>NW_025963813.1:38317726-38917726 GCF_023055435.1 Haliotis rufescens
TTTTGTTTGTGTGTTGTTAAATGCTGCACTCAGCAACGTAAGGATATTAAAACATAACATTTTGGTTCAGTTGTATTTTTATATTTGTATCATTTTGCAAATGTTACAGAGACCTGATAAGGGATATATAATAATGTATAGACGCTATTCTTAAAGTAAGAATATGTTAGATTTATTGCACACAAGAGGATAATCATATTTCATGACACTATTCAACGTCGAAGTCAACGATATTTGTGTATGTTATTGCTACATGACACGGATACGTCATGATAAAGCAATTAGAAATTGGCATTTGATGATATAAGATAGCTACGCGATAAATCACAAAGAACAAAGAAGGAAGCGATATTTATTTCACGATAAAACATTGTTCTATCATGACGTCATTTATTGAGATTCGAACATGCACTCGCAACTTGAAAAGTAAAATTTGTAAATTTGACCATATTTTTGAGAGGTATGTGTCTAGTGAGTTGTTCCCAATAAATGTTGCTGGAGAATCCGAAAGTGAGAGTGATATGACAATCGGTATTGGGAGAAAAGGTACAGATGATTGACGAGAAAATTGTGAGAATATGCGGGACCAAACTCAAATCCTAAAATGGATTTATCTAGCATGGCCGCTGTCGGATTCTATTCAAGGAATCATCATTAATTTAGTACGGGTAAATATTGTAAAGCGTGTATTTTTTCCTAATTTAACACCCTTAAAGAGGCGGTACGTAATGTTGATATCTCATATAGAAATAAACGAGTCTCGGTCGTTGTTTATCGTACAATAAACAACTCCCACTCGTCGTTTGTTTCTTAATTACATGACCATATACACTAAC
This sequence comes from Haliotis rufescens, assembly GCF_023055435.1. Lineage (NCBI taxonomy): Eukaryota > Metazoa > Mollusca > Gastropoda > Lepetellida > Haliotidae > Haliotis > Haliotis rufescens. Next base: position 38,318,563 of record NW_025963813.1, read on the forward strand.
ATTATATCTTTTCATGTTTATCGGTCAACAAAAGCGACATAAGCATTTCCATTATCATGAGAAACCCTTGCCAAAAGTAGCGCCAACTGCACCATTGCGACAACATCAGGAGCATGTGTCATGATTCATCATAATAAATGATGACATTGGATGCTCGCAAAAACGCGAGCTCATTCCGATCCACTAGTGGCACCCGCCACAAACACATCCAAAGGCAAGCCAATTGTTCACCCGAAAAGGCAGAGAATTGCATCTGACATCATTTTTTTCATTGATACGTCAAACCTCGAAATGCCGTCTAAACGTCCAACACAAAGCCCAAGCCAGGACCCAAATCCTTCAAACCCGGCCAAAGTTCTGTTAATTACATACATTTCCCCCTAACCTTAAATAATCTATACTAGTTCTGAAGTAAATCGTATTTACCCGTATGAATCGCCTTATGTTATTTATTGCCGATAAACAGAATATGCACACTTTCTGAAAGTACTGTGTGATAAGTCACGCACCAAACCTATACTCTCGATATACATGCTGCTCTTACTTAAAAAGAATATTGGGTTGACAAGATACGTATATTAAAGTACCATGCTTTCCTGATGTGCTCTCATTCTAATTTGAAATAATGGCATAAATAGTTACCACTCATCTTTCAATATTTTTCAAGGTTGGGTTAATCACGAACATATTTGAATATGTACAACATCTATACTTACTTATCTTTATACTTAAAGGCATCAGGTTTGTCTGTCATAAGACCCCGAAACAAATATGTCCAACACAGCCCAATATTTGGCTCTTGGCTCCTTGTGCTTATATTTTATAAGTATTGTTTAAACAACTGGTTTTTTTCTGTAAAATATGTTCATTTCAGAAATTAGATGTTATTCTAGCATCAGGTCTGTGGTATGTTTACTGCATCAGCATGACATTAAAACGATATTACATTATATAAATCCACACAGAGGAAATGCTTAACATTTATCTTTTAAGGAAGAGTGCAGGACGCCTTGCTTTTTACATGTAAATGTGGACATATATGTATGGACATTTGGATGATACAGATATATACCTCCTTAAAAATAGTGTTCGTAGATGACTGTAGAAAATGAAATAATTATGTGAGTAATCGGGTTAATACCACGTTTAGCAATATTTAGCCATATTGCGATATTGGTTTCCAACATACAAGTCGGACCATGAAATTATGACTTGAATTTGGACCTGGCTTTCTGGTGTGATGTAACACCCCAGAATCGCCGGTAGAAAAAGGGCTCAAAGCACGAATTAAGATCACGAGATGATACTGATGTATGCATCTGGACATATATTTGCGTAGTATTACTACCTTAATTCATCAGTATATATGTATTTTGCATAAAAGGATATTATAGGATCGACGCTGACATGACACATATCGACACGAGAAATTATATTTAAATTTAAAAGGAGCCCAAGTGGGATAGAAATTTGAGTCTGAACCTGTTGAACAAGGCTTGTTTCATTTTGGGCTATAGCATTGCCGCAAGGCCTGGGCGGAAGGGAACACCTGTTTGCACCCATCAGCTACCAATCACGACTTCTCTCTCCAAACGAAAACAAAATACGAAAAATGTCGGAAGTGTATCCTTCTAATTTTCTATTTAGATACATGTTTTAACTTTAAAGTAATTTTATGTATATCATGTATTATTGGTATCTGTGATGCTGGTACCGTTTTGTTGCCATTGTGTAGCTTTTGTGGAGTTATTATGAATATCAAATACATGCCTTGAAATATGGACTTGTGAAAGAACTCATCATTGAATCATTTGCATTTAAATTAATGCATATACCATTTACTTGGCGTGTATGGACATATTATCCATCTACTTATACACACTTATTATGGACATATACAAAATTTCATTGTACCTTATTATTTAAAAAAATACCCGTGAAGATCCGGGTTAGAATAGGCATTCAACAACCCATGCTTGTACGAAGGCGACTTGGGTCGCTGACTTGGTTGATGCATGTCATCGTATCCCAAATGCGTAGATCGGTGCTCTTGATGATAATGACTAAATTGTTTGGTCCAGACTGGATTATTTACGAACCACCGTCATATAGCTGGAATATTGCTGAGTGCGGCGTTAAACAACAAACAATCAAACAAAATCTATATTATTATTAAACACCTTCCAACAATGAGAAATTAAACTTATATTTTCTAAATATTCTGTTATATTTATAACATAATTTGATTCATAATTTAATTACTGCGTTGCTTTCTTCCCTGTCATTCAATGTGCATGTTCAAACCCCTAAACTTTTAATATTTCATTTTTCATAAATGGCTACGTTAGTGCGTTGCCTAGATCTCTCGTTACCTATCCACAAGAATAGATTAAAATAATTTTTTACTATCATATTTCTGTTTATCTAATTCATAATACAAAATTGATAATTCATTTATAATAGTATAGATCATATTCGTTTATATCACTATCTGATGCTAAGGTTTTATTTCAGAAAATATAATTAATTCAAAATGTAGAAAGATACACAATTTGCCATTATTTGACTTTTAAACTGTACAAAGTATGGTATAATGATCAGAATGCCTGTAACGGGTGGTATTTAAGAAAGAAATATTTTTTCAGATATGCCCTTCAGTAGTATTATTGCATATCTCCAGAGAGAGGTTTACATTGTTGTTCTCATTATTTGTGGATAATTCAAAAAGCCACATAGAAAATATATATGCTACCATGACGAAAGAATACAGAGTATACATAACTTGCAATTCTATATATTCAGCAAACAGCCCAAAACCGAAACTCCACAACATATCCGATTACACTGATTAAGGCTGTCCCAGTTCTCCATGCGATACTGACGCCCGTTCGTCTCCCAGACCATACGGAATAAATTTAAAAGGAATCCAGCTCAAGTCTAGAACGATTTGGCAAGCCTAGATTGCCTTAATTCTATCCATGAAAGTAAGCATTAATAAAAAAAATATTGTTCTTGTCTGCATCAGATTATATTTTGTAGATACTTATTTTAACAAGGAAAATTGTACTGACACCGGCGCTGTCCCTATTGAAGCTATCCATAAGAATTTCGAATTGCCGTCCATTATTCGATGTCAATACATCGATGACAAGTGAGGATATCATAAAGTAATCGTTGATGCCGCGCTACACTTTGATAAAAATTATAATCAAGTTGACTGGTGTGTACATTACTACAGTGAACATGTACATGATCATGCCCTAATAATCAAATGCCGTAATGTAAAATACTAATTTATTATTGTGTGATGGATTTAACTGGATCAGTGGTAACATGTGATATTAATATTCCATCAATTTCTTTCCTGGTTGGTCCATCCATGTCTACAAAATGAAAATAATACAATTAAAATGGAGCATAGAACAATTCTTAATTTCAGGCTAGAGCTGTGGAAATCTAGACTTTCCCAATCATTATAGACTTGAGTTGGTCTCATGTTTAACATTATTCTCTTGGGTCAACGTCACAGCTCATACCATACACTAACAAGACCAGCTTGCCCCCCGCCGGAGCTCCCGGATTTTGGTTATATCATCTAACATGGCCAACTCTGCTCTTAAGTAAACAAGAACCTAATCAGCGAGGGGTCCTTTATCATCCCTATGTGGCTGCTTATAAAAATCTGATATCTTTTCCCAAAGACCTGGTTAATAATATATTTTCTGCTGAATATTCGAAACAAATAGAGTGAGTTGGTACTACATGTACATATGTATACGGTTACCTGTGGGTTTTGCACTTATTGTGCATATATTTTGAAGTTTGTGTACGGAGGCTAGGTTGGCCCAATTGCCTCGGGCGCTGTATTCGCTACGCAGAGTTGTGTACCTTGGCACGCCAGAAACCTATGACAGTGTGTTCGAATTCCGGCTCGCCCCGATTATATTGTCAGCATTAATACCTTTGCTCGTTGGTTTCACCAAAGTGGTGAACGTCAAAGACCTGCATCATTTCGGGCTTTCCTCCCACGTCAAGCTGACACGGCATGATATAAGTGAAATACTATTCAAAGTGGCGTTAAACCCAACTCACCCATTACCCGTGTGTGCGGTTCCGTTTATTTACTTTAGGTTGTGTTGTGATTACTGCTGGTTTAGATTCGAAGTATGTTTAGAAGAATGTTCAACCCAAATGTCGTGAATATATCATGCAACCGTATTACTGGTTGGGAAAATAATTGCAAACTACAGTCCATCCTGTTGATTTCCTATGCATCCAGCAGCAAAGCGCATACATGGTTGTCAAATCTTTGTCGAAATAACTGTCAAAGCAATAAACCATGCAGAACCGAAAACGGTATGAATCATGCATTACATAGAGTGAACTACTTGAACAATACTGTGCTCAAATCTGCACAGCAAGCACCATACATGTGATTATTATGACAACTAATTATAAATTTCTCATGTCAAACCCGTTGTTGTACATATGTTGTTGACGCGACTTAAACTTATGATCTCACACACTCATTCCTATTACTCGATTCCGGGGTAGAATAGGTCTTCAGCAACCCGTGCTTGCCGTAAAAGGTGACTATGCTTGTCGTAAAAGGCGACTAATGGGATCGGGTGGTCAGGCTCGCTGACTTGGTTGATGCATGTCATCGATCCCAATTGCGTGGATCGATGCTCATGAAATTAATCACTGTATTGTCTGGTCAAGACTCGATTATTTACAGACCGCCGTCATATAGCTGGAATATTGTTGAGTGCGGCGTTAAAAAACCAACCAACCAACCAACCAACATGTGTTGTTTATTGAACAAAGTAATTCTTTAGAAGCCGGGTATTTAATCGTATTGAAAAATAAGTTGCAATTCCTCCCTGAAACCCTTCTCGCTGGCTGCCTGAATAGGCATACGATACATTGCAAAGGTAGTGCGCAATAGAGCTATTCGGGTAAGGGGGATAATCACTCACTCTCTGTGATACAGTTTAAGCCTGTAGCAAAAGGATATATTCGCTAGTTTTTTTACGGTCTTGTTCTTACTTTGTACAGCCTGAATGGCTCCTGAAGGAGAGGCCACAACTCTTTAAAATGAAAAGTATCATTCTTCTTCCTTTTTGGGGGGCCCGCGTGGCCCAGTCGTCTAAGGCGCCGCGATTCGCTGTGCAGAGTTGCGTACCTTGGACACGCCAGAAACCTATGATATGTTTCTAGGTTTGTCAGCACCATACCCGTGCTCGTGGGTTTCACCGAAGTAGTAAACGTCTGAGACCTGCATCACTTCGGGCTTTTCTCCCACATTAAGCTGTCACGCCGTGATATAACTGGAATAATGTTAAAAGCGGCGTTAAACCAAACTCACTCACTCACTCACTCTTCCTTTTTTGTGACCATGGCTGCATCGACGCCTTTAAGATGCCAGAAAAGACTCAATACATTGACTTTGGCATTTCGTTTGTTATTTTGTCATTAAATCCCGATTGCATTGATGTACACAACAGTCGAATACAATTATTTTCTCTGGACATTCTATAAGGTCGACTGCATATAAGGCTATTGTATGTATGGTGTATTGTCACTAATATCCTAACTTTCATGCAAAAGATAGAGTGATTTACAGAATTCAAATGTTTGAGGACCGATTGCAAAGAGTTCTGTTCATGCTCGATCTTCTCTGGCTGACTTGATTCGATCATTTATTTCTGTTGTGTCTCTCAAACAAATCAATCCTCAAAGAGTACACTCAGTGCCAAATATGATGTTTTTCGCTTGGAATGTTATGTCTTCAAACGGATTTGTACAGTATGATTTAGCTGTAAAGTTCAGATTTGAATTCAGGATCAGTAATCAAACTACATGAAGAAATACCGCATTGAGATTGGATCGAAAGAAACATCCCCTCCAACTTAACTGAGCATTTTTTAAGATGTTTGAGTCATCGTTTTTAAAATAGAAGTAGCCTTCATGATGAACATACATGTAGGTCTATTTGAGGGTATCACGAAGGGCCACCCGAGGATAGCAATCTAAACCTTAGTGTGCAGTCCCGTCTGCTGCACAGTTTGGGCAGTTTTAATCTCTCGGCACATACAGTTTCTAGTTTCTTCGTTCAACAGTTTTCGTTAAACACGTGATTCTTAACACTGGCATGTAAAATGTGACTGTCTGATGACGGATGTGACCGTGGACCTTTCTGCTATTACTTGCGATGAATGTATTCATTCGTTTATGTGTTTGTTTACAAACATTATCAAGAAAAGATGCCTTCGAAATTATGTTTATTCATAAAAAACAAATGGATGTGGGATACATTTTCCCACTGGAACATCTAACATATTTCTTAATTTAAGGTAATCTTAAGGTACTTTTATGGCGCTCGGCGTTAAGGGGCTGAAACAAGGACTGGTCGGCTCGGTGTCAGTAAACTCTGAGTGGGGTATGTTAAACTGCGGCTTGGTATCTCAGTGAGCTGGCACTATAAATCAGCATCAGTCCGGACTAGTACAAGCAGCCGCACAAACACACAAACGTACATTCACGTCGCTATATAAGTGCAATTATCTTGGACGCGACGTTAAACCCCATTTCACCTCACCTGTGAGGTTACAATGTGCTAACGCAACCTCTCTCTACAGGAACAGGTAAGATTACCATGATCCATGAACAAAATCATGATGTGAGCCTGACTCACCAGTACGGCAGTAGCACATTGCCAAGCGACCAATAAAGAGCCGGGGTAGAATAGGTCTTCAGCAACCCATGCATGCTTGCCCTGAAAGGCGACTATGCTTGACGTAAGCAAAAGGATCGGATGGTCAGGCTCGCTGAACTGGTTGATGCATGTTTGTTTATTCGTTGTCTAACGCCGCACGCAAACAACAAACCAGCCAGCCAGCCAGCCTTGCCAAGCTGTGTGTAGTCGCGGCAGCATATCAGGGATGTTATGGCATGCATGTGGGAAGTGGTTTGGCTGACGTCGCATGACAGGAGTACTGATATGCGGCGCCATGCAATTGATACTTCCTATTTTATGCAATTTGTATGAATGGTGGGTTCTTCCGGTAGGGCAGAACATGCTTCCCCTTTTCACCTAGTGTCATCACTGAATTTGTGTGACCCATTCATATACATTCCAAAGCTATTGTACCAAATGGAATCTTTTTCGGCAGAAATTCTAGGATGGTTATTCTCTTGCATTGACAGTTTACATTTTGCATACTTTTTATTCGTACAAACGTTCCTCTCCTTGTGAGAACGTTTGGAGCTAACATTGCTGATAATTCAATCAGCGATGGTAATACAAACAATTCCAGACTCATTCTCATTTCATATCAAACTATACACAGCTACTAATAAATGTTTTCTCTTTCCTATTTTAGTGTGATGCACACTTTTATCCTCACGGCCTTACCCATATCTGATCACCAATCACAACAAATATCAATGAAGTATATTCAAGTTCAGCGAGTAGCTCTGTACTTGCAATTCACGCAAGATGCACATTTGTAACACTATTGCTGTGAAACTGATTACATGTTGCTGATAATATCCTGCCAGCATCAATGATCACACTTAACATAAGTACAATGCAATCCCTTTCTGCTGAGGGTTCTAGGGGCATATGAATCAGTCTTAGAAGCTAATTGCAGCTTTGATCTTCTCCCAAAACTCCCTTTTATCATTTTCAACTGTTGGATACTTAATATAGGTGTCATAATTGATCTGGTCAAGGATATCTCTACTGAGGATTCTCGTGTCGGGTATGTCAGTATACCACAACACACACAGGACGTCTCTTCCAGTGTGGATGCTCTCCAGCTTAGCCATGTGGACTTCATAGTCACACCAGGCGCTCTTTGCAAAGTCCGGTGACAAAACAGCAATGGTCTTCCTGCTTGACTGAATAGCATTGATGATGTTGGCAGTAATGGCTTCCCCAACCATGAAATCACGGTGATGGATGCACAACCTCAAGCCATAGTGTCTCTCCAGTACAGTTCGCATGTCTTCGATAACGAACGCTCTGTCTCCATCAGCATAGGAAACAAAGGCATCATAAGTAAAATGGCCTTCACCTTCTCTCAGTCTCTGGTAGCCTCTGTACTTCCGTCTAGTGGTGTAGTATAGATAGCGCAGCTTCCATCGATATCGGTATACCATACCAGCTCCAAATATGAACATGGAAAATATTATTCCAACCACTGCTGAGGATATCAGAGGAATTACAATTTTACATCGTAGCCGGAGCTTCACTACAACATCTCCTATATCTAAAAATGTAATAATTTCCCCATTTGATAATCTGCATTGTGTACTGCCAGGTTCTTTTATGGAAATATATGGCCTGGTAATCCACTCTAATGAGTCTAGTGTGGGACAGTCACATTTCAAGATATTGCCCTTGATGCTTAGGTGAAGACTGTCGTTTCTATGAATCATTATTTGGTCAATTTGATCTGTTAGTTGTATTGGTATGTCTTCATATCTGTTTTCCGATATGTCTAAGGTATGGAGGTGCATCATGTGGCTAATCTCAACAGTCCAAGAGGTCATCATGTTCCAACTTAAATCAAGAACCTTGAGTCTGGTAAGTCTCTTGAATATTGATGAAGGCAGTTCCCGAATAAGATTATTTGAGATTCTTAGTACTTCCAAGTTTGATTGGTTGAACAATATCTGCCCATTTCTGTCCGCTTGAAGAGCAACTGAGAGGTAATTTCTACTTATATTTAAGATTTTTAGGCCACTAGCAAACATGAAAAATGTGGAAGCTATATATGTACAGTAATTGTCAGAGAGATCCAGGTATTCAACTGTGTGAGATTCATGTAATGGCCCTATCCACCTTGTAAAGACATTGTGGGATAAATCGACTGTTCTAAGTTGGTTTCTATTGAAGTTAAGCTCACCAATGTGATAGTTCAATTTACTGTTGCTAACATTTGCATATGTTACATTTGGAGGTAGCAGTATTTTAATACTTAAGTCAATGATTATGTTTTTTTCATATTCTGCATTGTAATAATAACTATTATGATAGTTCCAGCACAAAGAGCTATTGGTACATTCTGCCTCACAGGCACGCGTGCATATTCGTGAATATTGAACCACTGGTTGAGCCTCAGATGAAGGCAGCCTAGGAATCTCGGAGGGAGTTGGGACTGTACCAGAATCAACAAGAGGGATATTAGATGCGTACTGGTTTTCAACATAGATTTTACGTAAATTTGTCAGTTCATTCAGACTCAGGAGATAGGATCCAAATGTCACTCTGTTGTGTTTCATGGATACCAGTTCCACAGTTTTTAAAAGTCTGATGCATTCCTGATCGATCAGTTCCACTCTGTTTGAATCTATATAGATCTCCTTTACATTAAGATCAGTGAAATACCTCATATTGTGATGCTTTATGTGAACTCCTATGGCAAATGTTGTCACAATCCTGTTGATCTTTAATACTCTTAGAGATGAAAACCGAAGCCCATATCCAGCTTCACCAAGGCTATCAAATCCTAGATACTGATTGTTGGAGATGTCTAGAGTATCAATATGCCTCAGTGGCCAAAATGCACTTGTTTCAATAGAGTAGATTCCACATTTGCTGATGTCCAGGTACCTGACAGACGGAATGTGAAGGAAAGATGTATTCAGCAGCTTTTGAATTGAACAGTAGCCCCTTTCCCCTGATACCGTAAGCTTAGTAAGATTCTTCAGTTTCGAAAATCCATTCCCAAACGTGGCATTTCGTACACCATCAATGACAAGTGTCCGAAGAGCAGTAAGATCGCTCAGAGCTTTATCTGGGTACACTGAATCTGCGACCTTGCTGTTCTGTCCAATGTTCAGAGTATGCAATCTTTTCTGCTGTCTGAATATCCCGTCTGGATATGCTGTCTCGTTTAGCGGAAGATTGTTTCCATGGAGACTCAGTTGTAGCAGGTTTGTAGCTCCGATAAAAGTGCCCACTTGCAAACTTTTTAGTTGATTGAAGGATAGGTCAAGATGTTCCAATATGGTGAACCGTTGAAACCAACGACCTGACAGAGGATTAATTCTGTTATGGGACAAACACAGGTATGATACTGAATTTGGAATCGTTTCGGGGATGTAAGATAGATCTTTGTCCGAACAATTGGCGATAATTTTTCCATTTGATGCCACACTACACACACAAGGCTTGCAGCTGATGTTGAGATGTCCTCCTTCAGACAGAGTCAGGCAGCCAAGGAACAGACACAGGACGCAAAGTAGCATCTTAGCTGAAATCAAAAAGCAAATTAAAGCTGTCAATAACAATATGAGATGTACCCCATAATGTGTTCGTTTGTCATCTAGGATGCTCCGTTATAAATGTGGTTCTGTCATATGTTACATAATACACTAAGTTTTTGTCATATTGCGGCAAAACCACGGAGAAGACGACGGAAATGGGCTTCTCAGATTACATCCATGTGGGATAATCGAACCTGAGGCTTCTGCATGACGGGTGAACGCTTTAACCACTGTGCTACCCTGACACCATATTGTGTTGTAACTCGAATCTGATCAAGCACAAACATAATAATACTAGTAAAATGGGATAAATATATATATAACACGTTCCATTTTAATTCTGGAAACCCAAAAGTCCAGAAACTATACGGTCTTTACCCAGTCTCGGTCAAAGGTATTTACAAAAATAAACATGCTGTTTCCAAGGAAGAAAAAATGTGGATACATGTTTTACACATTTTCGTTCATATGTGGATATATTAAGCACAAAGACACAAAAAATGTTTATGAAAGATGAATTAGTGCCTTGATATATTCAACGAGATGTGTATCATCGTTTAATGGGGTCATTCTATAAAAGTATGTTTGGAGGAGATATCAAAGGAGCCGCCCAATATACACAGTGTCGTCCGGTGAACTACCACCCCACCCTGTCCATAAGAGTTATGTAATCGGTACACAAATATATTTGATGCGGTGTCAGTGTGGAAGGAGTTTGAATTACGTCCGCCACTGGCCACAGAAATCCTCAAAGTATAGTAACAATCAAGAAGGTCAATGCCGTACTAATTACCTTGTGACGCACGTAACACCGACTGTCAATCTGCAGCAACCATACCATCATCCCTGTCACAACTGGCATATTGACGGCTTATTCAAAATGTTAATTGTAGAAACGTCGTTAAGAGACTAATGTATGTCGTATACAGTCCTCATATTTGATTTAAAAAAGTAAGTACGTCAACTGGGAATTCAACTGGATGTTACCTTCCTTATATCAGCTAACAGCCCTGTTTGTGAAAATATGTACTAGACATAAGATTTAAAGACTAATAAAATCAATTGTAAGACCGCATAGACCATAAAACCGAATTAAATATGTCTTGGTATCATCTCTTGTGTATTAGATGATGGTAATGACCTGGAATGTTATAACGTTAGATTAGGACGGAGAAACATTAAAGTGTTTTATAATCCTTGGGAACATGAGCCAAAAGATGTAGCAACATAAACATGCATGGAATAGGGAAAATGGTGAAAACAAACTGAAATAGATTTTAATAAAACATTATTGTACTAAACAACTTGCAAAAGCGGTGCCCAAAGTTGTTTGACCGTGTTATGTGTGTTGTAGACTGACGAATAGCAAGTAATTGTCATGCTGTGCGCATGGTCCCATATACAAATTCAGAAATACATCCGGTATGAAACTGAGAACTAAGATGCCAAGTACAACCTGCATTAACACACGGAAGCAATATACTTGTGTGTATGCCCTATCCTCTGAAAAATGTATCACTAAAGTATTTGCATTGTAATAAATATAGTAATGATAAAACTTGATAATTTGGTAGGTCTCCGACAGATATGATTTTCAGGGTTTTTTACACCTTTGATTGATACGGATTACGTACATGTAGTCCAGTCACTGTCTCTAATGTATCTGCTTGTTAGAAATGTCAAATGTCCTGTTATAGCACTGTTCCTAAAATAAGGCAGTTTCTTTTTTCGGGTATAAATAGTTGATTCGTCTTGTCACGCAGGCATTTTTACTTGATCGACTGATTCACACAAACAATTCCGGCATAGGGTTTTGTATTTTGTTACATACATGAATTGTTAATTGTAGAAGATGCTTACATCACTGTATCTCAGAATGCAAATCTGATAATATTCAAACACGTAATTAGTACACAGTTAATTGTTACATTATACTTACCGCCAAAAGAAACGCGAGCCATAGAAAGATATAAAGAGAAGTATGTATTTTAAGAGTGAGTGAGTGAGTGAGTGAGTTGGGTTTAACGTCGCTTTTAACAGTATTCCAGTTATATCGCGGCGTGTCAGCTTAATGTGGGGGGAAAGCCCGAAGTGATGCAGGTCTCAGACGTTTACCACTTCGGTGAAACCCACGAGCACGGGTATGTACTTTAAGAAGAAATATTTCAAATGTGTACCACTTAATGGCAAAACTTACAATCAGTCAAGTGTTACCACAGTGTCTTGTCGTAAGAGGCATCAAACGGGATCAGGCGGTTAGGCTCGCTGACTTGGTTGATGCATGTCATCGATCCCAATTGCGTGGATTAATGCTCAGGATATCAATCACTGGATTGTCTGGTCTAGACTCGAGTATTTACAGACCGCCGTCATATAGGTGGAATATTGCAGAGTGCGGCGTTAAACAATGCAAACTGAAACTGGATCGATGCACATGATGTCAATCACTGGATTGTCTGGTCCAGGCTCGATTATTTACAGACCGCCGTCATATAGGTGGAATATTGCTGAGTGCGGCGTTACACAACAAACCAATCAATCAATTGAAATGTATTTACTAAGCGGACATCAAAAGTCACAACGTTGTTATTTAACTTAAATCCTTTCCATATTCATGTGTGTTTAATTGTTGCGGCATTGAACAACAATTAAACAAACATGAATATGGAAAGGATTTGGTCGCTTCAAGTAAAATATTAAAGCAATAAAAGCAATATTCCAGCAATATCACGGCGGTCTGTAAATAATCGAGTCGGGACCAGACAATCCAGTGATTAATATCATGAGCATCGATCCACGCAATTGGGATCGATGACATGCATGAACCAAGTCAGCGAACCTGATCACCCGATCCCGTTAGTCGCCTTTTACGACAAGCATAGTCACCTTTTACGGCAAGCATGGGTTACTGAAGACCTATTCCACCCGGGATCTTTATTGGTTCATTTTCACTTGTGTACTTCCTTATATAGTTGCGAAGTGAAGCAAATACTCTTCCTTCATTTTCAATTGAAGGAAGAGTGTTTGTTTGACTTTCACTTCAAATCTTCATAAGGAAGTACACAAAAACTATTGTTATGACTTGTGCTACATTGAAGTTTGTTGTTTAACGCCGCACTTAGCAATATTCCACATACATGACGGCGATCTGTAAATAATCGAGCCTTGACCAGACAATCCAGTGATTGACATCATGAGCATCCGATTCCATTAGTCGCCATCTTACAACAATCAAAGTCGCCTTTATGAGGAGACCCGTAAAGATCCGGGTTAGAAGGGGTCTACAGCAACCCATGCTTGCCGTAAAAGGCGACAATGCTTGTCGTAAAAGGCGACTAACGGGATCGGGTGGTCAGGCTCGGTGACTCGGTTGATGCAGGTCAACAATCTCAATTGTGTGGATCGATGCTCATGATATTAATCACTGGATTATTTACAGACCGCCGCCATATAGCTTGAATATCGCTGAGTGCGGCGTTAAACAACAAACAGCCAACCTTTTTTGAGGAGGTACACATAAACTGACCATTGTTATGAGTGAGGGAGTTTAATTTTAATTCACGTCGGCATTAATAAATCTTTTTTTTAAAACTGTCGCTGAAGGACAGTATAATAACTACCAATATTTCACAGATTGATTTAAAACTAGTTGTAGAAAATTAAAAATATCTTATTACTGGACAACGACACGATATAAAAATAAGGGGTTCAGATCACGAGCAACAATGGTAGGGTCAGACTATTGTTATTTCTCGTGATACATTTCCCTTCCTCCTAACTTTCCTCCCTGGCCGCGTCATACCAAAAGACGTTAAAATATGGTACTTGTTGTTACCCTGTCTGGCGCTCGGCATTAAAGGGCTAAAACAAGGACTGGTCGGCTCGGAGTCAGTGTACTGTGTCTGAGTGGGGTATTCATGTTAAACTACGGCATGGTATCTCAGTGGTCTAGCATTACAAATTGGCCTCAGTCCGGACTAGTACTGTAGCCACACACACACACACACACACACACACACACACACACACACACACACACACACACACACACACACACACACACACACGTGAATGCACCTCGCAATATAAGTGCAATAATCTTGGACGCGACGTTAAACCCAAATATACTACACCTAACCTTCGAGAACATTCGAGAGCACCTGTGTCCTCTCGTGATTTGTCGGTTATTCTCTGGCGTTAAAGTTTTATGTTTACTCAAATTATTAACCTGTATGCAAGTCATTCAGTAAATGACTGGACTAAATATATCTCGCGGAACCATCGCCTTCGCGGAACACGCTATCTACCACATCACCGAGACTGGTGTCGTGATTCATTGAGTTGCCTGTTCCGAGAAGCATAGGGGACTTTGGGGTAGCCTTGTTGTTAAAGCGTTCGCTCGTCACGCCGAAGACCCGGGTTCGATTCCCGACATTGGTACAATGTGTGAAGCCCATTTCTAGTGTCCCCAACCGTGATATTGCTGGAATAATTCTAAAAGCGGCGTACAATATAAAACTCACTAACTCACACACTCCGAGAATCATGGGCTCCTGGGGGCTAACTTAAACCAGGAGTACCCATATATATACCGACATCTCTACCGTCAAAAGTTTCAGGACAATATTTCACAAAATGAAAGCAAATATCATCTGAAATTTCCTGAAACAACAATAAGTGAAATGTTGAACTTCGACACAGAAAACACCCTTGTGAATTAAGGAATAGGAATTGTAGTCAGGACTTGTGCGCCCGTCCTGTTTCTTTAAGCAAATTAAATTCAGTTCTCTCCAATAATTATTCTTGGCCTATTAGTGCCATATATGTGCTTGTGGTTTTCACTGACGTGTCAAACATGTCTGCGCTTTGCGTGATATAACTATGCTTTTCTTAAGAGGCGACTAACGGGATGGGGTGGTCAGGCTCTCTGACTTGGTTGATGCATGTCATCGATCCCAATTGCGTGGATCGATGCTGATGATATTAATCACTGGATTGTCTTGACCAGACTCGATTATTTACAGACCGCCGTCATATAGCTGGACTATTGCTGAGTGCGGCGTTAAACAACAAACAAACATCACTAACGTTTAACAAAGAGGCTGTCTACTGATATTGAATAAATAATATAATATGAAATATAAACAAATTCTCACCTGCAACTTGTGATTCAACACCCAGTCAAACAGCAGGCACAGTTAGGCGTAGTTGTGATGGAGGGAGTCGCGGCGTCTACTATATACATATTATCATGCACATCCAGGACAGATCACATGACACCGCATATCCGTAGCCGGAACACACTCCTTGTGGGTTATTCCCATCAAAACGCCGTTCCATTATGGGCAGTTGAGGATGAGAAGAACTGGGCTTTTCCTTGGCTTCTCGTGTGAGCATATTGCAGTTATGTTACAGAGCAGAGTGTAGTTTACTGATGATTTAAACAGACACAACTTTTCGCGGTTGCCATGTATGCCTGGTTTCGGTCTTCGGATGTATCTTCAAATATGTATACTTTCTTTAACAGTTCTAAAAAGCTTGAACTCCAGAATGTGAGAACACAGCTGCTAACTATTCCACCTCAAGAAGTCCAGTAGACATCTTACCACAGCGAGCACAGAACATCAAACAAATCACAACGTACAAAATGAATACACAATGCTCGTGTGGGTGATTAAATCCCAATGTATACTTTCTTTAACAGTTCTAAAAAGCTTGAACTCCAGAATGTGAGAACACAGCTGCTAACTATTCCACCTCAAGAAGTCCAGTAGACATCTTACCACAGCGAGCACAGAACATCAAACAAATCACAAAGTACAAAATGAATACACAATGCTCGTGTGGGTGATTAAATCCCAACGTATACTTTCTTTAACAGTTCTAAAAAGCTTGAACTCCAGAAAGTGAGAACACAGCTGCTAACTATTCCACCTCAAGAAGTCCATAAGACATCTTACCACAGCGAGCACAGAACATAAAACAAATCACAAAGTACAAAATGAATACACAATGCTCGTGTGGGTGATTAAATCCCAATGTATACTTTCTTTAACAGTTCTAAAAAGCTTGAACTCCAGAATGTGAGAACACAGCTGCTAAATATTCCACCTCAAGAAGTCCAGTAGACATCTTACCACAGCGAGCACAGAACATCAAACAAATCACAACGTACAAAATGAATACACAATGCTCGTGTGGGTGATTAAATCCCAACGTATACTTTCTTTAACAGTTCTAAAAAGCTTGAACTCCAGAATGTGAGAACACAGCTGCTAACTACTCCACCTCAAGAAGTCCATAAGACATCTTACCACAGCGAGCACAGAACATCAAACAAATCACAACGTACAAAATGAATACACAATGCTCGTGTGGGCGATTTGAACATTATGAAACGTCTTTTGTATAGGGCAAATAAAATTCTATTATTTGATGTTTTAAATTTAAACAGTTCTGTGTTGTAACTTCCATATGCTGCCTAGAAGTGGCATGCGCTACGTTCACATTTAATAGATTTTCCTTTTTTTCCTTACTTTTCTCATAAACAGGTTCATGCCCTAATCATGCTACTACCAGAAACCTATGAGTGTGGGTTCGAATCCCGGTTCGCCCCGATTATGTTTCTAGGTTTGTCAGTACCATACCCGTTCTCGTGGGTTTCACCGAAGTGGTAAACGTCTGACACGTGCATCACTTCTGGCTTTCCTCTCACATTAAGCTGACACGCCGCCATATAATTGGAATACTGTTAAAAGCGGCGCTAAACCCAACTCACTCTCACTCATGGTACTAAATGTATTTAAAATGTAATTTTAAATATGGTTACAAAATTCACAACTAGTACTCATTATTTACCTTTTTTTGCCAAAAAAATACCAAGAGAGATGCTTTGAGATGGTGTCGAAAGGATTTCGATTGGACAACACCAAATTACATTTAAGTACCTCTCCACATTTGATGACTTTTAAAATAACGAGTTAACAGAAACCACTAATCTGAGAACCCCTTATGTTATGTGTATAAATATGTGGATTTCACTAAAATATGAATATATGATTCATCAGTGTAAGCTTCATATACTTGAAAATGTTAGTGCTATTAACTAAAATACTGTTCAATGTGGCCTTGAACACGATCACTTACCCACCAAAGTCTATTCATGTTATAATATCATGAAATGATATACGAGCGTAGATCTGCTGTCAACACAGAATATTATCGTCCGTTATTGACACGTCAAAGGGAGGTAACTAGGAAAACTAGTTACTATATTTCCCTCATTTCCAGGATGACGTGTACGTTTAGATTTTAAACACAGATTTATTCATGTGTACTTTGAGTTTACACAGAGTTGGGAGATGTGGCCACATATCCTTTGCGATATCCTAGCTTGTTTCGCGTGTTAAGATGATGAGCGCGTTCGCAAACATATTCCATAGTGGTTCATTAATACTTGCTTTTCATTTATATGGAGTCGTACAATAGACAAAGGGTTTTGTCGCAATCATTCAGATAAATACACAATGCCATTTAGAAAGTGGTCAAATGTAACACATGTTATATTTGGGATAACATTTTCTTAGTAAAGTACACATTCAAGTACTTTTTTTTGGTGAGTCCCGTCCGGGATTCGAACCCACACTTGCCAGAGGGAGGCACCTAATCGCCAGCACGCAAAGTCAGCAATCTAACCCACTCAGCCACCGAGGCTTCCACAAAAATGAAAGTCCGCCAACTGGTAGTCTCAGATCATGTACTTTGAGCACCCCTCTTACAAGTGCAAATTGGCACGGTCGCATGGCCGAAAGCTATGAATACACAAGCTGGAGCTGCCAGTACAATCATGGATCAGGTCCCATGGATATGTAGCTGACAGTATTATCATGGATCAGGTCCCATGAATATGGAGCTGACAGTACAATAACGGATCAGGTCCCTTGAATATGTAGCTGACAGTACAATCACGGATCAGGACCCTCGGATATGTAGCTGACAGTACAATCACGGATCAGGTCCCACGGATATGCAGCTGACAGTACAATCAAGGATCAGGTCCCACGGATATGTAGCTGACAGTACAATAACGGATCAGGTCCCACGGATATGGAGCTGCCAGTATAACAACGGATCAGGTCCCACGGATATGGAGCTGCCAGTACAATCACGGATCAGGTCCCACGGATATGCAGCTGACAGTACAATCACGGATGAGGACCAATAGATATGCAGCTGACAGTACAATCACGGATCAGGTCCCACGGATATGCAGCTGACAGTACAATCACGGATCAGGTCCCACGGATATGCAGCTGACAGTACAATCACGGATCAGGTCCCACGGATATGCAGCTGACAGTACAATCGCGGATCAGATCCCACGGATATGTATCTAAAAGTACAATCACGGATCAGGTCCCATGAATATGCAGCTAAAAGTACAATCACGGATCAGGTCCCACGGATATGTATCTAAAATATATCACGGATCAGGTCCCACGGATATGCAGCTAAAAGTACAATCGCGGATCAGATCCCACGGATATGTATCTAAAAGTACGATCACGGATCAGGTCCCATGAATATGCAGCTAAAAGTACAATCACGGATCAGGTCCCACGGATATGTATCTAAAATATATCACGGTTCAGGTCCCATGGATATGCAGCTAGAAGTACAATCACGGATCAGGTCCCACGGATATGTTGCTAGCAGTACAAACAATGGTTCCCGACAGTACAAACACGGATCTGGGAATACGCATTGAAGTGTATAAACACGAATTTTGAGCTAATGGCATAAACACATATCTGGATTCAACTGTTCAAATACAGATCATTACCAAACTGTCATCCGAGGACAAAAGCACTCCAGCAAATATAAACTCTAAATGCTTCATTGGGATATCCATAAAGTGACACGCATTTTAAAATAATTAACTCTACCTGAGCTTTTCAACACAATGTTGTCATAGGAAAACAAACACCACCCTGCCTCTTCCTGTCGTTGTCTGTCTCTATCTCGTACTTTATCTGAGGGTCGTGGCGTTAATGTGTACAGGTTATAGTTTAGCCGAACTGCCTGGGCGACCACATGACAAGCATTACCTTGGCTAGTTACATTTGAATACTTGTTTTATAACATATTTGGCCAAATTTCAATGTACGTGGTTTAAAAGAATCATGAAACAAATTCAAATGTCAAATGTTAACTCTAATAAATGAATGGGTGATTAAAAACATTATATGTAGTAGATTCATTTACAATCTAATCTTGTTAAGTCGTTGGGAAGTGTTCTCCAAATTCACAATGGAGGCAAATGTATCGTGAATTTGTCATCTAATGTTTGTAAGCAATTATGCAAAGTAAATTGAAAGAAGAGCACTTAAAATTTGATGTATGGTGATACCCGTGGCCTTGATTCAACATGCATACAGCTTTATAGTGAGTGAGTGGGTATGGTTTTACGCCACTTTTAGCAATATTCCAGCAATATCACGGCGGGGGACACCAGAAATGGGCTTCACACTTTGTACCCATGTCGGGAATCGAACCCGGGTCTTCGGCGTGGCGAGCGAACGGTTTAACCACTAGGCTACCCGACCGCCCTTACAGCTTTATATCTTTATAACAATTTCCAACACTTCTAACAAAGAAACTTTCACTCTAGAGACGCAATAGTGAGTGAGTGGGTTGGATTTTACGCTGCTTCTAACAGTAGCCCAGTTACGGCGTGTCAGCTTTATGTGTGAGGAAAGCCAGAAGTGATGCAGGTGTCAGACGTTTACCACTTCGGTGAAACCCACGAGAACGGGTAGGGTCCTGACAAACCAAGAAACATTATCGGAGCGAACCGGGATTCAAACCCACAATCATAGGTTTCTGGCGTGCCCAAGGGACGCAACTCTGCACAGCGAATCGCGGCGCCTTAGATGACTGGGCCACCCATGCCCCCAGAGACGCAATAGGGTGCATAGGTTTCTGACACGACAAAGGGACGTAAGTTTGCCCATGGAATTGCGCCACCTCAGACCCTTACTGACCTACATGTATGATAAGTTTTCTGAGATTGCTTACTTGGAAAAGAGTGAGGCCAGTGATGTATCATTACCAGGTATCAGTCCAACACAAGACAGAATAATGAGGAAACCAAAAACCGACTTCATTTTGAATCGGAAGGGTTTATTACAGCTACCACTGCGCCAGCCACCTCTGTTGAGTAGTGCGAGAATCTGACTTGATGTACACTCTCAACAGATTGCTCGTGCATGCATCGTATAATTTTTCAGACTTTGTACCAGGTTGTGTAGTCACAGTGTTTGTTTGCTTGTTTGTTGTTTAACGCCGCAATCAACAATATTTCACCCATATTGCGGCGGTCTGTACGTAATCGAGTCTGGACCAGACAATCCAGTGATTGACAACATTAGCATCGATCCACGTATTTAGGATCCATGACATGCATCAACCAAGTCAGCGAGCCCGACCACCCGATCCTTTAGTCGCCTTTTACGGCAAGAAAAGAAAAGTACCATCTCGCGATGCGTCCTGCCCCAACCTCAAACAAATTCTCAGCTGAGGCTTGGCATTGATGAGGCAGATGTCCCGTGGTAGAACATAGCTAGAACCACAAAATCATGCTCAAATTCGCGATAGAGTTATCCACGTTGAAAGTGCGAATTAATACCACATAACATGTCCGTGAAGTGTTCTGTAAAGTGGGTGAGTGAGTTGGATTTTATGCCGATTTTAGCATCATTCCAGCAATATCACGGCGGGGGGACACCAGAAATGGGCTCCACACATTGTACCCATGTCGGGAATCGAACCCGGGTCTTCGGCGTGACGAGCGAACGCTTTAACCACTAGGCTACCCGACCGCCCCTGCTCTGTATAGGTATAGCACTGAAGATATGACGGTCATAATTAGGGTGTATTGGGAATTCACTGCACCGTTAAGTGTACGTGTAATGTCTATGTTATGGTAGACCAGAAAATTATCAGTATATTATATAGACTAATGATGGAAATGGTGACACCAGCTGTAGATGGGATGTACACATGAATGTCACTCCTTCGATTAACTCCGTACCTGTTCCTGTTGAAAGAGATTGCGTTAGCACACTGTCACAACAGAAGTCAGAGGTAAGGTTAACTGGGGTTTAACGTCGCGTCCAAGATTCAAAGATCTAACGCAATTCCCCGGACTGGTTGTTGCCTTTGTTATTGTTTTTTCACCCGTGAGTACCCGGATTAATCACTGTTATCTTGCACAGTGGATACGTCAAAAGTGAGTGTTTACATGTCAAGGTTTACTTAAACATAGGGAATACACTCATATCATGGCGTGAAGTGCCGATGTAAAAACAACATTCTTTGTTCAAAGGGTTAACTGATAATACGTCGATTGATTGATCATTGTTATCAATCACTCAATTGATATTTTAGGAACCGTGGACGTTATGAAAACAGTTGTCATGTGGGCTTTCTCAGGCGACCCTTGAGACTTGACACCTATGTGAAACACCTGAATTAATCCAAGTGATCAGTTGAGAAACGAACACGTACGGGTTGTAATATCCCGAAACGATATACATCTCTAAAATATTTGATTGTTACAGAAACACGTGACATCGAATAAGTTTCTTTGTACAGCTGCAGACGAGTGGGATATTGTTCCTTTGTGTGGATATTCACGGATACATTACTCGAACATGCAAGCTGCCTAGAATTTATACGCATAAATTTGGTAGGTTGTAATTATGGTATTTGCATTTTGTTTTCCTTCATTTGAACAGATTCGTTATGTTTCTCTACATCTTAGCTGGGAAATTCTTCAATGCGCGACAGACGTTGTTTTCACAGGTCTTTTCCTTTGTAAGCGTGTATAAATTACCGTCGATTTGTAAAATGTGATTCTCTCAGGCAATTTATAAAATGTGTAAATATTTCAGTCATTTTGACTAAAAAATCTGCCCAGATTGATTAAGACGACCAAAAGGGCCTACAAACATCACAACAGAGTATTATGTAGGATTAGAAGCCAAACAACTTAGAAATCAAAATGTTTGGAATTCGTTATCATAATAATACAGATGAAAATGTTTTACAGTAACTTTGTAAAATAACTGAATATTTAGACGTTTAATTAATTTGTTACACATTTTGACTGTAAAAAATATATACGAAAATCGCATAATTACCAAGCAAGTGACTTATCAAAACCTCGTCACCATTACCATCAAAGATACCTACATTTCTTTATGATCTCGAAAACTGTATTTCATTTTGTTGATCAATGTGACCACACGCCCTTATTACTACCCATACAAGTGACTAATGCTCTTACGAATGGCGCAGCAGAGGTCGCGAACTAGTCTAGATTTCTGCTATTCATCCGGGTACTCACTGGGGAAAAAACAATAACAAAGGCAACAACCAGTCGTTAGATCAGTGCCCCTTTAATGCCGAGCGCCAGACAGGGTAACAAGTACCATCTTTTAAGGTTGGCCACGGCAGTGGTGGTACGATGACGCCACACTAGTAACGATACACCTATGGTTACTGAAGAGTATCTGATCTGTATCAAGAGCGTGGGTGGACCCGTCGTCTAAGTCACCACGATTCAACGTGTAGAATCGCCTACATGTAGGTATACTTGAATCGTTGGGTAGATTGTAGACTGTGTATTGTGAGATGCGTTTGACTGAAGGAAAAGTATCAGTAAAACAATTTCACAGAGCGCACTAATTTTAAGGTAACTGTTTTGGAGAAATAAACAACACTTTTCCTAGAGAAAAATAACATAATACTTTTGGCTTTTGGTCCATATCTGGATACAATATATATAGAGAGAAAAGGCACAGTAAAGTTCTAACTCTCAGGCTTCAACGTGAGATTGACCAATCAGAGAGCAGAACTACTGACCCCACATGAGACCGTATACCGTCAGTAACAGCCATATCTTGGAATTTCCAAGACCCACCTCACACATTTCACATGGAAATACTGATACCGGAATTCGTTATTTGACCAGGTTTTGTGTTTTACTATAATTAATTGTGATGTTCACGGACAATAATCTGTTTTTCTAGATCTCGTACGTGACTGCATTGATAAAGATTATTGTTAAAATTTTCAAGAAGGTTGGGCCTCTAAGGTTTGAAGAGTGGTCTCCCTTTGACATCAGCAATGACTGTCAAACGCTTTAAATTGCTAATTAAACCGATGAGGAATTTTCTGATAAAAGACAAAATGTGCGATATAGATACCAGAGAGTGAAAACTGTTCGTCATAATAAATTCGTTACGGTGTCTTTAGTTGACGTATACGGTGTCATATTAAGTTAGCAGAAAAATATTGGGCTGACGGTTTAATTTGGCCTGTAACAGAGGAGGTGTCTGCTCGTCAATCGTCGCCGCACGGTGTCCGCACTAATGTGTCGCTGGTTTGTCCCCATGGTCTGCCGAGCAGTTTCCGCAGCAGTAGCAAAGCGATCTTGAAGATGCTGTCGCACAATCTGACGATCCTGACGTTGGGTGGTGGCCCTTGGTCTTCCACTACTCGGTCGGTCATCTGTAGTGTTGGTGGTCTGGTACCGTTGCTGGAGCCTGTATGTGGTGGTCCTTACGTGGACTTGAAATGCAATAGCTACTTGCCGGGCGGTTGTCCAGCTTGCTATCGTCCAAGGGCTTGGTGTCGCTGATTTCTTGTCAATCTTGGCATGTGGTAGGAATTCAATAGCGAATGAATGTTATCCGATCTGGGTGGATTTTTATAGGGCAAAAAATGAGGGAACGCATGTGCATTTCAATTTGCATGGAACTGTGCATCAGATTACCATGTCCGTTGCCGTGATGCGTTTGCGCGATCGGTTTTATTGTCATCTGCTTTGTTTTTTAATAAGCAAATTTCATTTTTCCGGACAAGGTAATGTTAAAGTTAGAAACTTTGACAAAAATTACCACATATTTCAATCACAACTTTTCATGCAATGTTACTTGGGGTGCCGTTTCAGTTGCGGTTCAGTATAGATGCATCTAATTGAAACAGATAATTTGAACGCCTTTAAAATTCACACGACGCTATCTACGAAATGTGTATAATTTACATTATACTATAAATTTTGAGTGGTGTAGCTCTTAAACTGAATTAACGATACGGGTTACGTCTTATTTCTCTATCAGCATACAGCGTCACGGTGCACAAATATCCGACATGTCTGTTTTCAAAGGGAACGATAATCAATCTTTACTTCTACTCGTACATAACGGAGCGTTTGTGGCGGAAGGATTACCTGATTGAACGGCTGGGTCGACATCAAGCCGAGAGTCACTGACATGATCACGCGTGACGAGCAGAACTTCCCGAAACACACTTGTCTGTTCAATGTTCAGTCGCCAATTGCTGAAAGGAGGACACACAGCGAAGTAATTCAAAGCAGCAAAGCAACTGATTGTGAATACAGTGTTTCCAAATGTGGTGTGCGGCGATGTTTAATTCATGTCACGACGTCTGCTTCGCCAGACACATACACACAAACACACATGTAATATAGATATCTAATTGTCTCGACCCTATTGACTGGCAGTCCGTCCACAGAGGGCACTATGGTTAAGAAAAACACATATTGCGTCTCACCTGATATTGTCCCTTTCTCCATGAGTGGCGTGTGAGTAGCGACTAAAGTCATATGAAACTAGCATAATATATGCATGTGTTTATTCTGAGTAAGAAGTTTACATCCTGAATAGGACAAAATCCAATCAAACAACGTCTTAACATAACATCGTGAAAATTAAAGTGAAATATGTTATCTCTGTTGTTGCAAATGACAACTCGGAGACCCAAACTGTTTCATTCAAACTGCAAACAGCTACATATATACATACTTTCATACATACATACATACATACATACATACATACATACATACATACATATGAATTTATCATTCAAAACTGGCTCCCACGGGAGATATCGCTTGGGTGAGATCAAGCAATATCAACATTGTAGATATCACTGCAATGAAACGCATTACAATGCTTTGCAGGTCATTGTGGCGGCATTTGTTACCTTGATGTCACATTCAAATGACATCACTAATGGCTCTGCTACTGATGCTGTTAGCAGTACTTTTTACACTTAAGACACTGCTTATATTATTACTGTCTACCAACTGAAAATGTTGGAAGAATGATGTTGATGATAAATAAAATGTCACCCTCGTGTCTTGTGATATCAAATATATCAACACTCATTGATCGAGCAGATATCAAATATATCAACAATATCTAGCAGATATCAAAAGACAGTCGGGTGAGATTCTCAATATATATGAAGTTTATATGTACCTTTGTGCAAATGTGTTGAGAATGTTCGGATTCTGAGGATGCTGTATTCCACGATTAGATTTGCCATCCAGATTGTTCCCACAAGTTGTAGAATGGGTTGTGTCCGTATTGGCCTGTCGATACATTAGCGCTTGAAACTTCGCTGTGGTGAAACTTCAAATCGGCCGCTACATGGCATGGAAAATCGTGTAGGATAATACAGGAGGGATTGCATACAGACAACCGAATATGTGCTTACTTTTATTTCTGCAGCAAATATGTTATAATTATTCACATTATGTAATGGCGACGCGACATAAACTTATGAACTCACACACTCATTCCTATTACTCATTACAGTAATATGTGTGTTTCTACAGAACTGTACATTTCAAACAAGTACATAATTCTTTGCGTTGAACATTACTGAAACCTCGCCAATGTATCTCCAATGTTTACCATCACGACTAGGAATATCATGCTGGCATATGCGTACATAAGACCATCACTACATTCCTAAACGCGAATAGGAATCCTACATAATGTGAAACACGTCGCTGAACATCACTGCAAAGAGAACATTATGTCCAACTTTCCCTTAGGAGATACGTGTATTTACCCAACCGAAACGTTAATATCCGGTCCATGTCACTCACACAAACACTGAACGCACGACAAGCAAATCTAGCATTATTTCCAGTCGTCACACCTCACCGACACAGATCAACACAAATCAACTCATTTATACACTGATTTAATAGAAACACAATGACTTCACACACATATCCCAAGGAGGACCTTGAGCAAAGGCACTATGAATTAAAAAATTGTACAGCCAGAGCCGGGAGAAAAAGGACTTCAGCTGATACAATCTCGTTAATAAGATATGTGACGAAGCACATGTTACAAAATATTATTATTTTCGGCGTCCTGTTTCTTGTGTTTGATTCATGTTGTCAGTAAACAGGTTCACTTGAAGAGGCCTTCTTTTGCAATACTTTCAATGGAGCATTGGAGACGATAATGTGATCTTGGCCTGAAAGGTAGCAGCTTTTCCCATAAACATACATCCACCAGGGTCCTCTGCTCCTTAGCCAAAGACACCACCAATGCAGCAACCGGCTACTAAAATGTAAACCGGGAGTGTAATCTGAAATAGAAACAAAGACCAATAGTTTTATTATTCAAATAATGAAACGCATTTCTGTAACTGCATTTCACTGTATTTCTACTGGATACTACTGTGATGGTTCTTGCTGTTACCGGGGCAGTTTTGCGTCCCTTGGTCACGCCAGAAACGTATGATTTTGGGTTCGAATCCCGGTTCGCCCCGATTATGTTTCACGGTTTGTCAGCACCGTACTCGTGGTAGACGTCTAAGACCTGCATCACTTCGGGCGTACCGAGATTCGAACCCACAATTATAGGTTTCTGGAGTACCCAAGGGACAAAACTCTGCACAGCGAATCGGGCCACCCCTAGAATCGTGATGAACCGGACATGACACCACTTATCTTGCCATACCAGAAACGTTTGCAAGTGTCAGTAGTTCAGTCAGTGTCATTGTCTCACCACTTGGACAAAAATAAATTAAAATGGAACAAATACATTATTAGCACTTGTCAGTTGTGAAGAGTACATCGCGAAAGGATACATGTGCTGTATAAGCATCACTCTGGGTAACATGTGCCACAGTTGCTTACAATATGATCATTTTCGAGGTGTTTCCACTCTTGTATGCACCTTCTAAATAACCATATGTATTACTTCCGAACATTTTGCTTCACCAATTAAAACACACACCTGACATCATCCTATTGTTTAACGCGGATAACATGGGACTATTACATTGGAGTGAAATTTCAAATTTTGTCAGAAAACATGTTACCAGCGGGGCTCGAACCCGCATCGTATCACGTGATGACATGTAATATGCGACGGCGACACATGACAGTGAATTGTGAAATAAGCTACTGAATGGTTTCAAATATGTGTGTAAGCCTTTAAATGTGAGGTGAGGTAATATGGGGCAAAACGTCTTTCGCTTCTGTGTGTGTGCGTGCGTGCGTGCTTGCGTGCGTGCGTGCGTGCGTGCGTGTGTGTGTTTTAATAACACGACTATGTGTGAAGAGTATGTGTGAAGAGTCTGCTTGTCGTTTTGAATCCACGGATCACGGATGATGATGAGGAGGAGGTGGAGTGTGATGATGAGGAGGAATGTGATGATGATGATGATGAAAAGGGTGATGATGATGATGAGGAGGAGGAGGAGGAAGATGATGATGAAGAGGGGGAGGAGAAGGGAGAGCAGGAAGAGGAGGGTGATTATGATAATGATGATGATGATGGTGATGATGATATATTGCAATGTAGCTTAACTGAAACAATACTAGATGTCTATAATATTACGAATAACTGGTACAAGAACAGATAAATCTAACCTAATGAATAAAATCTAATTTTCTTACCATTCCGTATTTCCGCTGCCGTTGTTTCCTCCCTGGACGCTGGCCTCCCCACACATGTACTCAATGCAATACAAAATAGAATCACAACATAGTCGACGGGTTTCATGTTGCAAGTGTGTTACGGATCACTCTGTCCGCAACGGCGTCGGGAGTTGCAAATGGCGTCAGGCAGACGAATACGTATATTATACATTGAGAGCCTCCAAAGCAAAGCTATTCAATTTATACAGCTGCACAAATGGCTCGATAACGTGGTTGTAGAAAAGGAACAAAGTTGGTCTTATCTGATGTAAAGCGCATGATATGTGTGCGTAGGCATTGAGAGCCCCACCATGCAGAGCACATTCATAACTATTTGCATGAATCGTTGCTTGTCTCGACAACGCTAAGTGGTAGGGAGGTAACATTCTTGCTTACAAGTCTTATTTATAGTAAGATCGTGATATAGACGTTTGTATCACACCAGGAAGTAAAACTTGTCGCGTTGACAGTATTGGGTGATACAACAAGCATTGGAGGCTACGTGAAACCTCGGTTTGTATTTGCCGAGGATAGTTGCCTGAATGGAAACCCAGGACTGAGCAAAAGGATGTCTCTATTAAGGTACCAGCAAGCTACACACGTATAACAAGACCATTCGAGGTTGGATTTTGTGTGTCACTTTACATATGTTACAGGTCCTATAGGAATATACAATCAATATATGTATAAACAAGTTAGGGGAGCCCGGACAAAAAGAACAAAACAAGTATTTAAAATGTCATATCTGTATTCAATAAAATCACAGGCAAACGTTTTTGCAAATGTGTATTGTAAAGTGATCATGGTAACGTGATGTAACTGTCCACACTGAAAATCAACCACAATGGAATTACAAAGACGTGGAAAGGAAACATGTGTACACTATCCTTGTCCTTTTTGCAGTGCTGTTTCTGAAATATAGTTTGTTTTCATTATGGCAGGTTGTATCATGATAGCTTTCTGATAAACCCAAGTCATATGAACCTGATTGGTCTCACAGGAAAGTCATATCTGCACTTACTGGTCATAGCATTCCCTCCCTACATTCATATTTATTTAACATTACGGACAGACCATTTTGACATTCGAGCTTATGGAGGCTCGGATTTGGTCGAAAACTATTTAGGGAGGCTTTGATTACACAGGGAACAGATAGATACACGTGGAAGCTGCAACTTTTTAGTTTTCCCGCTATATAAGCTAAATTGTGGTCATGAACCTACATTATTTAAAAAAGAGCAACATTTCAGTCATAAATACGCGCCTAAGTTAAATGTAAAGGCGTAAGTTATATTTCCATTGTCACCTTGGTATTTTGACGTCATAGTTCTCCTAAATGTTATGACGTCACGTAACTATATGTTACAACTTCATGTCCGTTATTCAGTTATGGCCTGATGAGACTCATACGTGGTACGAGTTGAAAGCGCTAGCTAGTTAAAACTGTGTTCAATCTTACTCCACTTATTCAATTATTACTTTATTGTGCCTGAGAGTTAGAACTTTACTGTGTTATATATATATAACGCTACAGTTGCACAATCAAAGCCTACTTTTTTTGCGACAAAATTCCAGACCCCCTACAACCCCACCAACACACCTACTCCCTCCCCCACTAGGCCCTACCACAATATCGGTCCCTTATTCACTTTATGCAAATTGATCTTGTTCACATCTGTCGAAACTGTACCATCACCATTCAACGACAAGGCATGCATCTGTTTGGTTCCTAAATTTCGAAAGTGCACGAGTTGTACTTAAAGTTATGTAATGCGTTCCCTTTTAAAAACCGCGACAGATTAGACAGTGTTGACGAAAGCCAAACATGATGTTTCACAAGCCAATCCTTGAAGCCGAGGGGCAGAGAATCAGATGATGAGTCATGTGCTGCACAGGAATATAACTGCAACGGAGATACCGAAACAGGCACACACGAACCCGATCATGACATGAAAGCATGAAAGTTGCTGAATACTCGTGTCAAAATTTCGTTATCTGTTGTCACGGCTTGGCAACACCTGGTCTCTTCCAACACCGCAGCTGACCTCCACACGTTGAGTAGTATTTAGCTTTGAAACAGTGATAAGCGACATTATGCTTCTACATGGTGTGACAGTCAGAATGTTCCGAGATGTAACCATGTTGTGGTTGTTAGGGTTGGCTTGGATACAACCGTTTACTGTGTCCATGCACACAGAACATATCACGGTAAAAGTGGACCACGTCTTACAGGAAATTGATGATATGTTTGTTGGTGTCACCATTGACAGCAGTCAACTGAGATCCAATCTGATGACTCCAAATATCAGGTATACATCATAACATTTGTATAACTATGTGATTTGTTTGCAACGTAAATTGTTTTTTTCGGATAAGTGAAAAAAATCCTTGTCAGGAAACGAATAGATCAAATATATGTATTTTCAGATTTTGGTTGGTTGGTTTTTTGTTTAACGCCACACTCAGCAATATTCCAGCTGTATTGCGGCGTTCTGTAAATAATCCAGTCTGGACCAGACAGTCCATTGATTAATATCATGAGCATCGATCCATGCAATTGGGATTGATGACATGCATCAACCAAGTCAGCGAATCTTACCACCCGATCCCGTTAGCCGCCTTATACGACAAGCATAGTCACGTTTTACGGCAAGAATCTTCTATTCTACCCCGGAATCTTCACCGGTCCAGAGTCAGCAGAATCTGTCAACTAATATTTCGTGAATTCAGTTTCGTCACTGATTTATGTTGTGTCTAGCTTATCCTGACAACCGAATGATTGACAGAAATCACTTCCAATTATCACCTCTACCTTCACTGAAGACTTCGCTTACTTACAGTCTGTCGTCTCATAAGCGTGTCAGAAACATATGATTGTGGTTTCGTTTTCAAGATTCGCCAAGATAATGTTGCTGGGTTTGTTAGCATCATACCCCTGTTCGCTTATTCACCAAAGTGGTCAACTTGCATGACCTCGGGCTTTCCTCGCACATCAAGCTGACAGTCCGTATTACCACCTGAATGCTCTTCAAAGTGGCGTAAACGCGACTCACATACTATCGCTTCAAGCGAATGGTAATGTAATGTAACGTGACGACATAAGAAAATGGGGGACATGAAGCCGAATGAGTCAAGGGCATTATCAAGGGAATGATGATATTATACACTGGAGAATGCATTTTCAGCTTCTAGTTTCATATCCAAGATGTTACGGGTGGTATTATCTGCTAGATGAATAAAGTTTATTGAAGATGGTTATAGCAGTCTCATATATGAATGTAAGAATATATAAAAGAACCTTTTATAACAGGTTGCCCAAACTGGTGACTCTTGGAAAAGCCTTAGCGCCAGGGTATGTGCGAGTTGGAGGAACATCAGGGGATCGCATGGTGTTTGACCCGAATTACCACATAGACCCTTCGCAGCAGTTTCATCTCCAAGGTGATAGCAGTATATTATACGATTCTTATATCTCCCTTGGTGTAATTGTCACCAAACGGTAAACCTAATTAAATAGACCTGGCTAAACAATACAAAACATTCCACGTCTAAAAATAATTTATTCTTTTGGAATAACCTTTTTGGTATGATCACTCTGAGAAATTTCAGCTGCACATTTTTTCTGTTCTACTGATTGCCCAAGAAGAGTTCTTTGAGTAGCACCGGTTATATCGTACCTGTAGGGGTAAATGCTTTGGTTATTTGTTTCATGGTACAGTTATACATTATTCACCCTTGAATCTCGTAACCCCTTCTGCCGGGCATTACTACTGACGCTCACATGTGTTTAAAGAACCTTACTTCTTTCTGAGATCCGTTAGTCCCAGACATTCCGTAATCCGGGCGATTAACGGGGAAAGCTACCTGAATACACGGGTTGCCACTGAGTCTTCTGAACCAGCGACTGACGATGCTGGATAATTTGGATCAATGCGTGTCTTCACACCCTACCTCCATTGGATGTGGCTCATAATATCAATTATTTCTTTATTTACAAACCTTCGTCCATAAGTAGCTATTCAATATGTTTATACCTTTGTGGTTTGAGAAAGTACTAAACATATTAAAACTGAACTAAAACCGACCAATTGAAACATATTTTCAGCTAACACCTGGGATGCACTCAACGCGTTTGTTCACAATACGGGGCTGAAACTGGTGATTGGCCTCAACCTGCTGCTGCGTGATGGAGCAAAGTGGAACTCATCAGATGCCAAGGAGTTGCTAAAATATTCCTCTGACAAAGGGTATCCATTTGCAGGGATTGAACTGGGAAATGGTAAGTTTGAAGGCATGTAGACGTCGCATCAACCAGACATAGACGACATATCTTTGGGCATTTTAAGTAGAAGAGGTCCCAACAATCTCTACTTGTGTTTATGAGACGATATATGGCCATGCTGGATAATTTGGATCAATGCGTGTCTTCACACCCTACCTCCATTGGATGTGGCTCATAATATCAATTATTACCTACAGGATCATAAATAACCGAGTTAATAAACATCGTATGTGCACTAGTTCAAATATCACTTCTCGCACACCAGTGTATTGTTTCCGTCATCTAAAAGGCATTGTTGACGTCATTAGAATCTCATTGTGACGTAAGGTGGGATTAACGTCACACTAGAAATGCCAACATAGCCGAAAATGGCTGACACATGTTGGTGTGATAGGACAGCAGTGGTGATCAGTGTATTTGTCTAAAAAGGACCCAAAAGGATAAAGAAATAGTGGGTAATAAATTTAAATTCTTACACTCATATGTGTCATACTGACTTTACAAAACTCGTGTAAGAATTCATGTATTACCCTCGCTCTCGCTCAGAAATTCGTGATTCGAATTCTTGAAATCAGTATGACGCAAATGTTCGTATAATAATCTCTATTTATTAGTTTCCATAATCCAGATGTCATTGTATCCAGCCCACGGTTACATAACAAACAAGACATATAATTACGGCATTATAAGTTTCGTACGTTGACCGTCACTGGACTCACAAAACTATGGTGTCATTCCTCTTAATACATGAATAACTATATGGTACTTTTGCGATCTGTATATGCAGTATGAGGTATATACATCACTTCAGAAAAAAATAACCCGTTTTTACATTCATTATGTTTTTTCTTCATATGTGAAACATTTACCGAGCTTGATTCTCATGTGTATGTAGATATTTTTTGTTATCATGCATGCCATATGTATTATCATTTTACGTATGTTTCATAAAGAACCGAACTTGTATTACCGACATCGGAATACTACTGTCAGTGACGCTCAGCTGGGGCGCGACTTCATGGAACTAAAACAAGTTCTACAAGGAACGGTCTATAAATCCAGTCTCATCATTGGACCTGATATCGCCGATTATAACGACACGTTTATAAAAAAGTATGGATAATAAACATCGTTTACCCTATGTAGCAGGGAAAAAATAAGCTGTCTGGATTTTCTGATTGAAATTGAACCGAATCTATGCTTACTTTGTGCTGCTGTTATTATTTCAAAATCTTAAATGAAGCATCGATTCCAGAACTAAAACGGGGCATGGGTGGCTCAGTCGCCTAAGACGCCACGATATGTTGTACAGTGTGGCTTCATGTATAATTATGATGTTCAAATTCCGGCTTCCGGTATAATTATGATGTTAAAATCCCATGTTCGCCTTGATTACCTTTCAAATTCTGAAAGCACCATACCTTTTCTCGAAGGATTCATTGGAGTCACTTCAGTCCAAGAAGCTAACATGGTAATGCACAAGTGATGCCCTGGTTCATTATAGTTATCTTCGATGAACATTTGGCCAATGTGACTTTGCATTTCCAGCTTCCTGTCTCACGGTGGAGCTAGTGTCATAAACGTCTTGACCTTCCATCAGTGAGTACCTTCCTTCAAGGCATGGGCTACCATACAGTTTTCATACCACGTGGGACACTTAAGGGTCGTTGATTACAGTCTAAAGAGTCTTCAAAAACACCGACACGTTGAACTATTAGGTAGAAGTAGCAATAGGATAGTAGTGGCTGTACACCGTGTGGGGGTTTATGCAGAATTAGATTAAATAGATAACTGTTCACTGTGTCGAGCTTCGAGGTCAGCCATTTGTTCTTGACTATTTTGACCTCAGATTTTCCCAGCAAAATTCGTTCACTAGACAAGCTGGATTGTCTGAAAAATAATGTAAATACTTTTTGGGGCTCTGTTCTAAAATAAAAGCAACACATCCCTTTTCCTAATCATAAGAAATCCCTGCTAAATGCAGAGTCCGTTTCATTTACGATTGCTAGTATATCTTACTATATCTTTGAAATCTTCGAGGTATGAGCATGCCTAGATGTACCTCAGATGTTGTGAAATGTAGACAGCAAATGACAACAAACATTTGTCGTAAAGAGAACAAATCTTTGAAATCTTCGTAGAAAGTGGCTGCACAACTGTACATCTAAAGATGTGAAATATATAGACAGCAAATGCTTTAATATTGCTCGAAGGTAATCGGTAAGTTGGCCATAAGTGATGGACAACATATCATCGATGTAGAAGAAGCATAGTTTGTAACTTCTTTGCTAAACTGCCTATGTTGTGATGTTGATTATCTGAATAAGGTAACAGATCAGCATAGAAAAGGGCGCAATTGATATACATGCGGTGGCCTACTTTTTCA
Source organism: Haliotis rufescens (assembly GCF_023055435.1). Taxonomy (NCBI): domain Eukaryota; kingdom Metazoa; phylum Mollusca; class Gastropoda; order Lepetellida; family Haliotidae; genus Haliotis; species Haliotis rufescens. Next base: position 38,353,330 of record NW_025963813.1, read on the forward strand.
CATAGATGCTATCTATGCTATCCAGCATGTCAAATATTGTTTCTTCGGTAAATTGTAGATGACACGTGCTTTAACTTGTGACAAATTGTCTTGAACCGTTGAAGGTAGAGATGTATATATAACTATATATGTGGTCACCACATTGAGAGACAAAATGCTCATGGGTCAAGAAATGATGTTTTCTTTGCGTTTGTCGTTTCCCCATCCACATTAATTACTTTCATTTCATTAGAAATAATATCAAATAAGTGGACCAAAAACAGAAACGAACACTTTGTATAACAGGATGTCATCCTTTTTTGTACACGTGGTTTAAAATCCCTGTACAAATAGCTTACTCTTTTCAGATATTACTTTAATGGACGCACCGCCAAGCTGGAAGACTTTTCTAAGTATTCTATAATGAATCGTCTTACATCTACCCTACACTCAGTGATGAATACAGTCCGAAGTCATCATGGTCTGGTGGCGTGGCTAGGGGAGACATCGTCCGGTTATGGGGGTGGCACTCCTGGCATTGCTGACAGATATGTGGCAGGCAACCTGTGAGGATGTCTACGTTTCAGTGTCCAAATGAATTTGTGCTAAAGTTGAAAGTGTTCTAAATAGGTTTCTTTACTTTAAATACAACATAACAATTTCAGCCAGTGCATTAACTGGGATGCCAGCATGCGTTGATGTAAATGCAAGTTGCCTCTTCGTGCTGGTTAGAGGGTGCTGATTGCTGTTTATGGTCAATTGAAGCTGGTTAAAACTAGAAACAATTGTTATTCCTTTCGCTCTGAAAATGTCTAATGTTGAAGCTCGTGTGTCCTTAAAAATGATCTTTAGATCAATGGGACCAGTGAAAAATTTGCCTTTTTTGTTTTGTCTTGAAACAAGTCATATCGCAATTTCAGGTGGCTTGATAAACTTGGTGTATCAGCAAAATATGGCCTAAAAGGGGTTATACGTCAAGAAATCTTTGGTGGAAATTATGCACTCATTGACGACAACGGTGATCCTAATCCTGTGCGTGAACGTCTGTCATCTCAAATTTTTAACAATGTCATTTTGTTGAATGTCTGTTTGATCTTAGATATTGTCTCTGTGTTCATGCATATATTCATTGTCTGTTGTCTGTTTTCAAATGTGACACAATAGACTGAGGCCCAGCATTTTGCTGTACAGAGTTGTGTTTCTTAGGCTTACCAGAAACCATTGATCCTAGATTCGAAGCCTTAGTTCATCCTGATTTCGTTTCAAGATTTGTTAGCACGATGCCCGTGCTCATGTGTTTTACCAAAATTGACCTGCATCATTTTATATTTTCAGCCAAATCAATATTATTGACATATCGTATGTGTAAGGAGCGTTAAACTGAACTCATTCATACATGTATTTTCCTTTGTGGGAATTCCAAGTCATTATAAGTCACTTGTTCCACCTGCACTGCATGTTAGGTGGCCAGGCTCAGTAACTTGTCTTATACAAACTCCCATTCCGACTATCCTACCATCAACCATCAGTTTGCACATCCAGACACATTTTACTGCTTACACTGACACAAAATAACATAAACACCAACAGTGTTTTTCTCATATGGACACACATCACAACGTCTTTTGGCAGGACTACTGGTTGACGCTTCTTTACAAAAGACTTGTTGGCAACAAAATATTTGATGTTCCGTCTTCATCTAACAACCTCCGACTGTATGCCCACTGTACAAAGCTGAACAAGTGAGTGGTTTCAGCATGTTTAATTCACAACCTGTCTGTACAAACATATACGTTGTCCAGCTTGCAGACTATGGACAAATACGAAGTGTAGACCTTGGATAGAGGTGGCAGGAACATACCGTCCCTTTTAAAGGACATCACATTAGAAATTGTCTAACAACCAGAATTAATACAAAGCCAATGTAACCACAACAACTGTATGTAAACAAATCCCACACGTTTAAAACTTTAATGTGCAGAATACTGTAATGATCTATATTGGTATAATAATGTGTTTATTTGACAACCCTGTCCCCGACAGGTTAGCTCAATATGGTAACGGTGAGTGTGAACAGAGCAAATGAAAAGTGACAAGATGTGACGTTACATCAACCATTACCAAACATGGAAATGTCTTGGTTAAAGCGTTCGTTCGTCACGCCAAAGACCCGGGTTCGATTACCCGTATGGCTTAAATGTGTGAAGTCCATTTCTGCTATCCACCACCGTCCTATTGATGGAATATTGCTAAAAGGGGTGTAAACCTATACTCACTCACTCACTTCTTCAATGACAAGCATGCTTTTAATGAAAGACGGCGACTAGTCGTGTCAAATCAAATGGCTAGATTTCGAGTGATTTTTCTCTTGCATTCACTTTTACTGTTATCATATCTTTTGTTTATGTTCCAGCGTGTACCACTACAAGCCTGGCAGTATCACAGTGTATGGTCTTAACTTGCATGGAGACCACATAACCCTAGCCATATCAGAGGCGCACGGCAAAAACGTGGACATATTCTGGCTGACTCCTGAGGGAGGAGACTTGAAGTCAAAGTTTGTATATAATATGTTTCCTCTCAACCATTCAGTATAAGGATTTTGTCTTTGGTTCTTCAAGTTTCACAAGGCCATAGGTCAGTTCTTATATAACTGGTTCCTTGGCATTGTCGTCAAATGCAGCGGATAATGGTGAGACTTATGTTGTCTCTGAAGCAGCAGATATAACAGAAGAGGGTAAGCATTTGATGATTTTGCTGCATTCAATCTGAACCAGACACGCGAACGGTATATGAGCAATGGTCCGAAATGACAGGTGGAAAACACACCTTGGCAAACACGACTAACTCCTAATCTATGCTAAGTAACTTAAGACGAACTTGAACTTACAAACTTGTGCACATATTCAATAGTGGCAGTACAAGTTAGACAACGGTTGTTAGGTCAACGGGTGATCAATACTTTACCTGCATACCAAAATAAACTTTGCCACATCTTTTTTTCAGAAAAGTAGAGGTCAATGGCAAAACACTGGAACTTGTCAACAACCAAATACCACACATTATGCCAAAATCTTTGGGAACTGGGACGATTGTAGTACCTCCGCACTCCTTTGGGTTCATCGTCATTCAAGACGCCAACATAGCGGCATGCAAATCACAAAGCCATGGCCCCATTATCGGATAATTGAACAAGTGTCCTGTAAGGATAAAAGCAGTAATAAATTGTTCACCAAAACGTTATGTTTGTTGCTTATAAATTGATAGTTAGTGTACCTGAACCTTCTGTTGGACGTGCGTTGACATACAATGGACAATGAAATATGAAAAACAAACACTCTGAAAACATTTAACTGATATTTAGACAAACAGCGTGTTTCAAAAATGGTTTGCGTGATGCAAATAACCAAGAGGAATATGTTAAGACGTTCTGTTAACCCACATCTTCAGAATGCCATTCGACAGAAAACACACTTGGGTGACACACCAGGATCTTTTATCTGACGAACGAACTGACATACCAAGAATCATCGGTGCGTAACTAGGATTTTAAAACTCATGCTCAATAGGCGAGTCTCGATGCACCTACTGTACACATCGAAGTTAGAACAGCCCACAATGGGGAATCAGAATACCAGTCATGGCCAGAATCCCAAGTACATCATGTGTTTAATTTAAGAAGCACTATCAAAAGATGACATCGAGTGATGATACGAGGTATTCGTGAAAAGGTGAGCGTGTCCTGCCCTACCAGAGTCAAGCACATGTGAAGGCAAGGGTTGCGTGTAAATACAAAAGACAAAATAATTTCCATAACCATTAGAAATCAGCTATTAGCAGAGTTCATTATACGTTCCCGACAACATCATGAACATATGTTTATGAAATAAAAAATGAAATATCAAATGGTGGTTATACCAAGTATTCACGAAACAGTCATCGTATCCTGTGCAACATGTCGCACTATCACAAACACGTGCAAAGGCAAGTAAATTGTTCTCCAGAAAGACAATGGAACACACGGTACAAGTCAAATAGGGTAATTGCATCAGTCATCATGCCTCACATTTGGACATATCTGCATGTCGTATCCTCTGTCTATAGATGTTAATGACGAGGAAATCCATGGGAAATGTGGGAGGAAAGCCAAAAGTGATGCAGGTGTCAGACTTTTACCACTTGGGTGAAACCCACGAGCACGGGTGCTGACAAACCTAGAGACATAATCTGGGCGAACCGGGATTCGAACTCACAATTTCTGGCGTGTTCAAGGGACACAACTCTTTCTCAGCGAATCGCGGTGCCTCAGACGACTGGGCCACCTTTGCCCCCTACAATCGTGATGAACTTGACATGACACCACTTGTCTTGCAATACCAGAAACGTTTGCACGTGTCAGTAGTTCAGTCAGTGTCACTTTCTCACCACTTGGGCAAAAATGAATTAAAATGGAACAAATACATTATTAACACTTGTCAGTTGTGAAAAGTACAACACGAAAGGATATATGTGCTGTATAACCATAATTCTTGTTAACATGTGCCACAGTTGCTTACAATATGATCGTTTTCGAGGTGTTTCCACCCTTTTAAAAACCTTCTAAATAACCATATGTATTACTTGCGACATTTTGATTCACCAATTAAAACACACACCTTACATCATTCTATTGTTTAAACGCGCCTTTTTTCCGGAATGGACAGTTAGTTGTCAATTACTCATTATTTTGAACAAATATTTCAAACAGTAATCTACGCTTCGAATACACGGGACTATTATATTTTTTGACACTCGAATGAAATTTCAAATTTTGTCGGAAAGAATGTTGCCAGCGGGGCTCGAACCCACATCGTATAATATGATGACGTGTTATATGCGACGGCGACATATGACCGCGAATTGTGAATGTAAATACTGAATGGTTTCAAATATGTGTGTAAGCCTTAAAATGTGAGGTGAGGTAATATGTGGGCTAGAGGTCTTTCGCCTGTGTGTGTGTGTGTGTGTGTGTGTGTGTGTGTATGTGCGTGTGTGCGTGTGCGTGCGTGCGTGTGTGTTGTGTATGATGGTTTTATTGACACGAGTATGCGTGAAGAGTCTACTTTCTCGTGGTTTGGAATCCACGAAGTTATGATATTTGGTGTTGTGGTCATGGTTTCACTTAATTATTAAGTATCTACATGCTATGTCAGTTTCATCAGATATTTGCTGTGTTAAATAGCGGTGTTACTCCTCACTCAGCAGCTCACACGCTACTTGCAATATCTTATACTGTGTGGGGCGATGGCCTAAATCTATGTTGATTAAAGAGAAGAAGGGTGATGATGTTGATGAGGAGGGTGAAGATGATGATGATGATGACGAGGATGAGGATTAGGATGATGATGATGATGGTGATGAGAAGGGTGATGATGATGAGGAGGAATGGATGATGATGAGGAGTGTGATGATGATGAGAAGGAGGGTGATGATGATGACGAGGAGGATGAGGATGAGGATGAGAAGGGTGATGATGAGGAGGAGGAAAGGATGATGAGGAGGAGGGTGATGATGATGATGAGGAGGAGTAGGAAGAGGATGATGATGAGGAGGAAGAGGAGGAAGATGAGGTGGAAGAGGAGGGGATGATGGTGATGATGAGGAGGAAGAGGAGGGTGATGATGATGATGATGATGATGATGAGGAGGAGGAGGAGGGTGATGATGATGAGGAGGAGGAGGAGGAGGAGGGGGAGAGCTTGGTGATGATGATGAAGAGGAAGGTGATCATGATGAGGTAATCGAACCCCGGACCTTCCGCTCACCGGGCGGATGCTCTACCATAAGACCACGGAGGCGGTCAGGAGGAGGAAAAGGATAATGATAAAGATGATGAAGATGATGATGATGATGAAGAGGAGGAGGGTAATGATGATGATGATGATTATGATGATGATAATGACGATGAGGGGGAGGGTGATGATGATGATGATGATGATGAATGATGACGAGGAGAATGGGGGAAATGATGATGATGAGAAGGAGGAAGAGTAGGAAGAGGATAACAACGCCCATCAAGATTGTTTTATATAAAAAATATGATTTATTTGTAATATATTGCAATATAACTTAACTGAAACAATACTAGATGTCTATAATATTACGAATAACTGGTACAAGAACAGATAAATCTAACCTAATGAATAAAATCTAATGTTCTTACCATTCCGTATTTCCGCTGTCGTTGTTTCCTCCCTGGACGCTGGCCTCGCCACACATGTACTCAATGCAATACAACATAGACATTCGTATATTATACATTGAGAGCCTCCGAAGCAAAGCAATTCAATTGATACAGCTGCACAAATGGCTTGAAAACGTGGACATACTGATCAGTGCCCTGAACACCTGGTCATTGTTAGTGCTCAAGGATTTTTGCGAGTTTGCCTATGCATTTGTCGCCCCATTCGAGCGGATTATTTGCATGATAGTCCACGAGCGTGACTGCCACTTGGCGTTTTGATACGCATGGTAGTAGAAAAGGAACAAAATTGGTCCATATCTGATATAAAGTGCATGATATGTGTGCCTTAGCATTGAGAGCCCCAGCACATTGATAACTATTTGGATGAATCGTTACATGTCTCCACAACGCTGAGTGGCAGGAAGGAACATTCTTGCTTACAAGTCTTATATATAGTAAGATCGTGATACAGGCGTTTGTATCATACCAGGAAGTAAAACGTTGACAGTATTGGTTGATACAACAAGCACTGACAAAATTCATAGGAGGCTACGTGAAACCTCAGTTTGTATTTGCCAAGGATAGTTGCCTGAATGGAAACCCAGGGCCCACCCAGTTACAATCGATCTTAGGCGGCTACCGTTGACTTTATAATCACCATACAATTGTCCTATTTCACTTGCACAAACCGATCTAAGCTAAGATTGAAATCTTCAACGGTTGATGTACGAATATCTTAAACTCGACTCCTGTGTACAGTTGTCTGCAAACGGGCATAGCTTGCTGCGCATACAATAAGTGGAACCGGTAACGACACACAACATGTACCTCCCAACATCGCACCTTGCGCAGTTTTAAGAAAGGTCCCAATTATTTAAAGGAAACGATAACTAGAATGATGGCATACATTCTTGTCGGCATTAATACTGTCGTGATTTAGGAATTATTTCCTATTGCAACTTGATAATTACCTACTCGTGTTTTTTATTAAAAGTATTGAAATACGAATAAATACCTTTATTCAGTGACACAATTGTTATGAAATAAAAATAAATAATAACGAAAATATTTCCGAATAACATAACACGTTAATACATGATGGTCATCTATTTGGGGGAGCTTTTCGTAAAACCCCTAAATATATCCTTCATGTTTTCGGTTCGTTGTCATAACAAAGGATCTTATGAGTACTTTAGAGTTGCTATATATATATATGAATATGTGTGTATATATATATATATATATATATATATATATATATATATATATATATATATATATATATATATATCAAAGCTACAGTTGCACGATCAAATCAATTTTTTGCAACAAAATTCCATCAGATATTTCATCAATGAAAGCATTTTCCTTTTTGCGACAAACTTCCACAACCCCTCCATCCCCACCCACACATCCACTCCGTCCCACACTCTCAGCCCTACCAGAATATCGGTCCCTTATTCACTTTGTGAAATTTAATCTGGTTCACAGTTGTCTTAAGTGTATCATCACCATTTAACGACAACGCATGCATCTGTTTATCTCCTAAATGTTAAAAGGCACGAGTTGAACTTTAACGTTATGTAATGAGTTACCTTTTTAAAATCCTGACAGATTAGTGTTTACGAAAGCCAAACATGATGTGTCACAAGCCAATCCTTGAAGCTGAAGGGCAGAGAAGCAGATGATGAGTCATGTGCTGCACAGGAATATAACTGCAACGTAGTGCCGAAATAGGCACACACGAACCCGATCATGACATGAAAGCATGAAAATTGCTGAATACTCGTGTCAAAATTTCGTTATCTGTTGTCACGGCTTGGCAGCACCTGGTCTCTTCCAACACCGCAGCTGACCTCTACACGTTGAGTAGTATTTAGCTTCGAAACAGTGATAAGCAATATTATGCTTCTACATGGAGTGACAGTCAGAATGTTCCGAGATGTAACCATTCTGTGGTTGTTAGGATTGGCTTGGATACAACCGTTCACTGTGTCCATGCACACAGAACATATCACGGTAAAGGTCGACCACGTCCTGCAGGAAATTGATGATATGTTTGTTGGTGTCACCATGGGAAGCGGTCAAATGAAATCCAATCTGACGACCCCAAATATCAGGTATACATCATAACATTTGTATAACTATGTGATTTGTTTGCAACGAAAATTGATTTTTTCGGATTAGTGAAACACATCCTTGTCGGGAAAGGAATAGACCAAATATGTGTATTTTCAGAGTCAGCAGATTTTGGTTGGTTGGTTTGTTGTTTAACGCCGCACTCAGTAATATTCCAGCTATATGACGGCGGTCTGTAAATAATCCAGTCTGGACCAGACAATCAAGAGATTAATATCATGAGCATCGATCCACACAATTGGGATTGATGACATGCTTCAACCAAGTCGGCGAGCCTTACCACCCGATCCCGTTAGTCGCCTTTTACGACAAGCATAGTCACCTTTTACGGCAAGCAAGAGTTGCTTAAGACCTATTCTACCCCGGAATCTTCAGGGGTCAAGAGTCAGCAGAAGCCGTCAACTAATGTTTCGTGAATTCAGTTTTGTCACTGATGTATGTTGTGTCTAGCTTATCCATGACAACCGAATGATTGACAGAAATCACTTACAATTATCACCTCTACCTTCACTGAAGACTTCGCTTACTTACAGTCTGTCGTCTTTGAACCGTGTCAGAAACATATGATTATGGTTTTGGTTCCCAGATTGGCCAAGATAATGTTGCCGGGTTTGTTAGCATAATACCCATGATCGCTGATTTCACCAAAGTGGTCAACTTTTAAACCATGCATGACCTCAGGTTTTCCTCGCAAGCTGACAGATCGTATTACCACCTGAATGCTCTTCAAAGTGGTGTAAACGCGACTCCTTCAATCACATACTATCGCTTCAAGCGAATGGTAATGCAATGTAACGTGACGAGATAGGAAAGTGGGGGACACAAAGCCGAAAAAGGCAAGGGCATTATCAAGGGAATGATGATATTACACACTGGATAATGCATCTTCAGCTTCTAGTTCCATATCCAAGATGTTACGGGTGGTATTATCTGCTAGATGAATAGAGTTTGTGGAAGATGCTTATAGCAGTCTCATATATGAATGTAAGTATATATAAAAGAACCTTTTATAACAGGTCGCCCAAACTGGTGACTCTCGGAAAAGCCTTAGCGCCAGGGTATATGCGAGTTGGAGGAACATCAGGGGATCGCTTGGTGTTTGATCCGAATCGCCACCTAGACACTTCGCTGCAGTATCATCTCCAAGGTGATAGCAGTATATTATACGATTCTTATATCTCCCTTGGTGTTTTTGTCACCAGAAGGAAAACCTAAATAAAAAGACCTGGTTAAACAATACAAAACATTCCATGTCTAATTTTTTTTAATTCTTTTGAAATAACCTTTTTGGTATGATCACTGTTTCTGTTCTACTGATTGCCCAAGAAGAGTTCTTTGGGTAGTACCGGTTATATCGTACCTGTAGGGGTAAATGATTTGGTTATTTGTTTCATGGTACAGTTATACATTATTCACCCATGCCCCTTGAATCTCGTAATCCCATCTGCCGGGCATTACTACTGACGCTCACATGTGTGTAAAGAACCTTACTTCTTTCTGAGATTCATTAGTCCCAGACATTCCGTAATCCGAGCGATTAACGGGGAATGGTACCTTCATACACTTCTAATGAACCAATGTCTGACGGATTTCTATATTTACAAACCTTCGTCCATAAGTAGCTATTCAATATGTTTACTAAGCATATAAAAACTGAACCAAAACCGATCAATTGAAACATATTTTCAGCTGACACCTGGGATGCATTCAACGCGTTTATTCACAATACGGGGCTGAAACTGGTGATTGGCCTCAACCTGCTGCTGCGTGATGGAACAAAGTGGAACCCATCAGATGCTAAGCAGTTGCTAAAATATTCCTCTGACAAAGGGTATCCTCTTGCAGGGATTGAACTGGGAAATGGTAGGTTTGAAAGCATGTAGACGTCGCATCAACCAGAAATAGATGACATATCTTTGGGCATTCTGAGTAGAAGACGTCCCAACAATCTGCACTTGTGTTTATGAGGCGATCTATGGCCATGCTGGACAATTTTGATCAATGCGTGTCTTCACACCCTACCTCCATGGGATGTGGCTCATAATATCAATTATTACATACAGGATCATAAATAACCGAGTTAATAAAAATCGTATGTGCACTAGTTCAAAAACCACTTCTCGCACACCAGTGTATTGTTTCCGTCATCCAAAAGGCATTGTTGACGTCATTCGAATCTCATTGTGACGTAAGGTGGGATTAACGTCACACCAGAAATGACAACATAGCCGAAAATGGCTGACACATGTTGGTGTTCTAGAACAGCAGTGGTGATCAGTGCGTTTGTCTAAAGAGGAGCCCAAAAGGATAAAGAAATAGTGGGTAATAAATATAAATTATTACACTCATATGTGTCATACTGACTATACGAAACACGTGTAAGAATTCATGTATTACCCTAGCTCTCGCTCGGAAATTCGTGATTCGAATTCGTGAAATCAGTATGACGCAAATGTTCGTATAATAATCTCTATTTATTAGTTTCCATAATCCAGATGTCATTGTATCCAGCCCACGGTTACATAACAAACAAGACATATAATTACGGCATTATATGTTTCGTACGTTGACCGTCACTGGACTCATAAAACTATGGTGTCATTCCTCTTAATACATGAATAACTATAAGGTATTTTTGTGATCTGTATATGCAGTATGAGGTACACGTGACTTTAGAAAAAAATAATCCATTCTTACATTCATTATGTTTTTATTCATATGTGAAACATTTACCGAACTTGATACTCGTGTGTATGTAGATATTTGTTTGTTATGATGCTTGACATATGTCTATCATTTTACGTATGTTTCATGAAGAACCGAACTTGTATTACCGACGTAATGCTACTATCAGTGAGGCTCAGCTGGGTCGCGACTTCATGGAACTGAAGCAAGTTCTGCAAGGAACGGTCTATAAATCCAGTCTCATCATTGGACCTGATACCGCCGGTTATAAAGACACGTTCATTAAAAAGTATGCATAATAAACATGGTATACCCTATGCAGCAGGGAAAGAATAAGTTGTCTGGATTTTCTGATTGAAATTGAAAATCTTAAACGAAGCATCGATTCCAGAACCTAAAAGGGGCATGGGTGGCCCAGTCGCCGAAGTCGCCACGATATTGTGTACAGTGTGGCTTCCTGTATAGTTATGATGTTCAAATCCCATATTTGCCTTGATTATCTTTCAAGTTTTGAAAGCAGCATACCTTTTTCTTGAAGGATTCATCTGAGTCACTTCAGTCCAAGAAGCTGACATGGTAATGCACAAGTGATGCCCTGGTTCATTATAGTTACCTTCGATGAACATTTGTCCAATGTCACTTTGCATTTCCAGCTTCCTGTCTCACGGTGGAGCTAGTGTCATAAACGTCTTGACCTTCCATCAGTGAGTACCTTCCTTCAAGGCATGGGCTACCATACAGTTTTTATGCCACGTGTTACACAAAAGGGTCGTTGATTACAGTCTAAAGAGTCTTCAAAAACACCGACACGTTGAAATATTAGGTAGAAGTAGCAATAGGACCGTAGTGACTGTACACCATGTGGGTGTATATGCAGAATTAGATTTAATAGATAACTGTTCACTGTGTTGATTTTCGAGGTCAACCATTTGTTCTTGACCATTGTCAGAAAATACTGCAATTACTACTATTTTGACCTCAGATTTTCCCAGCAAAATTCGTTCACTGGACAGGCTGGATTGTCTGAAAAATAATGTAAATACTTTTTGGGGCTCTGTTCTAAAATAAAAGCAAAACATCCCTTTTCCTAATCATAAGAAATCTCTGTTAATGCAGAGTCCGTCTCATTTACGTTTGCTACTATATCAAAAGCATGTGTTTAGAAATCACTGCCAAACAGTAATGTGAGCATATCCTGCCCCATTGATGGCACCTGTCACAACCACATGCAGAGGCAAACCAATGTTCATGTTCTTTACCATATGGTACAACTCAATGCAGGTAATTGTATCAGCCATTATTTTGGTCACTTTCCATCACATTTGAATTCCACATGTTTGCCATAAACCTTTACGAAATGTTTACTGAAGCCTTTAATATGTAACCCTTATTAAAGTCTTTGAAATCTTCGAAGTATGAACATGCCTGGCTGTACCTCAGATGTTGTGTAATGAAGACAGCAAATGGCATCAAACATTTGTCGCATGGAAAACAAATCTTTGAAATCTTTGTAGAAAGTGGCTGCATGACTGTATATCTAAAGATATGAAATATATAGACAGCAAATGCTTTAATATTGCACGAAGGTAATCGGTAAGTTGGCCATAAGTGATGGACAACATATCATCGATGTACAAGAAGCATAGGTTTTTAACTTCTTGGTTTAATTGCCTATGTTGTGATGTTGATGATCTCAATAAGGTAACAGATCAGCATAGAAAAGAGCGCAGTTGATATACATGCGGTTGCCTACTTTTTCACATAGATGCTATCTATGCTATCCAGCATGTCAAATATTGTTTCTTCGGGAAATTCTAGATGACACGTGCTTTAACTTGTGACAAATTGTCTTGAACCGTTCAAGGTAGAGATGTATATATAACTATATATGTGGTCACCACATTTAGAGACAAAATGCACATGGGTCAAGAAATGATTTTTTTCTTTGCGTTTGTCGTTTCCAATTCCACATTAATTACTTTCATTTCATAGGAAATAATATCAAATAAGTGGACCAAATACTGAAACGAACACTTTGTATAGCTGGATGTCATCCTTTTTTGTACACGTGGCTTTAAAAATCCCTGTACAAATAGCTTACTCTTTTCAGATATTACTTTAATGGACGCACCGCCAAGCTGGAAGACTTTTCTAAGTATTCTATAATGAATCGCCTTACATCTACCCTACACTCAGTGATGAATACAGTCCGAAGTCATCATGGTCTGGTGGCGTGGCTAGGGGAGACATCGTCCGGTTATGGGGGTGGCACTCCTGGCATTGCTGACAGATATGTGGCAGGCAACCTGTGAGGATGTCTACGTTTCAGTGTCCAAATGAATTTGTTCTAAAGTTGAAAGTGTTCTGAATTCGTTTCTTTACTTTAAATACAACATAACAATTTCAGCCAGAGCATCAACTGGGAATGCCAGCATGCGTTGATATAAATGCAAGTTGCTTCTTCGTGTTGGTTAGAGGGTGATGATTGCTGTTTATGGTCAATTGAAGCTGGTTAAAACTAGAAACAATTGTAATTCCTTTCGCTCTGAAAATGTCTAATGTTGAAGCTCGTGTGTCCTTAAAAATGATCTTTAGATCAATGGGACCAGTGCCTTTTTTGTTTTGCCTTGAAACAAGTTGAGCAATGAGAACGGCTCATGTAATTCATTAATATCATCTGTCATATCGCAATTTCAGGTGGCTTGATAAACTTGGTGTATCAGCAAAATATGGCCTAAAAGGGGTTATGCGTCAGGAAATCTTTGGTGGAAATTATGCACTCATCGACGACAACGGTGATCCTAATCCTGTGCGTGAACGTCTGTCATCTCAAATTTTTAACAATGTCATTTTGTCTAATGTCTGTTTGATCTTAGATGTTGCCTCTGTGTTCATGCATATATTCATTGTCTGTTGTCTGTTTTCAAATGTGACTCAATCGACTGAGGCCCAGCATTTTGCTGTACAGAGAGTTGTGTCCCTTAGGCTTACCAGAAACCATTGATCCTGTCATTATAAATCACCCGTTCCGCCTGCATTGCATATTAGGTGCCCAGGCTCAGTAACATGTCTTATACAAATTCCCATTCCGACTATCCTACCATCAACCATCAGTTTGCACGTCCAGACACATTTTACTGCTTACACCGGCACAAAATAACATGAACACCAACAGTGTCTTTCTCATATGGACACACATCACAACGTCTTTTGGCAGGACTACTGGTTGACGCTTCTTTACAAGAGACTTGTTGGCAACAAAGTATTTGATGTTCCATCCACATCTTCCGACCTCCGACTGTATGCCCACTGTACAAAGCTGAACAAGTGAGTTGTTTCAGCATGTTGAATTCACAACCTGTCTGTACACACATACGTTGTCCACTTTGCAGACTACAAAGTGTAGACCTCGGACAGAGGTGGGAGTCGAACATACCGTCCCTTTTAAAGGACATCACATGAGAAATTGTCTAACAACCAGAATTAATACAATATCAATGTTACCAGAACAATTTTATGTAAACAAATCCAACACGTTTAAAACTTTAATGTGCAGAATACTGTCAGCATGTCACTGAACAGTAATGCTGTCAGTAGAGATGCACATGACGTAACGATCTGAATGTTCCGTACATTTATCCATTGACTTTGTAATGGCTATTTCACTTCAAGTTCGCAAGTTATAATGATCTATATTGGTATAATAATGTGTTTATTTGACAACCCTGTCCCCGACAGGTTAGCTCAATATGGTAACGGTGAGTGTGAACAGAGCAAAGGCAAAGTGACAAGATGCGACGTTACATCAACCATTACCAAACATTGAAACGTCATGGTTAAAGCGTTCGCTCGTCACGCCAAAGACCCGGGTTCGATTACCCGTATGGCTTAAATGTGTGAAGTCCATTTCTGCTATCCACCACCGTCCTATTGATGGAATATTGCTAAAAGGGGTGTAAACCTATACTCACTCACTCACTTCTTCAATGACAAGTATGATTTTAATGAAATACGGCGACTAGTCGTGTCAAATCAAATAGCTAGATTTCGAGAGATTTTTCTCTGCATTCGCTTTTAATGTTATCACATCATCTGTTTATGTTCCAGCGTGTACCACTACAAGCCTGGCAGTATCACTGTGTATGGTCTTAACTTGCATAGAGACCACGTAACCCTAGCCATATCAGAGGCGCACGGCAAAAACGTGGACATATTCTGGCTGACTCCTGAGGGAGGAGACTTGAAGTCAAAGTTTGTATATAATATGTTTCCTCTCAACCATTCAGTATAAGGATTTTGTCTTTCGTTCAAGTTTCACAAGGGCATGGGTCAGTTCTTATGTAACTGGTTTTTTGGCATAGTTGTCAAATGCTGCTGATAATAGTGAGATATTTGTCGTCTCTGAAGCAGCAGATATAACAGAAGATGGTGAGCATTGGATGATTTGCTGCATTCAATCTGAACCAGACACACGAACGGTGTATAACATGAGTAATGGTCCGAAATGTCGGGTGGAAAACGCACCTTGGCAAACACGACTAACTCCAGGACTATATTCAGTAACTGAAGACGAACTTACAAACTTGTACACATATACAATAGTGACAGTAAAGGTGAGACAACGGTTGTTAGGTCAACGGGTCATCAATACTTTACCTGCATACCAAAATAACCTTCACCACATCTTTTGTTTCAGAAAAGTAGAGGTCAATGGCAAAACATTGGAACTTGTGAACAACCAAATACCGCACATTATGCCAAAATCTTTGGGAACTGGGACGATTGTAGTACCTCCACGCTCCTTTGGGTTCATTGTCATTCCCGACGCCAACATAGCGGCATGCCAATCACAAAGCCATGGTCCCATTATCGGATAATTGAACAAGTATCCTGTTAAGATAAAAGCAGTAATAAATTGTTCACCAAAACGTTATGTTTATGGCTTTTAAATTGATGGTGAGTGTACCTGGACCTTCTGTTGGACGTGCGTTGACATACAGTAGACAATAACATCTGAAAACAACCCCTCTAAACACATTTAACTGATATTTAGACATACAGGGTGTATGAAAAATGGTTTGCGTGTTACAAACGTTCTGATAAGAGTTATCCCACATCTACAGAATGCCATTCGACAGAAAACACACTTGGGTGACACACCAGTTTCTTATAACTGACATACGAACTGACATACCAAGAGTCATCGGGGCGTAACTAGGCTTTTAACACACATGTACAATAGGCGAATCTTGATGCACTAACTGTACACATCAAATTTAGAACAGCCCACAACGTTGAATCAGAATATCAGTGATGACCAGAATCCCAACTACATCATGTGTTTAAGAAGCACTATCAAAAGATGACATCAAGTGATGATATCAGGTATTCGTGAAAAGGTGAGCGTGTCCTGCCCTACCAAAGACAAGCACATGTGAAGGCAAGGGTTGTGTGTAAATACAAAAGACAAAATAATTTCCATAACCATTAGAAATCAGCTATTAGCAGAGTTCATTATACGTTCCCGACTACATCATGAACATATGTTTATGAAATAAAAAATGAAATATCAAATTGTGGTTATACCAAGTATTCACGAAACAGTCATCGTATCCCGTCCAACATGTCACACTATCACAAACACGTGCAAAGGCAAGTAAATTGTTCTCCAGAAAGACATAGGAACATACGGTACAAGTCAAAAAGGGTAATTGCATCAGTCATCATGCCTCACATTTGGACATATCTGCACGTCTTATCCTTAAATTTAACATTGATGTTTGAGACGAGGAAATCCATGGGAAATGTGGGAGGAAAGCATGACTGATGCAGGTATCAGATGTTTACCACTTGGGTGAAACCCACGAGCACAGGTATGGTGCTGACAAATCTAGAACCATAATCGGGGCGAACCGGGATTCGAACTCACAATTTCAGGCGTGTCCAAGGGACACAACTCTGCTCAGCGAATCGCGGCGCCTAAGACGACTGGGCCACCTGTGACCCCTACGTTTGCACGTGTCAGTAGTTCAGTCAGTGTCACTGTCTCACCACTTGGACAAAAATAAATTAAAATGGAACAAATACATTATTAGCACTTGTCAGTTGTGAAGAGTACAACATGAAGGATGCATCTGCGGTATAACCATCACTCTTGGTAACATGTGCCACAATTGCTTACAATATGACCGTTTTCGTGACGTTTCCACCCTTTTAAACACCTTCTAAATAACCATATGTATTACTTCCGAACATTTGCGTGTGTGTGTGTGTGTGTGTGTGTGTGTGTGTGTGTGTGTGTGTTTGTGTTGTGTGTTGTGGTTTTAATGACACGAGCATGTGTGAAGAGTTTGATTGTCGTGGTTTTGAATCCACGAATCAACCAAGTTATGATACTTGATGTTGTGACCGTCATTTTAGGTTTCACTAAATTACTAAGTATCTACATGCTGTCAGTTTCATCATATATTTGACGTGTTAAATAGCGGTGTTAGTCCTTAAGTCACTAGCATACACGCTACTTTCAATATCTTGGCTGCATTGTAACTTAAGCTGTGTGGGCCGATGGCCTACGTCTATGTCTACGAGGTGGAGGAGGGTGATGATGATGAGGAGGAGGGTGATGGTGATTATGATGAAGAGGTGGAGGAGGAGGAAGACGATGGTGATGATTATGAGGAGAAGGAAGAGGATGATGATGATGAAAAGGAGGAGGGTGATGATGATGACGATGATGATGACGACGACGAGGAGGAGGAGGACGAGTGTGATGATGATGATGATGTTGATGATGATGATGAGGAGGAGGAGGAAGAGGATGATTAAGATGATGATGATGATGAGAAGGGTGATGATGATGAGGGGAAGGGTGATGATGATGATGAGGAGGAGGAAGAGGATGATGATGAGAAGGGTGATGATCATGAGGAGAAAGGTGATGATCATGATGAAGAGAAGGGTGATGATGATGATGAGGAGGAGGGTGATGATCATGAAGGTGATGACGAGGTGTAGGAAGAGGAAGAGGATGGTGATGATTATGAGGAGGAGCAGGAAGAGAATGATGATGATGAGTGAGTGGGTGGGTGAGTGATTTTGGTTTAATGCCGCTTTTAACATTATATCACGGCGTGTCAGCTTAATGTGGGAGGAAAGCCCGAAGTGATGCAGGTCTCAGACGTTTACCACTTCGAATTCCGCGAAACCCACGAGCATGGGTATGGTGCTGACTAACCTAGAAACATAATTGGGGTGAACCGGGATTCGAATCAACAATCATAGGTTTCTGGCGTGCCTAAGGGATACAATAGCATAGCGAATCGCGGCGCTTTAGACGACTTGGCCACCCATGCCCCCTTGATGATGATGATGAGGAGGAGTGTGAAGATGATGATGAGAAGCGTGATGATGATGATTATGATGATGATGATGATGATGATGAGGAGGAGGAGGAGGAGGAGGAGTGTAATGATGATGATGATGATAACGAAGAGGAGGAGGAGGAAGAGGATGATAATGACGAGGAGGAGGAGGAGGAAGAGGAGGGTGATGATGATGATGATGATGATGATGATAAGGGTGATGATGATGATGATGAGGAGGAAGACGATGATAATGATGAGGAAGAGGAGGAGGAAGAGGAGGGTGATGATGAGGAGAATGGGGAAATGATGAGAAAGAGGAGGAGAAGGGTGATGATGATGATGAGGAGGAGGGGTGATGATGATGATGAGAAGGGTGATGATAATGATGATGATGGCAAGGAGGAGAAAGAGGATGATGATGATGATGAGGAGGAGGAGGAGGGGGGGAAGAAGGAGGAGGAGAGGATAATGATGACGACGCGGAGAATGGGGGAAATGATGATGTTGTGAAGGAGGAGGAGGTAGGAAGAGGATGATGAGGAGGAGGAGAGGATGATGATGACGACGAGGAGAATGGGGGAAATGATGATGATGATGTGAAGGAGGAGGAGGTAGGAAGAGGAGGATGATGATGATGAGGAGGAGGAGGAGAAGGAGGAGGAGAGGATGATGGTGATAAGGGTGATGATGATGATGGCAAGGAGGAGAAAGAGGATGATGATGATGAGGATGAGGAGGAGGAGGGGGAGGAGAAGGAGGGGGAGGGGATGATGATGACAACGCGGAGAATGGGGGAAATGATGATGATGATGTGAAGGAGGAGGAGGTAGGAAGAGGATGATGATGAGGAGGAGAGGAGGAGAGGATGATGATGACGACGAGGAGAATGGGGGAAATGATGATGATGATGTGAAGGAGGAGGAGGTAGGAAGAGGAGGAGGATGATGAGGAGGAGGAGGAGGAGAAGGAGGAGGAGAGGATGATGATGACGATGAGGAGAGTGATGAATATTACGAATAACTGGTACAAGAACAGATAAATCTAACCTAATAAATAAAATCTAATTTTCTTACCATTCCGTATTTCCGCTGTCGTTGTTTCCTCCCTTGACGCTGGCCTCGCCACACAAGGACTCAATGCAATACAACATAGAATCACAACATAGTCGACGGTGTTACAGATCACTCTGACTGCAACGGCGTCGGGAGTTGCAAATGGCGTCAGGCAGACGAATAAGTATATTATACATTGAGAGCCTCCAAAGCAAAGCAATTCAATTGATACAGCTGCACAAATGGCTGGATAACGTGGACATACTGATCAGTGTCGTGAACACCTGGTCATTGTTAGTGCTCAAACATTTTTGAGAGTTTGGCTATGCATTTGTCGCCCCATTTCGAGTGGATTATTTGCATGATAGTCCACGAGCGTGAACTTCCACTTGGCGTTTTGATATGCATGGTAGTAGAAAAGGAACAAAATTGGTCCATATCTGATATAAAGTGCATGATATGTGTGCCTAAGCATTGAGAGCCCCAGCACATTCATAACTATTTGGATGAATCGTTACATGTCTCGACAACGCTGAGTGGCAAGAAGGAAACATTCTTGCTTACAAGTCTTATTTATAGTAAGATCGTGATACAGGCGTTTGTATCACACCAGGAAGTAAAACGTTGACAGTATTGGTTGATACAACAGGCATTGACAAAATTCATTGGAGGCTACGTGAAACCTCAGTTTGTATTCGCCAAGGACAGTTGCCTGAATGGAAACCCAGGGCAAACTTGCACAGAACAATCTTAGTTACAATCGATCTTAGGCGGCTACCGTTGACTTTATAATCACCATACAATTGTCCTATTTCACTTGCACAAACCGATCTAAGCTAAGATTGAAATCTTCAACGGTTGATGTACGAATATCTTAAACTCGACTCCTGTCTACAGTTGTCTGCACACGGGCATAACATGCTGCGCATACAATAAGTGGAACCGGTAACGACACACAACACGTACAGTTTCAAGAAAGGTCCCAATTATTTAAAGGAAACGATTACTAGAATGATGGCATATATTCTCGTCGGCATTAATACTGTCGTGATTTAGGAATTGTTTCCTATTGCAACTTGAGAATTACCTACTCGTGTTTTTAATTAAAAGTATTGAAATACGAATAAATACATAATTCAGTGACACAATTGTTATGAAATAAAAATAAATAATAACGAAAATATTTCCTAATAACATAACACGTTAATACATGATCGTCATCTGTTTGGGGGATCTTTTCGTAAAACCCCTAAATATATCCTTCATGTTTTAGGTTCGTTGCCATAACAGGGAATCTTACTTATGGATACTTTAGAGTTGCTATATATATATATATATATATATATATATATATATATATATATATATATATGTGTGTGTGTGTGTGTGTGTATATATATATATGTATATGTGTGTGTGTGTATATATATATATATATATATATATATATATATATATACTACTCAAAATGTGATAAGGATCACTAGGTTATATGTGTGTAAGTTACCACAAACATAACAAAAGACATGACTCTGACTCAGAAACGTGTTTAATCATGTTATGAATGAAAATTCATGAACGGCATGAACTTGTATCAATATGGAATGTTTGAAATCTGCAAACACCAAAAGGCATTTCATTAAAAAATGTTAACAGCAAACAAGAGAAAGTATTACACAGTTATGAGGGATAGTCCATCATTACACTTAGTCGATGAAGTGTCAATATCGAGTATGACCTCCCCTTGCATCAATGACGGCCTGACAATGTCGAGATATGCTGTCAATAAGCACCCGGATGTTCCCAATGGGAAGGTCGTTCCACTCTTCCACGAGGGCATGTCCGAGCTCTGCCAAAGTCGAGGGTTGTGCTCTACGGCGTGAAAGGGCAACCTGCAGCATGTTCCAGACATGCTCAATCGGGTTCAAGTCCGGCGAGCGCGCTGGCCAATCAATGCGGACAATTGTCTCCTGCTCAAGGTACTGCTCAACCACCCTGGCGCGATGAGGACGGGCGTTATCATCCATCAGGATGAACTCAGGGCCAACAGCACCAGCGTAGGGTCTGACGTAAACATCGAGGATCTCATCCCGGTACCTCACCCCCGTCATTGTTCCTCTCTCCAGGACATGAAGATTTGTCCTTCCATCTCTGTTGATTCCACCCCAGACCATGATGGAACCACCACCATAGCGGTCATGTTCACTGATGTTGGCATCATGGAAACGTTCACGTTGTCGTCGCCACACCCGCTGCCTCCTGTCTGTAAAGTCCAAACAATACCTGGACTCATCGGTGAACAGAACTGGAACCCAATCGTTCCGTGTCCAAGTGACATAATCATCAGCCCATTCCAATCGCTCCCGCCGGTGTCGAACAGTCAGGGGGATTCGGACACATGCCCTTCTCGAGTAGAGACCTGCATTGTTAAGACGATTCCGTATCGTCTGAGTGGACACATTCACCCCCGAGGCGTTCAGGAGGTCGTTACGTAGGCTGGTTGCTGTCCAGAAGGGATGACGTCGTGCCTGAAGAGCCACAAAATGATCTTGGCGTTGGGTTGTCGACCTCTGACGACCACCCCCATGTCGGTGTGCTGCTGTACCAAAATTTTGCTGTCGGGACCAGGCCCTGCTTACAACGCTCTGGCTGACGTTTAGTGCATTGGCAACGTCACGTTGTGAATAGCCAGCATCAAGCATTCCAATACATCTGCCCAGTTGTTCTGTCGTCAGGCGACGCCTTACACGTTGAGGGGGCATTGCGTAGATAAACGTAGTGTAAACACTCAATTGAGTTCAAAGTTTCAGAATGAATCAGACACCGATGCCTGATTTGAAATCGTGCAATGGTAGCAAAAGCATGAACTGTGATGTGAAACGCATTTCCCATGGCATGAAATGCACGTGCAAGTGTGTTGGAGACGTTTTTGATTTCACTTGAACACAATATTGCCAGTTATTATGTTTTTTTATTAAGAAAAATATCTACGATCCTTATCAAATTTTGAGTAGTATATATATATCAACGCTACAGTTGCACAATTAAATCAATTTTGGCGACAAAATTCCATCAGATACTTACTTAACTAATGAAAGCATTATCCTTTTTGCGATAAAATTCCACACCCCCTACATCCCCACCCATACATCCACTCTCAGCCCTACCAGAATACCGGTCCCTTATTCACTTTGTGCAATTAGATCTGGTTCACAGCTGTCTTAAGTGTATCATCGCCATTTATCGACAAGGCATGCATCTGTTTATCTCCTAAATTTTAAAAGTTCACGAGTTGAACTTTAACGTTATGTAATGAGTTACCTTTTTAAAATCGTGACAGATTTAGTTGACGAAAGCCAAACATGATGTGTCACAAGCCAATCCTTGAAGCTGAGGGGCAGAGAATCAGATGATGAGTCATGGGCTGCACAGGATTATAACTGCAACGTAGATACCGAAATAGGCACACACGAACCCGATCATGACATGAAAGCATGAAAGTTGCTGAATACTCGTGTCAAAATTTCGTTATCTGTTGTCAGGGCTTGGCAACACCTGGTCTCTTCCAACACCACAGCTGACCTCTTCACGTTGAGTAGTATTTAGCTTTGAAACAGTGATAAGCGACATTATGCTTCTACATGGAGTGACAGTCAGAATGTTTCGAGATGTAACCATATTGTGGTTGTTAGGGTTGGCTTGGATACAACCGTTCACTGTGTCCATGCACACAGAAGATATCACGGTAAAAGTCGACCACGTCCTACAGGAAATTGATGATATGTTTGTTGGTATCACCATGGAAAGCGGTCAACTGAAATCCAACCTGACGACCCCAAATATCAGGTATACATCATAACATTTGTATAACTATGTGATTTGTTTGCAACGAAAATTGTTTATTTCGGATTAGTGAAAAAAATCCTTGTCAGGAAACGAATAGACCAAATATATGTATTTTCAGAGTTAGCAGATTTTGGTTGGTTGGTTTGTTGTTCAACGCCGCACTCAGAAATATTCCAGCTATATGACGGCAGTCTGTAAATAATCGAGTCTGGACCAGACAATCCAGTGATTAATATCATGAGCATCGATCAACGCAATTGGGATTGATAACGTGCTTCACCCAAGTCGGCGAGCCTTACCACCCGTTCCCGTTAGCCGCCTTTTACGATAAGCTTAGTCACGTTTTAAGGCAAGCATGAGTTGCTGAAGACCTATTCTACACCGGAATCTTCACGGGTTCAGAGTCAGCAGAATCTGTCAACAAATGTTTTGTGAATTCAGTTTTGTCACTGATTTATGTTGTGTCTAGCTTATCCTTGACAACCGAATGACAGAAATCAATTCCAATTATCACCTTCACTGAAGACTTTGCTTACTTACAGTCTGTCGTCTCTTAACCGTGTCAGAAACATATGATTGTGGTCTCGGTACCCAGATTCGCCCAGATAATGTTGCTGGGTTTCTTAGCATCATACCCATGGTCGCTGATTTCACCAAAGTGGTCAACTTTTAAAAAATGCATGACCTCGGGCTTTCCTCGCACATCAAGCTGACAGGCCGTATTACCACCTGAATGCTCTTTAAAGTGGCGTTAAGCGTGACTCCTCCAACACAGCCGAATACGTCATGGGCATTATCAAGGGAATGATGATATTATAAACTGGAGAATGCATCTTCAGCTTCTAGTTTCATATCCAAGATGTTACGGGTGGTATTGTCTGCTAGATGAATAAAGTTTGTTGAAAATGGTTATAGCAGTCTCATATATGAATGTAAGTTTATATAAAAGAACCTTTTATAACAGGTCTCCCAAACTGTTGGCTCTTGGAAAAGCCTTAGCGCCAGGGTATGTGCGAGTTGGAGGAACATCAGGGGATCGCTTGGTGTTTGACCCGAATCGCAACCTAGACACTTCGCTACAGTATCATCTCCAAGGTGATAGCAGTATATTATACGATTCTTATATCTCCCTTGGTGTATTTGTCACCAGAAGGAAAACCTAATTAAAAAGACCTGGCTAAGCAATACAAAACATTCTATGTCTAAAAATAATTTATTCTTTTGGAATAACCTTTTTGGTATGATCACTGTTTCTGTTCTACTGATTGCCCAAGAAGAGTTCTTTGGGTAGTACCGGTTATATCGTACCTGTAGGGGTAAATGATTTGGTTATTTGTTTCATGGTACAGTTATACATTATTCACCCAGGCCCCTTGAATCTCGTAACCCCATCTGCCAGGCATTACTACTGACGCTCACATGTGTTTAAAGAACCTTACTTCTTTCTGAGATTCGTTAGTCCCAGACATTCCCTAATCCGGGCGACTGACAGGGAAAGGTACCTCGATACATGGGTTTCAACTGCGTCTTCTGAACCAGCGACTGACGGATTTCTTTATTAACAAACCTTCGTCCATAAGTAGCTATTCAATATGTTTATACCTTTGTGGTTTGAGAAAGTACTAAACATGTAATAACTGAACAAAAACGGATCATTTGAAACATATTTTCAGCTAACAACTGGGATGCATTCAACGAGTTTATTCACAATACGGGGCTGAAACTGGTGTTTAGCCTCAACCTGCTGCTGCGTGATGGAACAAAGTGGAACCCATCAGATGCAAAGCAGTTTCTAAAATATTCCTCTGACAAAGGGTATCCTCTTGCAGGGATTGAACTGGGAAATGGTAAGCTTGAAAGCATATAGACGTAGCATTAACCAGACATAGATGACATATCTTTGGGCATTCTGAGCAGAAGACGTCCCAAAAATCTGCACTTATTTGTGTTTATGATGCAATCTATTGCCATGCTGGACAATTTGGATCAATGCATGTCTTTACACCGTACCTCCATGGGATGTGGCTCATAATGTATTTATTACCTACAGGATTATAAATAACCGAGTTAATAAAAATCGTATGTGCACTAGGTCAAATATCACTTCTCGCACACCAGTGTATTGTTTCCGGAATCCAAAAGGCATTGTTCACGTCATTCGAATGTCATTGTGACGTAAGGTATGAATAACGTCACACTATAAATGACAACAGCCGAAAAAGGCTAACACATGTAGGTGTTCTAGAACAGCAGTGGTGATCAGTGCATTTGTCTAAAGAGAAGCGCAAAAGGATAAAGAAATAGTGGGTAATAAATATAAATTATTACACTCATATGTGTCATACTGACTTTACGAAACTCGTGTAAGAATTCATGTATTATCCTCGCTCTTGCTCGGAAATTCGTGATTCGAATTCGTGAAATCAGTATGACGCAAATATTCGTATAATAATCATTATTTATTAGTTTCCATAATCCAGATGTCATTGTATCCAGCCCACGGTCACATAACAAATAAGACATATAAATACGGCATTATATGCTTCCTACGTTGACCGTCACTGGACTCATAAAACTATGGTGTCATTCCTCTTAATACATGAATAACTATATGGTATTTTTGCGATCTCTATATGCAGTATGAGGTATACGTGACTTCAGAAAACAATAATCCATTCTTACATTCATTATGTTTTTATTCATATGTGAAACATTTTATCGAACTTGATACTCGTGTGTGTGTAGATATTTTTTTGTTATCATGCTTGACATATGTATTATCATTTTACGTATGTTTCATGAAGAACCGAACTTGTATAACCGACGTAATGCTACTATCAGTGAGGCTCAGCTGGGTCGCGACTTCATGGAACTGAAGCAAGTTCTGCAAGGAACGGTCTATAAATCCAGTCTCATCATTGGACCTGATACCGCCGGTTATAAAGACACGTTCATAAAAAAGTATGCATAATAAACATCGTTTACCCTATGCAGCAGGGAAAAAATAAGCTGTCTGGATTTTCTGATTGAAATTGAACCGAATCTATGCATACTTTGTGCTGCTGTTATTATTTCAAAATCTTAAACGAAGCATCGATTCCAGAACCTAAAAGGGGCCTAAGACGCCACGATATTGTGTACAGTGTGGCTTCCTGTGTAATTATGATGTTCAAATTCCGGCTTCCTGTATAATTATGATGTTAAAATCCCATGTTCGCCTTGATTATCTTTCAAGTTTTGAAAGCGCCTCACTTTTTCTTGAAGGATTCATCTGAGTCACTTCAGTCAAAGAAGCTGACATGGTAATGCACAAGTGATGCCCTGGTTCATTATAGCTATCTTCGATGAACATTTGTCCAATGTGACTTTGCATTTCCAGCTTCCTGTCTCATGGTGGAGCTGGTGTCATTAACGTCTTGACCTTCCATCAGTGAGTACCTTCCTTCAAGGCATGGGCTACCATACAGTTTTCATGCCACGTGTAACACTAAAGGGTCGTTGATTACAGTCTAAAGAAACTCCAAAAACACCGACACGTTGAAATATTAGGTAGAAGTAGCACAGTAGTGGCCATAGGACAGTAGTGGCTGTACACCGTGTGGGGGTATATGCAGAATTAGATTTAATAGATAACTGTTCACTGTGTTGAGCTTCGAGGTCAACCATTTGTTCTTGACCATTGTCAGAAAATACTGCAAATACTATTTTGACCTCAGATTTTCCCAGCAAAATTCGTTCACTAGACAGGCTGGATTGTCTGAAAAATAATGTAAATACTTTTGGGGGCTCTGTTTTAAAATAAAAGCAACACATCCCTTTTTCTAATCATAAGACATCTCTGCTAAATGCACAGTCCGTTTCATTTACGATTGCTACTATATCAAAAGCATGAAATAACTGCCAAATAGTAATGTGATGTAATGCTTTAATATTGCTCGAAGGTAATCGGTAAGTTGGCCATAATTGATGGACAACATATCATCGATGAACAAGAAGCATAGTTTTTTAACTTCTTGGCTAAAGTGCCCATGTTGTGATGTTGATGATCTGAATAAGGTAACAGATCAACATAGAAAAGAGCGCAGTTGATATACATGCGGTTGCCTACTTTTTCACATAGATGCAATCTATGCTATCCAGCATGTCAAATATTGTTTCTTCGGTAAATTCTAGATGACACGTGCTTTAACTTGTGACAAATTGTCTTGAACCGTTAAAGGTAGAGGTGTATATGTAACTACATATATGTGGTCACCACATTTAGAGACAAAATGCCCATGGGTCAAGAAATGATTTTTTCTTTGCGTTTGTCGTTTCCCACTCCACATTAATTACTTTCATTTCATTGGATATAATATCAAATAAGCGGACCAAATACAGAAACGAACACTTTGTTCAGCTGGATGTCATCCTTTTTTTGTACACGTGGTTAAAAAAAATTCCCTGTACAATTAGCTTACTCTTTTCAGATATTACTTTAATGGACGCACCGCCAAGCTGGAAGACTTTTCTAAGTATTCTATAATGAATCGCCTTACATCTACCCTACACTCAGTGATGAATACAGTCCGAAGTCATCATGGTCTGGTGGCGTGGCTAGGGGAGACATCGTCCGGTTATGGGGGTGGCACTCCTGGCATTGCTGACAGATATGTGGCAGGCAACCTGTGAGGATGTCTACGTTTCAGTTTCAGTGTCCAAATGAATTTGTTCTAAAGTTGAAAGTGTTCTGAATAAGTTTCTTTAATTTAAATACAACATAACAATTTCAGCCAGAGCATCTTCTTGGAATGCCAGCATGCGTTGATTTAAATGCAAGTTGCCTCTTCGTGCTGGTTAGAGGGTGATGATTGCTGTATAAGGTCAATTGAAACTGGTTATAACGAGAAAGAATTGTAATTCCTTTCGCTCTGAAAATGTCTAATGTTGAAGCTCGTGTGTTCTTAAATATGATCTTGAGATCAATGTGACCAGTGAAAATTATTCACGTTGATTTGCCTTGAAACAAGTTGAGCATTGAGAACGGATCATATAATTCATTAATAACATCTGTCATATCACATTTTCAGGTGGCTTGATAAACTGGGTGTATCAGCAAAATATGGTCTAAAAGGGGTTATGCGCCAGGCATTCTTTGGTGGAAATTATGCACTTCTTGACGACAACTATGACCCTAATCCTGTGCGTGAACGTCGGTTATCTCAGTGTTTTAACAATGTCATTTTGTCGAATGTCTGTTTGTCTCTGTGTTCATGAATATATTCATTGTCTGTTGTCTGTTTTCAAATGTGACCCATTCGACTGAGGCCCAGCATTTTGCTGTACAGAGTTGTGTCCCTTAGGCTTACCAGAAACCATTGATCCTCGATTCGAATCCTGGGTTCACCCTGATTACGTTACTAGATTTGTTAGCACGATGCCCGTGCTTATGTGTTTCTCCAAAGTTGACCTGCACCATTTTATATTTTCACCCAAATCAATATTACTGACATATCATATTTGTAAGTAGCGTTAAACTGAACTCATCCATTCATGTATTTTCCTTTGTGGGAATTCCAAGTCATTATAAATCACCCGTTCCGCCTGCTTTGCATATTAGGTAGCCAGGCTCAGTAATTTGTCTTATACAAATTCCCATTCCGACTATCAACCATCAGTTTGCACGTCCAGACACATTTTACTGCTTACACTGGCAGAAAATAACATGAACACCAACAGTGTCTTTCTCATATGGACACACATCATAACCTCTTTTGGCAGGACTACTGGTTGACGCTTCTTTACAAGAGACTTGTTGGCAACAAAGTATTTGATGTTCCATCCACATCTTCTGACCTCCGACTGTATGCCCACTGTACAAAGCTGAGCAAGTGAGTTGTTTCAGCATGTTAAATTCACAACCTTTCGTACACACATACGTTGTCCACCTTGCAGATTATGGACAAATACAAAATGTAGACCTCGGATAGAGGTGAGAGTGAAACATACCGTCCCTTTTAAAGGACATCACATGAGAAACAACCAGAATAATAAAAAGTCAGTGTAACCACAACAGTTTTATTTAAACAAAACCCACACGTTTAAAACTTTAATGTGCAGAATATTGTCAGCATGTCACTGAACAGTAATGCTGTGAGTAGAGATGCACATGACGTAACGATCTGAATGTACGGTTATCCATTGACTTATGTAATGGCTATTTTGTTTCAAGTTCACAAGTTACAATGATGTATATTGTTGTAATAGTTTGTTTATGTGACAATCCTGTTCGCGCAAGGTAATCTCAGTATGGTAACGGTGAGTGTGAAGAGAGCAAATGCAACGTGACGAGATGTGACGTTAGATCAACCATTACCAACCATGGAAACGTCATGGATAAAGCGTTCGCTTGTCACGCCAAAGACCCGAGTTCGATTACCCATATGGCTCAAATGTGTGAAGTCCATTTCTGCAATCCACCACCGTCATATTGATGGAATATTGCTAAAAGAGATGTAAACTCATACTAACTCACTCACTCCTTAAATGACAAGCATGTTTTTAATGAAAGTCGTGTCAAATCAAATGGCTAGATTTCGAGAGATTTTTCTCTTGCATTCGCTTTTAATGTTGTCATATCTTCTGTTAATGTTCCAGCGTGTACCACTACAAGCCTGGCAGTATCACAGTGTATGGTCTTAACTTGCATGGAGACCACGTAACTCTAGCCATATCAGAGGCGCACGGCAAAAACGTGGACATATTCTGGCTGACTCCTGAGGGAGGAGACTTGAAGTCAAAGTTTGTATATAATAGGTTTCCTCTCAACCATTCAGTGTAAGGATTTTGTCTTTGGTTCAAGTTTCACAAGGCCATGGGTCAGTTCTTGTATAACTGGTTCCTTGGCATTGTTGTCAAATGCAGCGGATAATAGTGAGACATATGTTGTCTCTGAAGTAGCAGATATAACAGAAGAGGGTAAGCATTTGATGATTTTGCTGCATTCAATCTGAACCAGACACGCGAACGGTATTTGAGCAATGGTCCGAACTGACAGGTGGAAAACTAACCTTGGCAAACACGACTAACTCCAAGACTATACTAAGTAACTTAAGACGAACTTGAACTTACAAACTTGTGCACATATACAATAGTGGCAGTACAAGTTAGGCAACGGTTGTTAGGTCAACGGGTGATCAATACTTACCCTTCATACCAAAATAACCTTTGCAACCTCTTTTTTCAGAAAAGTAGAGGTCAATGGCAAAACATTGGAACTTGTCAACAACCAAATACCACACATTTTGCCAAAATCTTTGGGAACTGGGACGATTGTAGTGCCTCCGCACTCCTTTGGGTTCATCATCATTCCAGACGCCAACATAGCAGCATGCAAATCACAAAGCCATGGCCCCATTATCGGATAATTGAACAAGTGTCCTGTCAGGATAAAAGCAGTAATCAACTGTTCACCAACACGTTATGTTTGTGGCTTTTAAATTGATAGTTAGTGTACCTGAACCTTCTGTTGGACGTGCGTTGACATACAATGGACAATAAAATCTGAAAAAACACTCTAAACACATCTCACTGATATTTAGACAAACAGCGTGTTTCAAAAATGGCTTGCGTGATGCAAATAACCAAGAGGAATGTGTTAAGACGTTCTGTTAACCAACATCTTCAGAATGCCATTCGACAGAAAACACATTTGGGTGACACACCAGTATCTTTTAACTGGCGTGCCAAGGGACAAAACTCTGCTTAGCGAATCGCGGCGCCTAAGGCCCTACAATCGTGATGAACTGGACATGACACTTATCTTGCCATACCAGAAACGTTTGCAAGTGTCAATAGTTCAGTCAGTGTCATTGTCTCACCACTTGGACAAAAATAAATTAAAATGGAACAAATTCATTATTAGCACTTGTCAGTTGTGAAGAGTACAACACGAAAGGATACATGTGCTGTATAACCATCACTCTTGGTAACATGTACCACAATTGCTTACAATATGGTGTTTCCATACTTTAAAAACCTTCTAAATAACCATATGTATTACTTCCGAACATTTTGATTCACCAATTAAAACACACACCTTACATTATCTATTGTTTAAACGCGCCTTTATTTTTTCAGGAATGCACAATCGGTTGTCATTATTTTGAACCAACATTTCAAACAATAATTTACGCTTCGAATACACGGGACCTTTTTTTTTTGGGGGGGGGGGGGGGGGGGGGGGGCATTCGAGTGAAATTTCAAATTTGGTCGAAAAACATGTTGCCAGCGGGGTTCGAACCCGCCTCGTATCATGTGATGACGTGTAATATGCGACGGCGACACATGACAGTGGATTGTGAATTAAGCTACTGAATGGTTTCAAATATGCGTATAAGCCTTAAAATGTGAGGTGAGGTACAATGGGTCTAAACATCGTGCGCCTGTGTGAGTGTGTGTGTGTGTGTGTGTGTGTGTGTGTGTGTGTGTGTGTGTGTGTGTGTGTGTGTGTGTGTGTGTGTGTGTGTGTGTGTGTGTGTGTGTTTGTGTGTGTGTGTGTGTGTGTGAGTTGTGGTTTTAATGACACGAGCATGTGTGAAGAGTTTGATTGCCGTGGTTTTGAATCCACGAATCACCAAGGTTATGATATTTGGTGTTGTGACCGTCATTTTAGGTTTCACTAAATTACTAAGTATCTACATGCTGTCAGTTTCATCACATATTTGCCGTGTTAGATAGCGGTGTTACTCCTAAGTCACTAGCTTACACTCTACTTGCATTATCTTGGCTGCATTGTAACTTAAGCTGTGTGGGCCGATGGCCTACTTCATGCTCAGTATAGAGGAGGTGGTGCAGGAGGGTGAGGATAATGGTGATGATGAGGAAGGTGATGATGAGGAGGAGGAGGAAAAGG
Organism: Haliotis rufescens; assembly: GCF_023055435.1. NCBI lineage: Eukaryota > Metazoa > Mollusca > Gastropoda > Lepetellida > Haliotidae > Haliotis > Haliotis rufescens. The sequence goes on from NW_025963813.1 coordinate 38,385,510, forward strand.
AGGTTGATGATGATGATAAGGATGACGAAGAGGCGGGTGATGATGCTGCTGATGATGATGAGGAGGAGGAGGAAGGTGATGATCATGAGGAGGATGAGGAAGAGGAGGATGATGATGATGAGGAGTAGGAAGAGTAGGGGAGGAAGGTGATGAGGGGGAGGAGGGCAAGAAGGAGGAGGAAGAGGTGGGTGATGATGATGAGGAGGAGGAAGGTGTTGATGATCATGAGTAAGAGGAGGAGGAGGAAGAGGAAGAGGAGGGTGATGATAATGAGGAGGAGGATGAGGAGGAAGGTGATGATGATCACGAATAGAAGGAGGAGGAAGACGAGGGTGATGATGATGATGAGGAGGAGGAGGAGGACAAGGATGGTGATGATGATTAGGAGGGTGATGATGATGAGGATGATGATGAGGAGGAGGAGGAAGAGGAGGGTGATGATGAGGAGGAGGAGAAAGAGGAGGGTGATGATGATGATGAGGAGGAGGAGGAAGGTGATGATGACCATGAGAAGGAGGAGGAAGAGGAGGGTGGTGATGAGGAGGAGGAGGAAGAGGAGGGTAGTGATGATGAGGAGGAGTAGGGGAGGTAGAGGAAGAGTAGGGGATGATGATGAGGAGGGGGGGAAGAGGAGAAGGATGAAGAGGAGGGTGATGATGATGATGAGGAGGGGGGGAAGAGGAGAAGGATGAAGAGGAGGGTGATGATGATGATGAGGAGGGGGGGAAGAGGAGAAGGATGAAGAGGAGGGTGATGATGATGATGAGGAGGGGGGAAGAGGAGGGTGAAGGGGAGGGTGATGATGATGAGGAGGAGGAGGATAACAACACCCATCATGAGAAAGATTTTATATAAAAATTATGACTTATGCGTAATATATTGCAATATAGCTTATCTGAAACAATACTAGATGTCTATAATATAACGAATAAATAGTACAAGAAGAGTGAGTGAGTTAAGATGTAACGTCACATCGGCAGTATTTCAGCCATATCGTGACGAGAAGTATATTTATAATACATAGATTTAGACTAAATAAAAACTGTCAACGATGGACAGTGCAATAACTAGAATATCACAGATTCAATTTAAAACTAGTTTTGAATATATAAAAGCCATAAGTATCAGTGAACAACACATTATGAAAATGGGCTAGAGATAGTCAGTAACTAATGGGAGATCACCATACCAGGGACCATGGGGACTTACAGTGCCTTTGCTTTCTGCATGGACCCCGGCAGGATTTATATCATCCCTTCAGTCACCGGCGATAGTTGACCAGTTAAGCCTAAGATTAAAATGACAAAAATACTACGTTATAAAAGTCTGGTGTGCATAAAAATACTTCGAATGATTTGGGACTTACATACCCTCTCAGGGGGACAAAAAATTTACGCTACTTCAAACCCCGTTGAGGGTACAGCCACTCATAATCTATGTTATTAATAAGCACCACCATTTATAAAATAATACATTCAGTACATCAAAATATATGGACAAGTTCGATTTCTTTTAAAAACATAATATTAAATGCGAATTAACATCTATGAAAAGGTCCTTAACTGTTTTGACACCGACATATTTATCCCTTGTGATGGAAAGATCAATGCAGTCAAGCAAGACATTCTTGAGCGTGATTCTTTCATCACAAGAGATACAAAACGGAGGATCCTCACCTTTCAATAAATATGTGCGTATCTCGAATGGCCAATACGACATCGTCGCATAATGACCTCTTCAAATCTGGACTGACAGCCTAAGTAAGTGTAACCGATATTTGGTTTAATTTGATGTAATTTATTCATACCCACTTTGGTGTCCCACTTCTTCTGCATGAGATCTCTGATGTAACATCTAATAATAGATTTATAATCACTGTATGGTATAAGAAGTGGTGTCATAGATTTGTTGAGTGCTGCCTTTGCAGCAGCATCAGCCATTGTGTTACCAACAATTCCAACATGGCTGGGTAACCAACAAAAGACGATGTCGTATTGGCCAGTAGCAAGATCATTGTATAAGTCAGGAATTTCTATTAAAATTGGATGTTTGCAAGACTGATTTTGCTAGTGCCTGAAGATAGGATAGAGAATCTGAAAATATGATAAATTGTTTATGTTTTGGTTGCTTACTAATGTACTCTAGTGCTGTTAATGTAGCATGTGATTCAGCCGTTAAAGTGGAACAATTATCCTGTAATCTTGATGATAGAGTCCTGGATCCAATGACGGCGGCGCTGGCAACTGCGTCACCATCCCTGGATCCATCAGTAAATAGAGATTTGTAGGTATCATATGTGCTTCGTAATTCATTGTATTGTTGTTGATAAATGAGTTGATTTGTATCAGATTTCTTTAGTTTAGTTAATGTTATATCCCCCTCTGGCTGTACCAACTGCCATGGTGGTGAAGACAGGAGTTTGGTTGGGGCTATATTTTCAAGACTAATCTGAGAAGCAGAAATATGAGATTGAATTCTGATTCCTAGGGGTGAAGTAAGAGATGAATTATTGTTATAGGGTTGTTTATATGGATGATTAAAAACACAATCGTGGATAGGGATGATAAAAATGCAGTTTAGAAATATACTGTATACTCATGCGACTTTGTTTAAGCAATTGTTCATCGGCTTCTACATACTGGCTATTGAGAGGTGGCTCCAAGGCAAAGCCTCAGGCCTTAATGATGAATACTATCTCATAGTTTTAATTTACTTTTGCAGGCTCCACCATAAATGAGCCATAATCCAGTTTAGAGCGGATAAGTGCCCTGTACAGTTTGGGGAGGGTTTTCTGATCTCCTCCCCACTTTTAACTTGAAACGACTTTTAGAAGGTCAAGGGCCTTCAGGCATTTATTTTTCAAATATTTAATGTGTGGTAAAAAGGTCAAACGGTGATCGAAGATGATGCCAAAAAACGTGGCCAAAAACGAGTTGTGGGTCCTTATGAGGTTTGTATTTTTTGCAAAAAAGAATACAGTTCGTTTTAGATTTTGAAAATTTAAAACCATTTTCTTATGACCATTTATGGCTTTTATTTAGACACAATTGCAGTTGCCTTTCGACAGTATTCATATTCTTACCACGACATGAAATATTAAAATCATCCCCGAATAGAGATCCATCCATTGAATCATTTAAAACCTTAGATAGGCTATTTATTTTAATACTAAAAAACGTAACAGATAAAATGCTGTCCCGTGTACACCCTGATCCTGATTATAATGATCGGACAGGGTAGAACCCACACGGAAATGAATTTTTTGTCATTTAAAAAGTTGGATATAAACTGAGGCAAACGGCCTCGCAATTCAAAGTCCTGTAAATCTTTTAAAATACCATGCTTCCATGCAGGTCATGTGCAATTTCTAGATAGACACTGCATGCTGATTGTTAACAATGGCATTCTGAACGAATGACTCCAGTCGAACTAAGTGGTCAGTGGTACTGCGATTTTTACGAAATCCACATTGGCTATTTGTGATTAAGTTATTGGATTTTAAGTACCATGTTAATCTATTATTGACCGCGCGTTCATTGGTTTTGCAAACGCAGCTAGTCAATGAAATCGGACGATAATTGGAAGGATCAGTATGATCACGTCAATGTTTAGGTATCGGAACAATTACAGCTTCACGCCATGAAGATGGAAATTCTCCTGACGTCCAGAATTTATCAAATATGATCGAAAGGGTTTCTGAACAGGATTGCGGAAAATGTTTAAGAGTTGATAATGTATATTATAAGACCCCATAGCAGTATCATGAGCTTGCCCAAGGGCAGTATCGAGCTCATGAATGGAAAAGACTTCATTATAATCTTCCCCATTATCTGAAGTAAAATTGATAGGTTTCTTTTCTTGCTGCCTTTGATATTTTTAGAATTTAGGGCCATAGTACGAAGAGGAAGAATGTCTAGAGTTTCACCAAGTTTTTTTGCAATATCTGATTTATTAGTTAACTGTTGAACTCCATCTTTAAGATGGTGTATGCTTGATTTAGTACCCTTACCATTTATTTTCTGAATCATATTCCAAACCTTGGAGACAGGCGTCGTTTAATCTATCTTAGATACATAATTTTGCCAAGATTAGCGTTTGTTTTGTTTGAAAGTGCGCCTGGCTCTAGCATTTAAGTTTTTGAATTTATTTAGATTATGTACCATTGGATGGCGACGGAAATATTGTTCAGCCTTTTCCCGTGCCTTCCTAGCTTGTTTGCAATCATTGTTAAACCGTGGTTACATTCGTCAGCTACCTTATTAAGTTCATCGGAAAAAAGTTGTATAGGTCATCAACATCTGTTCAGTCCAAATTACAAAGGACACTAAATTTACTGTAAAACAAAATATGACTTGTGATACTAGAAATATTATTTACTTGATTGTTTGTAGTGGATGCAATGAAAAGTATATCGGAAAGACAGAACTTAAATAAAAAAGAAGCATGAATCTTCACCGTTCACAAATAAAGCAGCCACACAACCGCACGATTCCATTCAGGCAACACATAGGTACACAAAGAAGTGGCTACTTTTTAGTTTTCCCGCTATATAAGCAACAGTTTGGTCATGAACCTACATTATTAAAATAAGAGCAACATTTCATTCATAAATACGCGACTAAGTTGAATGTAAAGACGTAAGATATTTGTCCATTGTCACCTTGGTATTGTGACATAATAGTTCTCCTAAATGTTATGACGTCACGTAACTAAATGTTATACTTCATGTTCTTGTTATTCAGTTATGGCCTGATGAGACTCGTACGTAGGAACGAGTTCAACGCACTAGCCAATTATTTTTTACTGTGTCTGGTAGTTAGAATTTTATGCTGCTGATATATGTTAACGCTACAGCTGCATAATCAAAGCCTAATTTTTTTGCAACCATAGATATTTTATTTATATCCTTTTTGCGACAAAATCCCAGACTCCCTACATCCCCACCCACCCCTCCACTCCCCACCCCTCCCACACTCCCAGCCCTACCACAATATCAGTCCCTTATTCACTTTGTGCAAATTGATCTGGTTCACATCTGTTTTAAGTGTATCATCGCCATTTAACGACAAGGCATGCATCTGTTTAGTTCCTAAATTTGAAAAGTGCACGAGTTGAACTTTAACGTTATGTAATGAGTTACCTTTTTTAAAATCGTAACAGATTAGTGTTGACGAAAGCCAAACATGATGTTTCACAAGCCAATCCTTGAAACTGAGGAACAGAGAATCAGATCATGAGTTTTGTGCTGCAAAGAACTATAACTGCAACGTAGATACCAAAACAGGCACACACGAACCCGATCACGACCTGAAAGCATGAAAGTTACTTAATACTCCTGTAAAAAATTCGTTATCTGTTGTCGCGGCTTGGCTACACCTGGTCTCTTCCAACACCGCAGCTGACCTCCACACGTTGAGTAGTATTTAGCTTCGAAACACTGATAAGCGACATTATGCTTCTACATGGAGTGACAGTCAGAATGTTCCGAGATGTAACCATCCTGTGGTTGTTAGGGTTGGCTTGGATTCAACCGTTCATTGTGTCCCTGCACACAGAACATATCACGGTAAAAGTCGACCATGTCTTACAGGAAATTGATGATATGTTTGTTGGTGTCACCATTGAAAGCGGTCGACTGAGTTCCTTTCTGACGAACCCCAATATCAGGTATTCATACATTTGTATAAATATGTGATTCGATTGAAACGTAAATGGATTTGTTAGAGTAGTGAAACAAATTCTTGTCAGAAAATGGGAAACGAATAGACCAAAAATATATATTTTTAGAGTCAGCAGAATCCATAAACCAATTTTTAGTCAATTCATTTTCGTCACTGATTTACGTTGTGTCTAGCTTATCCTTGACAACCGAATGGTTGACAGAAATCACTTCCGATTACTGACCCGTGAAGTTCCGGTGTAGAATAAGTCTTCAGCAACCAATGTTTGATGTAAAAGGCGACCATGTTTGTCGTAAGAGGCGACTAACGGGATCGGGTTTATGCATGTCATCGATCCTAATTGCATGGTTCGATGCTCATGATGTCAATCACTTGATTGTCTTGTCCAGACTTGAATTTTTACAAACTACCATCATATAGCTGGAATATTGCTGAGTGCGGCGTTAAAAAACAAACCATCCAACTTCCAATTGTAATGGTAAAGAAATGTAATGTGACGACATTACAAAATGGGGGACATGAGGCCGAATGAGTCAAGGGCATCATCAAGGGAATGATGATATGATACACTGTATAAGCTAGACTTCTTAATAGATTATACTCTTGTTGATAAATTGGTTGATTGGTTTCGGATTTCTTTAGTTTGGTTAATGTAAAATTCACCTCTGGTTTTACAAACTACCATGGTGGAGATGACAAAAGCTGAGTGGGGGCTATAGAGTCAAGATTTATTTTAGCAGCAGAAATATCTGCTTGTAGTCTTATCCAATTGGTGGACTAAGAGAAGAATTTGTGTTGTAGAGGTTACAGTAAAGGGGATTGAAAACACAGTCAAACGCTGGATTGGAGTCATTGGAACGTAATTTAGAGATATATTGTAGAGCTAATTTAATGCGACGGTGTTCAAGGGATGGTTCGTCAGCTTCCACATACAAGCTATGAATAGGAGAAGTTCTGAAGGTTTCAAGGGAAAGCCTCAGGCCCTGGTGATGGATAGTATCAAGTAATTTTAAATTGTTCTTACAAGCCCCAACATATATAATGGAGCCATAATCAAGTTTAGAGCGGATAAGTGTTCGATATAGTTAGAGGAGTTTTTTTATCCCCTCCCCACTTTGAATTGGAGACAACTTTTAATAAATGTAAGGCCTTCAAGCATTTATTCTTTAAGTATTTAATGTGGGGCAGAAAAATCAAATGATGGTCGAAAATGAGACCCAAGAATTTGGCTTCCTTTACAACTTTATTGGGAGTGTTATCTAAAATTGAACATTTAAAACCCTTTTCTAAAGACCATTTCTGGATTTTATTTAAACATAGCTGCAGTTGCCTTTCAATAGTGTCCATGTTTTTGCCATGACAAGAAATATTAAAATCATCCACAAAGAGCGATCCATCAATCGAATCATTTAAAACTTTAGATAAACTATTTATCTTAATACTAAACAATGTGACAGACAAGATACTGCCTTGTGGGACACCCTGATCCTGATTATAATGATCAGACAGGGTAGAACCCACGCGGACTTGAATTTGCCTGTCAGTTAAATATTCGAATATAAATTGAGGCAAACGGCCTCGTAATCCCAAATCATAATAAATCTTCTAAAATACCGTGTTTCCATATTGTGTCATATGCTTTTTCTAGATCGAAAAAGATAGACACTGCATGATGTTTATTTATTATTGCATTTTAACAAATGATTCTAAGCGAGCCAAATGGGCGATGTTAGTGTTCAGGTGTTAGTTTGCCTGTACAGAGAATGTCACATAGAGGCCAGTCAGCGTTTGTAAAGTTCCACCGAGATGATGGGGGAACATCAGATGGTGTAATAAGGTTTAATATGGTTGGAAAGTGGTCACTACCATAGAGGTCAGCGTGGAATGACCACTCAAATTTATTCAACAGGTTGGAATCGGTAACAGACAAATCCAGAGAAGAGTATGTGCCTGTACCAGGATGTAAATATGTTTTTGAATTATCATTAAAAATACAGAGAGTATAGTTGGAGATAAAATCATCTAGGATTTGGCCTTTACTACTTGTATTATCAGTACCCGAAAGTGGATTATGACCGTTAATATCGCTCATATCGCCCATTATAATACAGGGTTTAGGAAGCCGGTCATAGATAGCTTGAAGATCGGATTGTTGAAGAGATGCAGATGGAGGAATGGAAAGAGAGCACAGAGTAAAAAGAATGTGCATTGTGATACGAACTGCGATAGCTTGTTGAGGGGTATTAAGAGGAACAGGGCTATGAATAACACCCTGCCTCACCAAGACTGAAAAAAACCCATCGCCAAAGCTTCAAATTGATTATGAACCTTAACAGTGGTGGACTGAGAAGAAGGCACCCCCATGTGTTAGAGGGCCCTGGCTGTTTTTGAGTTTCTTTTTTCTGTTTTTGTTAAATGAATATCTCCTTGAAATTGTGTTTTCAAAACCTTAACATAAATATAATACATGTACAGCAAAATTAAGAATTGGAGTTATTACGCGCAGGGCTTGGCATGACCAGCCCATCCTACCACCCTTCTAGGTGAAGTCAGGGTCGAAGTGGTGTGTTAGACCAGAATCCTTTCCTCCACCGACACAGGTATGAAACCCACGGGAAACGGATTGCCCAATTTGGTCGCCTTTTACAACAAGCAATTGGGTGCTGAGGACATATTCTACCCCGGGTCCATACGGGGGAAGAGCTATTAGCGTTACCCAGCGCTCACCACGGGGAGGTTGCTCTTCACAAGAGCCCATGTACATGTGTTACGGGTGGTATTATCTGTTAGATGATATATAAAGTTTGTTGCAGTTGGTTATAGCAGTCTCATACTGTAAGTATATATAGAATAACCTTTAATAACAGGGGACGGTTGGGGAGATTTGTGGTTAAAGCATTCACTCGTCAAGCCGAGGACCTGGGTTCGATTCCCGACATGGGTACAATGTGTGGAGCCCATTTCTGGTGTCCCCCGCGGTGATATTGCTTGAATATTGCTAAAAGCGACTTAAAACCATACTCACTCACTCACTTTTATAACAGGTCTCCCAAACTGGTGACTCTTGGAAAAGCCTTAGCGCCAGGGTATGTGCGAGTTGGAGGAACATCAGGGGATCGCATGGTGTTTGACCCAAATAACAACATAGCAACTTCCCAGCAGTTTCGACTCCAAGGTGAGAGCAGCATATCATAAGAATCCCTTGGTGTATTTGTCACCAGAAAGAAAACCTAACTAAAAAGACCTGGCTAACCAATACATAAAATTCCACTTCTAAAATATTTTATTCTTTTGGAATAACCTTTTTGGTATTATCACTCTACGAAACTTCAGGTGCAAATCGTTTCTATTCCACTGATTGCCCAAGAAGATTTTTTTGGGTAGTAGGGTGGCACTGTCGTCTAAGGCGTCGCGATTCGTTGTGCAGAGTTACGTCCCTTTGACACACCAGGAACCTATGATTGTGGGTTCGAATCGTACATGTTGGTGCAAATAATTTAGTTATTTATTTCGTGGTACAGTTTAACCTTAATCACCCAGGACCCTTGAATCTCGTAACCCGATCTTCCGGGCATTACAACTGATGCTAACATGTGTACAAAGAAATCTTACTTCTTTCTGAGATTCGTTAGTCCCAGACATTCCGTAATCCGGGCGACTAACAGGGAAAGGTACCTCGATACACGGGTTGCCACTGTGCCCAATGAACCAGTGACTGATGGATTTCTTCATTTACATAACCTTTGTCCATAAGTAGCTTTTCAATATGTCTATAACTTTGTGGTTTGGCATACTATTAAAACATATGCAGACTGAACCAAAACCGACCAATGGAAATGTATTTTCAGCAAACACCTGGGACGCGCTCAACGCGTTTATTCACAAGGCTGGGCTAAAACTGGTGATTAACCTCAACCTGATGCTGCGCAATGGAACAAAGTGGAACCCATCAAATGCTAAGCAGTTGCTAAAATATTCCTCTGACAAAGGGTATCCTCTTGCAGGGATTGAACTAGGAAATGGTAGGTTTGAAGGCATGTAGACGTCGCATCAACAAGACATACATGACATATCTTTGGGCATTCTGAGTAATTTGGGCAATCTGTACTTGTTTTTATGAGGCGATCGATGGCCATGCTGGATAATTTAGCTCACTAGGTGTCACTTCCATCGGTTGTGGCTCATAATATCAATTATTACCTACAGGGTTAGAAAAAAACCGAGTTGTGCACTTGTTCAAATATCACTTCTTGTACAACAGTGTATTGCTTCCGTCATCCAAACGGCATTGGGGGGCATTGGTGGCCCGCTCGTCTAAGGCGCCGCGTTTCGCTGTGCAGAGTTGCGTTCCTTTGGCACGCCAGAAACCTATGATTGTGGGTTCGAATTCCGGTTCGCCCCGATTATGTTTCTAGGTTTGTCAGCACCATACCTGTGCTCGTGGGTTTCACCGAAGTGGTAAACGTCTAACCTGCATCACTTCGGGTTTTCCTCCCACATTAAGCTGGCACGCCATGATATAACTGGAATATTGTTACAAGCTGCGTTAAACCCAACTCACCCACATTCGAATCTCATTGTGAAGTAAGGTGGGAATAACGTCAAACTACAAATGACAACAAAGCTGAAGATGGCTGTCGTCATTCGACAAATGTTGGTTTTCTAGGACAGCAGTGGTGATCAGTGCATTTGTCTAAAGAGGAGCCCAAAAGGATAAAGAAATAGTGGGTAATAAATATAAATTATTACACTCATATGTGTCATACTGACATTACGACACTCATATAAGAATTCATGTATTACCCTCGCTTTCGCTTGGAAAATACAAGAATTCATGACATCAATATGACGCACATGTTCGTATAATAATCTCTAATTATTAGTTTCTATAATCCAGATGTCATTATATCCAGCCCACCGTCACATAACAAACAGGACATATAAATACGGCATTATATGCTTCTTACGTTGACTGTCAAAGGACTCACCAAATATATTGTCATCACGCTTAATTCATGAATAACTTTATGGTATTTTTGCGATCTGTTTATGCAGTATGAGGTATACATCTCTTCAGAAAAAATAATCCATTTTTACATTCATCCTGTTTTTATTCATATGTGAAACATTTACCGAACTTTATACTCGTGTGTATGAAGATATGTTTTGTTATCATGCTTGACATATGTATTATCATTTTACGTATGTTTCATGAAGAACCGAACGTGTATTACCGACATTGGAATACTACTGTCAGTGAGGCTCAGCTGGGGAGCGACTTCATGGAACTGAAGCAAGTTCTGCAAGGAACGGTCTATAAATCCAGTCTCATCATTGGACCTGATACCGCCGGTTATGTAGACAGGTTTATAAAGAAGTATGTGCACAACAAACATCGTGTACCCTATGCAGCAAGGAGGGATAAGCTGCATAGGGCACTGAAATTTAACCGGACCTATGCCTACTTTGTGATGTTGTTATTATTTCAAAACCTAAAACGAAGCATCGATTCCAGAACTAAAAAGGGGCATGGGTGGCCCAGTCGCCTAAGACGCCACGATATGTTGTACAGTGTGGCTTCCTGTATAATTATGATGTTCAAATCCCATATTCGCCTTGATTATCTTTCAAGGTATGAAAGCACCATCGAAGGATTCATCTGAGTCACTTCAGTCTAAGAAGCTGACATGGTAATGCACTAGTGACGCCCTAGTTGATTATAGTTATCGGCGGTGTACATTTATCCAATGTTTCTTTGTATTTCCAGCTTCCTGTATCACGGTGGATCTCGTGCCATAAACGTCTTGACCTTCCACCAGTGAGTACCCTTGGCTACCATACAGTTTTCATACCACGTGTAAACTTACGGGTCGTTGATTACAGTCTGAAGAATCTTCAAAAATACCGACAAGGTGAAATATTAGGTAGAAGTAGCAATAGCACAGTAGTTGTACACCGTGTGGAGGTATATGCAGAATTAGATTTAATAGATAACCGTTCACTGTGTTGAACTTCGAGGTCAACCATTTGCTCTTGACCATTGTTCGCAAATACTGAAAATACTATTTTGACCTCAGGTTTTCCCAACAAAATTCGTTCATTAGACAAGCTGGATTGTAATGATATATGATGTATAATATAATAATATATATAAAAAAATGTAATAATATATTTGCCTCTGTTTTAAAATAAGATAAACACATAAAAGCTTTTCATGATCATAAGAAATCTTGATTTCGTTTCATTTACGATTCCTACTGTATAAAAAGCATGTGCTTAGAAATCACTGCCAAATAGTAATGTGAGCACATTCTGCCCCATTGATGGCAGACCCGTGAAGATTCCGGGGTAGAATAGGTCTTCAGCAACCCATATTTGCCGTAAAAGGCGACCATGCTTGTCGTAAAAGCCGACTAACGGGATCGGGTGGTCAGGCTCGCTGACCCAATTGCGTGGATCGATGTTCAGGATGTCAATCACTGGATTGTCTGGTCCAGACTCGATTATTTACAGACCGCCGTCATATAGCTGGAATATTGCTGAGTGCGGCGTTAAACAACAAACCAACCAACCAACCATTGATAGCACCCGTCACGTAAAGGCAAATCAATGTTCACCTAAACAAATTCTTTAGCATACAGGTAACTGCATCAGACATTATTTTGTTCACTATCTATCAAAGTTTGAATATTTCTTCAACATGTCTACCATAAACCTTGACGAAATATTCACGAAATATTCAGCCTTTAATATGTAACCCTAATTAAACTTCGTCACAAGACATTCTTTAAAAACACTTTTGTGTACGAAACAATTTTTTGAAATCTTCGCAGAAAGTGGCTGCCCGATTGTACAACAACTGATGTGAAATATATAGACAGCAAATTCTTTGATATTGCTCGGAGGGAGTCGGTTAGTTGGCCATAAGTAATGGACAACATATCATCGATGTACGAGAAGCATATGTTAAACTTCTTGGCCAATAAAGTAACAAATCAGCAAAGACAGCAGCGCAATTGATATACATGTTGTTGCTTACTTTTACACATAGATGCTGTCTATGCTATCCAGCATGTCACATATTGTTTCCTCAGTAAATTGTAGATGACACTTGCTTCAATTTGTGACAAATTGTCCTGCACCTTTGAAGGTAGAGATGTAACTATATATGGTCACCACGTTTAGAGACAAAATGCCCATGGGTCGAGAAATATATTTTTCTTTGCGTTTGTCGTTTCCAACTCCATGTTAATTATTTATATGTTATTGGAATGTTTTTCAAAATGAGTGGAATAAATACTGAAACAAACACTTTGTATAGCTGGATATCTTTTTTGATACAAATGGTTAAATGATTCCCCGTACTAATTAGCTTACTCTTTTCAGGTATTACTTTAATGGACACACCGCCAAGCTGGAAGACTTTTCTAAGTCTTCCATAATGGATACTCTTGTACATGAAATACACACAGTGATGAATACGGTCCGAAGCCATCATGGTCTGGTGGCGTGGCTAGGGGAGACATCGTCTGGTTATGGGGGTGGCACTCCTGGCATTGCTGACAGATATGTGGCAGGCAACCTGTAAGCATTTCTACATTTCAGTGTCCAAATTAATAACAACCCAGCCCAGCCCAGCACCTTCTGGGAATGCCAGCATGCGCTGATGTAAATGCAGATTGCCTTTTCGTGCTGGTTGGAGGGTGACGATTGCTGTTTATGGTCCAGTGAAACTATTTATAACTAAAACAATTGTAATTCTTTTTGCTCTGAAAATGTCTAATGTTGAAGCTCGTGTGTACAAAAATATGATCTTGAGATCAATGGGACAAGTGCAAAATATTCACGTTGATTTGCCTTGAAACAAGTTTAGCATTGAGAATGGCTCATATAATTCATTAATATCATCTGTCATATCACAATTTCAGGTGGCTTGATAAACTGGGTGTATCAGCAAAATATGGCCTAAAAGGGGTTATGCGCCAGCAATTCTTTGGTGGATATTATGCACTTCTTGACGACAACGCTGACCCTAATCCTGTGCGTGAACGTCGGTGATCTCAGTGTTTTAACAATGTCATTCGGTCGATGTGTCTGTTTGATCTTAAATATTGTCTCTGTGTTCATGCATATTATCATAATGTGGTCAGTTTTCAAATTTACCCATTCGTCAGTGTTGAGGGGGGCACGGGTGGCCCAGTCGTCTAAGGCGCCGCAATTCGCTGTGCAGAGTTGCGTCCCTTGGGCACGCCAGAAACCTATGATTGTGGTTTCGAATCCCGGTTCGCCCCAATTATGTTTCTAGGTTTGTCAGCACCATACCTGTGCTCGTGGGTTTCACCGAAGTGGTAAACTTCTTAGACCCGCATCACTTCGGTCTTTCCTCCCACATTAAGCTGATAGCCGTGATATAACTGGAATACTGTTAAAAGCGGCGTTAAACCCAACTCACTCACTCACTCACTCACTCAGAGTTGAGTCGCTTAGGCTTTCCAGATACCAATCCTCGATTCACCCTGACTATGTTTCTAGATTTGTTAGAACGATGACCGTGCTCATGTGTTTTACCAGAGTTGACCTCCACCATTTTGTTTTTCCCCCAAATCAATATTACTGAAATATCGTATTTGTAAGCGGCGTTGGGGCGGTCGGGTAGCCTCGTGGTTTAAGCATTCACTCCTCACGCTGAAGGCCCGGGTTACATTCCCGGCATGGGTACAATGTGTGAAGTCTATTTCTTGTGTCCCCCGCTGTGTTATTGCTAGAAATTGCTTAACGTGGCGTAAAACATACTCACTGTTCACCTGTAAGCGGCGTGAAACTGAACTCATTCATTTATGTCTTCTTCTTTGTGGGAAGTTCGAGTCATTATAAATCACCCGTACCGTCTGCATTGGATATTGGGTGGCCAGGCTCTGTAACATGTCTTAAACAAATTCCCATAAGGACTATCCTGCCGTAAACCATTGGTGTGCACGTACAGACACATTTAAAAGCTATGATAGTGCTTACTCGTACATCGGCACAAAATAACAACAGTGTCTTTCTCAACTTGACACACATCATAACCTCTTTTGGCAGGACTACTGGTTGACGCTTCTTTACAAGAGACTTGTTGGCAACAAAGTATTTGATGTTCCATCCACATCTTCCGACCTCCGACTGTATGCCCACTGTACAAAGCTGAACAAGTGAGTTGTTTCTGCATGTTTAATTCACAACATTCTGTACACAACCACACGTTGTCCAGCTTGCAGACTATAGACAAATTACAACGTGTAGACCAAAGACCAAAGACAGAATTGGGAGTGGAACATACCGTCCCTTTTAAAGGACATCACATGAGAAACAACCAGAATTAATACAAAGTCAACGTAACCACAACAATTTCATTTAAACAAAACCGAAACTTTAATGTGCAGAATATTGTCAGCATGTCACTGAGCAGTAATGCTGTCAGTAGAGATGCACATGTCATAACGATCTGAATGTACATTTATCATTGACTTATGCAATGACTAGTTCACAAGTTACAATTAAGTATATTGGTGTAAAAGTTTCTTTATGTGACAATCCTGTTTGCACAAGGTAATCTCAGTATGGTAACGGTGAGTGTGAAGAGAGCAAATGCAACGTGACGAGATGTGACGTTAGATCAACCATTACCAACCATGGAAACGTCATGGTTAAAGCGTTCGCTCGTCACGCCAAAGACCCGAGTTCGATTACCCATATGGCTCAAATGTGTGAAGTCCATTTCTGCAATCCACCACCGTCATATTGATGGAATATTGCTAAAAGAGGTGTAAACTCATACTCACTCACTCACTTCTTCAATGACAAGCATGTTTTTAATGAAAGACGGTGACTGGTCGTGTCAAATCAAATGGCTAGTTTTCGAAAGATTTTTCTCTTGCATTCACTTTTAATGTTATCACATCATCTGTTTATGTTTCAGCGTGTACCACTATAAACCTGGCAGTATCACTGTGTATGGTCTTAACATGCATCGAGACCACGTAACCCTAGCCATATCAGAGGCGCACGGCAAAAACGTGGACATATTCTGGCTGACTCCTGAGGGAGGAGACTTGAAGTCAAAGTTTGTATATAATATGTTTCCTCTCAACCATTCAGTACAAGGATGTTCTCTTTGGTTCAAGTTTCACAAGGCCATGGGTCAGTTCTTATATAACTGGTTCCTTGGCATTGTTGTCAAATGCAGCGGATAATAGTAAGACATATGTTGTCTCTGAAGTAGCAGATATAACAGAAGAGGATGAGCATTTGATTGTTTGCTGCATTCAATCTGAACCAGATAAGCGAACGGTGTATAACATGAGTAATGGTCCGAAATGTCGGGTGGAAAACGCACCTTGGCAAACACGCCAGGACTTTATTAAGTAACTAAAGACGAACTTGAACCTACAAACTTGTACACATATACAATAGTGGCAGTACAGGTTATACAACGGTTGTTGGGTCAACGTGTGATCAATACTTAACCTTCATACCAAAATAACCTTTGCCACATCTTTTTTTTCAGAAAAGTAGAGGTCAATGGCAAAACATTGGAACTTGTCAACAACCAAATACCACACATTATGCCAAAAGCTTTGGGAACTGGGACGATTGTAGTTCCTCCGCACTCCTTTGGGTTCATCGTCATTCCAGACGCCAACATAGCGGCATGCAAATCACAAAGCCATGGTCCAATTATCGGATAATTGAACAAGCGTCCTGTTAGGATAAAAGCAATAATAAATTGTTCACCAAAACGTTATGTTTGTGGCTTTTAAATTGATAGTGAGTGTACCTGGACCTTCTGTTCGACGTGCGTTGATATACAATAGACAATAACATCTGAAAAAAAACACTCTAAACACATTTAACTGATATTTAGACATACCGAGTGTTTGAAAAATGATTTGCGTGTTACAAAAAAATCAAGAGGAATATGTTAAGACGTTCTGATAAGAGTTATCCCACATCTCCAGAATGCCATTCGACAGAAAACACACAAGGGTGATACACTTAACCCAGTATCGGATAACTGACGAACGAACTGACATACCAAGAATCATCAGGGCGTAACTAGGATTCTATCACACATGTACAATAGGCGAATCTTGGTGCACCTGCTGTACACATCGAACTTAGAACAACCCGTTCCCACAATGAGGAATTAGAATATCAGTCAATGCTCCAATTCCAATTACATAACGTGTTTATGAAGCACTATGAAATGATGACATCAAGTGATTATACCATGTGTTCGCAAAAAAGTGAGCGAGTCCTGCCCCTCCAGTGACAAGCATATATGAAGGCACGTGTTGTGTGTAAATAAAAAAAAAGACAAAATAATTTCCAGAAATAGACTATATCATGAACATATGTTTATGAATCACTATCAAATAATGATTATACCACGTGTTCACGAAACGGTCAGCGTATCCTGGCCAACATGTCGCACCAGCACCAACACGTGCAACGGCAAGTAAATTGTTCTCCAGAAAAACATAGGAACATATGGTACAAGTCAAAAAGGGTAATTGCGTCATGCCTCTCATTTGGAAATATCCAAATGTCTTATCCTTAAACTTAACATAGATGTTTTCGACGAGGAAATCCAATATTTCACATATTGTTTTGTCAGTAAATGTCACATGACATTTGCTTTCACTTTTTAACAATTATCGTCCTGTGGTCATCAAGTTTAGTGACAAATGAGAAATGAAAGTTTGTCGTCTATAATAGGTGTGTGCAAAGTTGACAAATGAAATGTATTGACATAATTGAACTTGGTTCTATTCTGATATTGCAAAACACCAAACAATTCCGTTGAGGTTTTTTATAATTCACATGGCATTTCACTTGTCTCACATAAGTATCGTTATTGGCGGTGGAAACTATTATACATATATTTGTAATGATTATCAAATGATGAGTAAATGATTGAACTACTAGTTAAAGATATCAAGTCCTGACAGAACAGCAAGTAGAGTTTTCCAGATCGTTCAAATATGTGTACAGTGTACACCACTCCAGGCCTTGCATTCGTACAGCAGCCCGTCGGAGTATCTCCCACTCAGGCTGGCTACCCAAGACCCGTGAAGATTCCGGGGTAGAATAGATCTTCAGCAACCCATGCTTGCCGTAAAAGGTGACTATGCTTGTCGTAAAAGGCGACTAACGGGATCGGGTGGTCAGGCTCGCTGACTTGGTTGATGCATGTCATCGATCCCAATTGCGTGGATCGATGCTCATGATATATCAATCACTGGACTGTCTGGTCCAGACTCGATTATTTACAGACCGCCGTCATTTGGCTGGAATATTGCTGAGTGTGGCGTTAAACAACAAACCAACCAACCAACTTTTGCATTAAAAGATTGGGAGGATGATGAATATGCGATATTAAAGCTGTTACATTAATGACTCTCTTACTCCACTTCCTCGACTATCACGTCCCATCACCAGTAAAGGCCTACACAGGTAAAACCATTTCTTTAAACATAAAACGCGTCATTTACAATTACTCACGATGACATCAAAGGTTACCGTGTCAATATTAATTTTAATCACGGGATTTTACCATTCCTGTGTTTGACACTTTTCATTTGCTTCAAAATAGGATTCCAATTTAAGGAACTGTTAAGTATGCAGGAGAAACCGCAGGTCTCTTAACCTCAGGTGATTTCTTTTTAAATAAATTGGTTTACAGATCCGCCTACCCTAGATTTTGCAAAAGAGGAAAAAAATAAAAGCATACCAAGCCACCTGTTTTATTATTGCCAAGTCAAATATCAAAGTATCTGCCCCAAATGAAAAATACCCAACCCAAGCAGATTGAGTTCATAGATGTTCTAAATCGGTTTCCCCAAGCAACGCCATAATAATCGGCTCAAAACATCAGTATTGACTTTATACATGAAGGTGTTTGTCAGATCTGACTAGTTTATATGGACATGATAGGCATATTTGTCACCGATTTAGGCCATAACAAACGTTCTGAGAGCAAACTATCTAGCAAACTACAGTATACTGAATACAGACCTCCTATTATATTTAACCCCTACCTGACAACAAGCAAGAAATTGTCACATATTGCAAAAAAGAAATATGTTGTATTTCTTTTTAAAGTTCTATTTTATTTATATTATCTCCTCTGAGTTTTTTAGAATAAATCCGTAAACCACATTCTACTCCGCTTCTTTTTTGTCGAATGGTTTACAAGTACATGGTGAGTGAGTGAATTGGATTTAACGCCGCTTTTAACAGTATTCCAGTCATATCAGCTTAATGTGGGAGGAAAGCCCGAAGTGATGCAGGTCTCAGACGTTTACCACTTCGGTGAAACCCACGAGCACGGGTATGGTGCTGACAAACCTAGAAACATAATCGGGGCTAAGCTGGATTCGAACCCACAATCATAGGTTTCTGACGTGCCCAAGGGACGCAACTCTGCACAGCGAATCGCGGCGCCTTATACGACTGGTCCACCCGTGCCCCCTACAAGTACATGGACTTCCTCATAGGACATCTATGTGAAATGTAAATATTTGACATTCAGACAAGAAGAAGACATCCAAAAGGGCACAAAAGGTGCTCTATTCCTTCTTTATGCATATGATACAGAATACAATGGATTTCGTTTAATATGCTCTGCAAAAGCAAACCCACACACAAAAAAGAAAAAAATATTTTAGATGCATATTTAATATATCATGTACATTATCAACAAAAATACTAATCGATTGGTCAAAATTTGCAAACATTATCATCATTGACCGAGGTTTCATAAGGCACATTGTCCAGTGTGTCTGAAAACGGTACCACAGTCTCGCAAATGTGCTTGGTGCTACGTGGAAAAGGCTTGCTTCAGCTGAAGATGATTCTCTTGTTTGCAGTCGGCCATGGTGTTAGGCTTCCGTCAGTCGCGGCATGCTCTCGCAGTTCACTTGCTGTAAGAATGTGACGGCATGTAAATGGTAGGTCAGAGGGGATTTAACGTGCGCTTTCCGACATACTGCGTATTTCGCGCATTCTGCAAATGCAAATGAAAGTTCAACGATTTTATAGCCCAACAGGTGTTGTTGCAAGTGCACCTCATGTTGGTGTGTTCGGCTCCAGGCTTTTATGTGCTTGTGGTTTTGCGATCTTTTCACAACATTTCTGCAGTACCTCATTCGTTCCACAGACCCGTGAAGATTCCGGGGTAGAATAGGTCTTCAGCAACCCATACTTGCCGTAAAAGGCGACTATGCTTGTCGTAAAAGGCGACTAACGGGATCGGGCGGTCAGGCTCGCTGACTTGGTTGATATATGTCATCGATCCCAATTGCGTGGGGACCCGTGAAGATTCCGGGTTAGAATAGATCTTCAGCAACCCATGCTTGCCGTAAAAGGCGACTAGGCTTGTCGTAAAAGGCGACTAACGGGATCGGCTGGTCAGGCTCGCTGACTTGGTTGATGCATGTCATCGATCCTAATTGCGTGGCTCGATGCTCATGATATTAACCACTGGATTGTCTGTTCCAGACTTGATTATTTACAGGCCGCCGTCATATAGCTGGAATATTGCTGAGTGCGGCGTTAAACAACAAACCAACCAACCAATTGCGTGGGTTGATGTTCATGATGTCAATCACTGGATTGTCTGGTCCAGACTCGATTATTTTACAGACCGCCGTCATATAGCTGGAATATTGCTGAGTTCGGCGTTAAACAACAAACAAACAACAACGACATGATAAAACCATTTCAACAAAGTATGTCTAATATAATCAAAAGCATTACAAAGCGGAAGAACTTGTTACTTAAAAACTTTAAACTTACAAAGCAGAAAAAAAGATATACATGTATGTTCGTTTTTGCAACATAGAACATTTACCTGCGTGCAACTGAACAATCTACATGTTTTCTGTTGATCATTTCCTCATCACACTTTACCCATGTGTTTTCTGGAGCACCGTATACATAATCCCGAACTGTGGGTACGTGGTCATATTCAAACATTTGGATTACATTACAGTGAGTGAGTTTGTTGTGTTTAACGCCGCTTTTCACAGTATTCCAGTTATATCGCAGCGTGTCAGCTTAATGTGGGAGGAAAGCCCGAAGTGATGCAGGTCTCAGACGTTTACCACGCCAGAAACCTATGATTGTAGGTTCGAATCCCGGTTCACCCCGATTATGTTTCTAGGTTTGTCAGCACCATACCCGTGCTCGTGGGTTTCACCGAAGTGGTAAACGTCTAAGATCTGCACCACTTCGGGCTTTCCTCCGACATTAAGCTGAAACGTCGTGATATGACTGGAATACTGATTAAAGCGGCGATTAACGCATCTCACTCACTCACTCACTCGTCCTCTGTTACGAGAAATATTGCACACATAGAATCCCAGTGATGAGAGATGCAAACGAGCAGGCTTTACCGTCAGGTGTAAACTGAGTGGGTATCTGGAACTTGACACACAAACAGATCAATATTACTTTTTATAAAACCAAGTTACATTTCAGCAGTAGAGGGCCAAGTCCACGAAGTTCTTCCCTGTGAATACACACATATGATACCATTGTCCAGATATGTGTAAATGCGGTCGTGACTGGTGAGAGGTGAATGTTTGTAAATGCCATTATTTGTAAACTATATCGTATTATTACAGCATTTGATGTTATGGTGTTATCACTCTCACTGTATTGTGCCGATGTTGGGGATTGTGAATGTATACATATGGTTGAGCAAGTTCTTTTACAATTCCTTAAATTTGCGGCTGGACTCCTTCTTTTATGCTGTAATAATACAATTGAGTGGGAGACTGATATTTCAAGATTTCTCAAGGAGACAGTATATACATTTGCAAATAAACTGTAACAAATAAATTGATTTAAAGTTTTACAAATGTCAGTCAGCCTTTCACCATGATTCTTCGAGCATATGTTTATCAAACATTGTATTATCGCTAAGGTTTCTTGTTCAGCCAGTTTAAAGAAGCAGAGAACATTGACAGTATAGAACGTTCTGGTTGGTAAAACAAATCGTCCGAACAGACATTTGATCCTTCTGGGGGCAGATACACCACTCCTAAATACACATCACTGT
Source organism: Haliotis rufescens (assembly GCF_023055435.1). NCBI lineage: Eukaryota > Metazoa > Mollusca > Gastropoda > Lepetellida > Haliotidae > Haliotis > Haliotis rufescens. Next base: position 38,407,296 of record NW_025963813.1, read on the forward strand.
CAATTCCAAACATGGATCTTAATAATTTAAACCACATACAGAAATCATTTACCTCTTCAACTTAAGTGATGTATTTATAATAATGATCCTATCCCGTAAGGCCAATACCTCCTGATCTTCTTCCTTCCGCTGTTCTATATTGCAAAAACAGCTTTTAGCTTCAATTTGCATATGATCCTATATGTATAGGATCATATGCAAATTATCGTTTCTTGAAAGCCTATTATATCATTAGTGGGAATAAGATTTCCAAATTCGGGGAATTCAAGCCGTCTTCTAAGACCACATAAACTACGACTTGCGAGACGAACAACATCAAGTCCATTATCACCGTCAGTTATACTGTCAGTGATTAAATTGGTGAGGTGAGGTGAAATGGGGTAAAACGTCGCGTCCAAGATTTTTGTACTTAAATAGCGTGAGTGTGTGTGTGTGTGTGTGTGTGTGTGTGTGTGTGTGTGTGTGTGTGTGTGTGTGTGTGTGTGTGTGTGTGTGTGTGGCTGCTTGTACTAGTCTGGACTAATGCCGATTTAAAATGCTAGCTCACTGAGATACCATGCCCCAGTTTAACATGAATACCCCACTCAGACACAGAATACTGACTCCGAGCCGACCAGTCCTTGTTTTAGTTCCTCTATGCCGTGCGCCAGACAGGGTAACAACAAGAACCATCGTTTAACGTCTTTTGACATGACGCGGCCGGGGATTGAAACCCGGACCTTCCGCTCTACCACTACCGCTCTACCACTAGACCACGGAGGCGGTCAATTAAGTTAGTACTATCATCACTGATACTACGGTGACTTCTTTGAAAATCAACATTGCATGCCGGAAGGTATTGCACGGATCAGTACTGGCACCATCGTGATTTGGCTTTTCACGCACAGAGTCTAGATCTGTAATGACGAGGACATTGTTGTCCAAATTTTGGTCACTATTTACATGTACATATTTCACATCATCAGTAGTGTTTATAATATTCTGAGCATTGGTAATACAATGCTCATGACCTACATCAACGAGGTTTGATGGATTAACATTAACCTACCTGACGAGAATAACAAGTGGTTATTCAGTCATTCAGTGACACTAATGTCGTGATTTGATTCTCACCAACAAATGTGCTGCTGGAAGCTACTTTGCTTTGTGAGGGTAAGTTTATCTCTTTAGATTTAACCATAGACTTAAAGTTGTCAGTTAAACGTGATCCACGTGATTACAAATTGCTTGGTTTTCTTTGGTTTGTGTGAGAGAAGAATTTATAGCAACTCTTCTTCGCACCGCATGCGGGGAACACACAATACTGAGTTACTGTCGTTATCTAAGCGTCAGCTTTGGGTATGTACTCACAGTACTTGAAGATTATGACTGTCTGTGATTCTTTGGTGTGTCAAGTTTGGTCCTAAAAATTGGGGAATTCTCTCCAATGTTCCAATCCTGAGATAGTGTGTGGCAGGCCTCGCTACCCCGACCACCCGTGTGTTTCTATGAGAGCATCAATCTGCTGTCTTCCGGTCGTCTGTTCTGGGCCACTCTGTAGGGTGGCGGTGAATGGCCAGTATGCAATGCATTCTAGATATACAATTTATCATCTGACATTGAAGCTCTCTGACCTTTGTTCCTCACTTCTCCGAGTAGAGGCATTAGAGTATCCTTCGGTATTGTCGGATTTCCTCCGGCAATTGTTCTATGATTTGGAATTTTTCCTTTTATTTCCTTCCCCTGGTACTGTACAAAACCCCTCTCCGTCATGTAGAGTAACTTAGCTATGACAGATCTCCTGACTGGCCTGACGATCTATGAGCACCTTTCTATGTACTCGTTTAAAGTTAAACATAGTGCAACATTTGAGATGTGAGGTGAAATTGGGTTTTACGTCGCGTCCTAGATTATTGCACTTATATAGCGACGTGCATGTGCGTGTGTGTGTTTGTGTGGCTGCTTGTACTAGTCCGGACTGATGCCGATTTATAGTGCTAGCTCACTAAGATACCATGCCCCAGTTTAAGATGAATACCCCACTCAGACACAGTATACTGACTTCGAGCCGACCAGTCCTTGTTTTAGCCCCTCAATGCCGAGCGCCAGACAGGGTAACAACAAGTACCATCTTTCAACGTATTTGGGTATGACGCGACCGGGGATCGAACCCCGGACCTTCCGCTCTCCGGGCGGACGCTCTACCACTAGACCACGGAGGCGGTCGGAACCATTTTGAAGTTCTCCCTTGATAAAATCCCTGGTATATACACCACCAGTGTTACTTATTCGGGTATATTGGTAAATATGAGGTTATCCCGCACAGACCGTACCTTCTGATCAATTAATGAGTCTCTTAATGACATATTCTGTCGACTTTCTCCCTCAAGATCAGTTGACTTATCTTTGAGTGATTCAATGTCTGCTTTCATTCTGGCTTTGTCTCCCACCCAGTCATCGGAGGACTCACTCATCTATCTTACACTCTTCTCAACGATATTCACTCTTTCCTTCAGTTTGTCGACTAAGTGGACTTTGAGCTCCAGGTAAGCATTGTCTTACTTAAGTAATATCCTTCTCAATACTGTCCTATTTCGGAAATTGTCTATCAGTCGCATCGAGTTTGTTCCTAATGGGTGAGACCCGTGAAGATTCCGGGGTGGAATAGGTCTTCAGCAACCCATGCTTGCCGTAAAAGGCGACTAACGGGATCGAGTGGTCAGGCTCGCTGACTCGCCGACGAGTCCTTGTTTTAGCCCCTTAATGCCGAGTGCCAGACAGAGTAACAACAAGTACCATCTTTTAACGTCTTTTGGCATGACGCGGCCGGGGATCGCACACCGAACCTTCCGCTTACCGGCGTGCGCTCTACCACTAGACCACGTAGGCGGTCTCCATGGTGAGGGATAAACATAAGTTGTGGTTGCTGAGGTTGCTGAGCAATCATTTCTGGAGAGAAGACAACGTTGACGAATAATGTTGCTGGTAGTCATACTCGTCGAAAGTCTTGAGCAGAGGAGGGGCGGTCGGGAAACCTCGTGGTTAAAGCGTTCGCTCGTCACGCAGAAGACCAGGCTTCGATTCCCGACATGGGTACAATGTGTGAAGCCCATTTCGGGTGTCCCCTGCTATGATATTGCTGTAATATTGCTTGAAGCGGCGTAAAACCATACTCACTAACTCACTCACTGTTTTGCAAAACGAATACATTTCTTAAATGTTTCTCTTGAATTGCAAGTAGCAGAATATATGTACTAATACACAGCAGACGTATTATTCAAAATTAACATGGTTTATTTTCGATTTTACAAAATAAGTCAACTTGCTGGCGTGTCATCAGATTGTCTTGACAGAATTCGATTGTTTACGGGTCGCTGTCGTATGACAGGAGTACCAGATCAGGCAGCAAAAATACCCTTTATTTTTATGCAAATTACTTAAATGGCTAGTTTTACCTGTAGAACCATGAATTCTTACTGCTGTTCTTCTGTTATCAATCCATTTTAATAATGTCCACCGCTAATATATGACCTTTCACGCCCTATGAACTGAAGTAGCCAAGTTTCAGCTTAAGCTCAATAGCATTTAGCAATTATGCTGAGTCAGCACCAAATTAAATGTTTGAAACTGCTCCAGCCAGACCTCTCCCTTCTCGTTGTCTGACGTTGAGGTTTTATATACTCTCTACCCGACCGTAACGTGTTTTTTGAGTACCTGTGACACAGCGCGACGTACAACGAGTGAGAACGAAACTTTTCAAAGTTTGCTTGGTTTTCTTTAGGAGTGTACACTTCATGTTGAGTTATGAAGTAGACCAATGCTTGAGCAGACACAGTGACATAGATTGTCTTACTTTTGGGGCGCCTACTTTCTGTTGGCTGATAAAGTAGGTAATCTACACACTCTCAGTATCTATCGATGGGAATAAAGAACTAAGATTTATCCGAATTAAGTTTGGGCACTTACAGCGTCTTCATTTGTCTAAAGTCTGTCATAAATAAGCATATTGTGTTTTCAATCCAGACCTGGTTTACTTGTAGATTTAACCGAGCTAAAGGGTATGGTAACGTCTCGTATGACGTCTACCAGTTGTCCAAAATTATTCGCTTGCATTACCAGTCTCCTGTGATGCTTAATCCGTAGTGAGTGTCTACTGCTGCAACACAAATCAACTCGGAAAACCCTCTGCGTGATAATTGAAGTACGAGTTTTAGCTGACAATTGTGTCTTTTCAAGTACACTTGAAAAGGTTCACCATGACTGTATACATGACTCAGTGTATACCTACAATCAACCCACATTCATCGAAATACCTGAACACTGCGAGCATACAGAAGACACCTGCATTGACATGTATTAAATTCAAACAGGAAGTCTCTCTCATGAAATGGAAGCTAAATATATACATATAAAGCATAAGACAAGAAACTGTGATAACTATGGAACCCTAGAAGGGACATGGTTGTCGCATTGTCGCCCTCACAAATACAAGCAAACTGTGTCAAACTTTACCAAAGCGCGTCCATGCGACACTGTCCCTGCTAGGATTCCATACCTAACACAGCGTCGAGCTAGACCCATTGACAGACGTACCCTATATGTTGATGGGAGCAGCTTGTTTCAAACGGATGGGGAGATTATGAAGGCTGACGTCTATTGTGCAAAACAAGGTAATTTAGAAACAGCTTGCAGATACTCTCTCTGTGCCACTTTCTGCTCTCCCCTTCCTCCTTTCACTATCTTACTCACTGTCGCCCTGCATGACATTCTTGCTTGCCGTAAGAGGCGACTAACGGGATCGGGTGGTCAGGCTCGCTGACTTGGTTGATGCATGTTATCGATCCCAATTGCGTGGATCGAACTCATGGTGTCAATCCCTGGATTGTCTGGTCCAGACTCGATTATTTAGAGACCGCCGTCATATAGCTGGAATATTGCTGAGTGCGGCGGTAAACAACAAACCAACCAACCACTATCGCTCTGTCTGTCTTTTTCTGTCTCTCTCTCTCCCTTTTCTCCTCTCAGCATGCTAGCATATCTGAATGTACAAACATGGTGTGATATGCCATAAATAACACTATTAAACGTATAAACTGTGAATAATGACACTTTCTTATATTTATGAATCAATAAATATCAATGTTTTTGAGGCAGTAACACAAAAACAATCGAGGTATCATAGACGAATAGCCCATTTCTGGTGTCCCCCGCCGTAATATTGCTGGAATATTGCTAAAAGCGGCGTAAAACCATAGTCATTCACTCACTCACGCATAGACGAATAACGACGAAACAAATTTCTGATAATGGATGTAATGTCATCAACGAACATTTTCCCTTGAACCTTTTGAACTTACTCTTATAATTTTTAACTGTTAATTAATATGCATAAACCGTACTGAAGTGATACAAGTTCTGGCTTGAATGATATGCTTTGACACGAAGGGGCACGGGTGGCCCAGTCGTCTAAGTTGCGTCCTTTGGACACGCCAGAAATATATGATTGTGGGTTCGAATCCCGGTTCGCCCCGATTATGTTTCTAGGTTTGTCAGCACCATACCCGTGCTCGTGGGTTTAACCGAAGTGGTAAACGTCTGAGACCTGCATCACATCGGGCTTTCCTCCCACATTAATCTGACACGCCGTGATATAACTGGAATCCTGTTAAAAGCGGCGTAAAAACACAACTCACTCACTCACTCAATGATTGAAATTATGGGCACCGTAGGGTCGCGTCGTCTGGGTACGAAGACAGAATTAACAATGTCCCATGTTGTCCCAACAAACTCCATGAAGCTCATACGGCACATAAAACCATCAAAATTCTGTCGTAACATTGTGGTACATTTACCTGTACAACCTGTGTTTACACATTGATTAACGCCTATATTCCTCGTATGTTATCTTGAATAAAGAAAGTCTGTTAAAAAAATAACTTGATTGTTGCGTTTGGCAAGTGTTTGGTATGATCAGTGGTCTAGTGTTACGGAACAACAATCAGAATCCACTCAGGAGGCTGTGTAGTTTCTTTTAAAAGTCCTTATAACTATTTGTTGTTTTAGATCAGTTGCATTTTTAATATCTTGATATTAACAGCTGTGTCTAACTTATCCTCTACACAATGTTATTACAAAATATTGACTTCTTGATTCTCTAGGGGCGGTCGGGTAGCCTAGTGGTTAAAGCGTTCGCTCGTCACGCCGAAGACCCGGTTTCGATTCCCGACATGGTACAATGTGTGAAGCCCATTTCTGGTGTCCCCCGCCGTGACATTGCTGGAGTATTGCTAAAAGCGGCGTAAAACCAAACTCACTCACTCACTCACTGATTCTCTGTCACATTACACACCACATCACTATTTCTCAAAAGTGACTGTAGGCGAAATTGGACCTAATCATACTAAGCTGCAAAGACATTCTTCGATCACATTGTGGATATGATCGAAGCAAGAAAGATAAATGTTTAAACGCAATCAAATGTTAGAAACTAAATAGGCTCGATTGCAGTTTGGTATCTTGAACTCTTATAATTACAAGATGAGGCGATTTATTTGTGCTAATGTTCTTATTTCTCTCTTTTTTGAAATCACATATGTGCCGTTCTTTATTTATCTTGTGGATATTAATCATCTGCTGTCATCATGTGGCATGCGTCCAGCGTAAGTGCATGTACATGGAAGGTATTGTGGTAACTTGATCCCAGCACATTCGTACCACTGGAGGACATAGTTGTAAGTCAAAGCACTATGCGTGTATCTGATCTCTTATTGTATGTGTTTAACAAATGCGTTAATAAAATACACTGACGCAAGTATATTCTAATCAACTCAATTGGATACTTGAATATGCTTTCTTGTACATATTACATAACATCACTATCACTTAGTATGACCCACGAGCAAACCCCCTCCCCCTGTTCTCGCTGAATCCTTCACTTCAATCCGGTATATGTTCTAGGTACGTGTGCCTGATTCCACTAGAATCTTGTAACACATGTTCCAGTACATCTCTTGAAGTACTTCTTAACATGTGATGTTACCAGTTGCAAATGATTTGAAACAAATTTACTCTCATAATATCAGAGTAGGATACCCAATATTGCATTTTCGGCCCAGCTATATGGTATTCCCCACGGACGGTGTAATTGTAGAAACAATTATATCTCCTAACGTAACAAACAACACATACATAGTTTATTTACCTTATCTTAAACGTGATGCCTACTTTAAACCTGAATCAATGTCATTGTCAACACCTATGACAATCATTTATCAGTTACGATATTTACATTCACTGGTAAATGTATCTTCGAACGTGAATGGTCATTTCTCTTCTTGTTAAGGTTAATGATACCATCCTATTTTATAGCCACGATATATCCGTTTCAACCCAATGATTGTGTATGTTGAAAACTGTTGGGTATTATATACCAAACATATTCCAAGCTGTTCCAAGTTTTAAAGACGGGGTTATTGTTCTCCAATTTTCTCCATTTTGTGTACAACAGACAACGAACAAACAACATGTTTGATTCTTTATATTCGTATTGCTACGGCACTGTAGCTCAACTGGAAATGTTGTGAGAATTGTCAATTGGTTGGTGATAAAAACTGGAAATTTACTTGAACAACATAGTACTTTTTAAAAAGAATATTCTACTTTGTCTCAGAATCAACAACTCCTGCCAGACTCTTCTTGTGATGCTGATGCTGCAGTGATATTGGCCTTGGAATTTGTTGCCAGGGAACCCTGAATCCAGTGACACCATATTAGTTCTTGGAATTACTGTTGGTGTAAGCAAAGATGGCGACAAAGCGAGAGAACTGGTCCAGCTGGCTGGATTATTTCCTATCCATCATCGGTTGCTTGGTCGGACTGTCCAACATATGGAGATTCCCCTACGTCTGTTTTCAAAGTGGAAGTGGTAAGCATTTTAATTTATAAAAGACAAGGTTTGAATATTATTAATTAATTCTTCATTCAGCACAGTACAGGGCACAGACCCTTTGCACAAAATGTTTAGCATATTTATGGCAACAGTCACAATGATAAAATACGTGCTCTCTCTTCTTCACTCTGATACAGATATTTAGCGATATTAATCATCAGCTTTGTGTTGGTTGTAGATAAAAGAACATTAAACTTATGGACATTTGGTAGAAGACAAATTTGAAGGAGTATAGGAGATGGCGTAGGTGAATACATGCAGGGCACATACATTCTCAATGTGTCCTGGACGTTAATAATGGATATATGTTTCAAAGGAATATTCACTCTTTTCGGGTAGGGAGTTAAAATCCCAACGTACTCACAAATTGTTTGAATCGGACTATAAAACCTGATGTGCTGTAACCATGTGCTTCCTCACAGCCGCCTTCCTCATCCCTTACTTCGTGGCCATGTTTGTGTGCGCAATGCCCGCCATCTTGTTGGAAGTGTTATACTGTCAGTATTCCAACCTCGGTCCTGGACGTGTGTGGATTATCTGCCCTTTGTTTCAAGGTAAGACAGGCAATGTCTGGAACGACATGGGCGCATGTTTCTGATAAACAGATAAACGTTAATCTGATTAGTTCTGGAAGTCAGATAATGAGATTAACAATGACAAACTGATGTGACAAGACGCCGCTGATTATGACTCTAGGCTTGTCAGCAGTATTTCTTGTCTAAGACATGCATGAGTTCGGGCTTTTCTCCTACAATGTGCCGTTATAAAACGGGTATACTGTTTAAAGCGACGTTAAAACTAGCTCTGTCACTCAGTCAACGGTCTGAGCAAGAGTGACTGATGCAGTTAGACTTGTACCATATGTTCCGTTTGTTTCAGGTGAACAGTTGACTTGCCTTTACATGTATTTGTGACGGGTGCCGATTGGGCAGGACACAATCACCATTTCGCGAATACCTAGTATCATCACCAGTTGATAGTGATTCATAAACATATGCTATTTGCATTTGTCAGAGGTTTATTATAATTATTGAAAACCTTCTTTGTCGCTTTTATTTATATATGTGAGTCGTTATCATCGCTAACATTGAATTTCGCTGTGTTCAAGGCATAGGATATGGCATGGTTGTCCTCACCGCTATCGTCAGCGTCTACTACAACGTCATTCTCGCCTGGACCCTCTACTACCTCGTGCAGTCATTTAGTTCAGTCCTTCCCTGGAGCACCTGCGGTAACGAGTGGAACACTGACCTGTGTCAAAGCGCGACCAATCAAACACATTCGTCTCTTCTCGCCAATGAATCATCGTATTTGAGTGCTTCATCAGGCCGCGTCAATGTCACAACTCTGTCAACTAATAGCACAATCCAAATGGTCTCGTCTTCTGAAGAATACTGGAGGTTCGTTATTGCACACATTCTGTTAAACATGCATTTTGGTAGGATAAACTGTTATAAACATAAGGTAATCATTCATTGTGCCATGATTTACGTTGTCTATGATTAGTTTTATGTACATGTATGTTCACGATAGGCTTACGTTTGCCTGGCATCCCAGGCCCCAAATGCACGTTCTTTTCATGTCTGTCACAACATAAACATGTTTTGTGACCTGTATAGGCAAATATCATGTATCGACAATGTGTTTTTCATGGTTAATTTAACAAAACATCTACCTCATGTAGATCACATTGGAAGGATTGGTCATTAGCCTCATCAGAGAAATGGGATTATAGTTAATAAATGATTACCGGTTGATGAGGTAAATAGTTACACATGTCCAGGAATGAATAATCTTTCGGGATTTCTTTTACTTGGGGAAAATTTGTTTTCACACATTAGTAAGGACTAATGATTGTTACCCTTTAAAAAATAAAACCAGTCCGCCCCACCCCCACCCCCACCCCCATCCGAACCCAAGTGTGGCAACCATGTCCATAGTCATTAGAAATCTCCAGTGATAATACCAGGCGCGGGCGAAAAAAAGACCATATCCTGACACCCGTCACAAAATACATGCAAAGGCCTGTCTCATATCTAATGTCTTCAAAAATGTCTTCTCCACTCTACTTTCCCCTATTGGCTGGTAATAAAGTAGGTGGGTTTTGTGGTCATTTATTCATATTGAACAGACTTCATCACATCCCTTTATGGAGGTGGAAACGTGAAAACCGGCGCGCACACAATGTAAATACTCTTGACATGTCGTGACACTGGATGGGTGTTATCGTACATGTAGCTGCAATGGCCAATGAAGTGAAAAACACGTTTTATGTAATTGAACGGTATTTGTTTGTATGCACATTTCAGCAATCACGTTCTTCAGATGTCCTCAGGAATCGGTGAAGCCGGAAGCGTCCGGTGGCAGCTACTCCTGTGTTTACTGGGAGCCTGGTTGATAGTGTTCCTCAGTCTTATAAAGGGCATCAAGTCCTCGGGCAAGGTATTGTCATTACAATAAGTGTATACTATATCTGATGCGGTGGCAGCTACTCCTGTGTTTACTGGGAGCCTGGTTGATAGTGTTACTCAGTCTTATAAAGGGCATCAAGTCATCGGGCAAGGTATTGTCATTACAATAAGTGTATACTATGTCTGATGCGTAGGCAGCTACTCCTGTGTTTACTGGTAGCCTGATTGATAGTGTTCCTCAGTCTTATAAAGGGCATCAAGTCATCGGGCAAGGTATCGTTACTCGTTCCATGTGTTGTAATGTATTATAATTTAGTTCTGTTGGGAAGTTTGTTATAATCATTTAACTACCTAATAATTACCAATATAACACCAATATATTTAGCACTATCCTTGTAAGACCATTTGCTACCCGTTTCCTAGGTATAAGAATTATATATGCCTTTGGCACATTGATGATTAATGTATATGCTGTTGCAGGTTGTGTATGTTGCAGCCACAGTTCCGTATTTGATTCTCATAGCTCTGCTTATCCGTGGATTGCTGCTGCCGGGTGCTGTGGAAGGAATCAGATACTATGTTATACCTCAGTGGGAAAAGCTTTTGGATATTAAGGTGTTATTTTCTTTTTGAGTAAACATTATGCTTCTTGTGTTTGGTGAGGTGAGGTGAAATGGGATTTAACGTCGCGTCCAGGATTATTGCACTTATATAGCGACGGGCATGTACGTGTGTGTGTTTGTGTGGCTGCTTGTACTAGTCCGGACTGATGCCGATTTATAGTGCTAGCTCACTGAGATACCATGCCGCAGTTTAACATGAATACCCCACTCAGACACAGTATACTGACTCCGAGACGACCAGTCCTTGTTTAAGCCCCTCAATACCGAGCACCAGACAGGTTAACAACAAGTGCCATCTTTTAACGCCTTTTGATATGACGCGGCCGGGGATCGAACCCCGGACCTTCCGCTCTCTGGGCGGATGCTCTACCATTAGACCACGTAGGCGGTCATTCTTGTGTTTAAACTTCCATTTGATGAATTAAATGTATGTGGTGAAGTGAAAGTGCATATGAGTTGCCACCCTAGACGTTCGTTTGACTGAAATAATACAAAATATCTAGACAAAAACAAGCAAAAGGTTTCTTTGGTAAATTGCTTTGCAAATAAGTGCTAATCATCAGTAGGATGTTTGCCATGGTACACAAGGTGGAGTATTGAGAACTACAGAGGTGTTATTAACATTGTGTTTAAGGTATGGCGTAATGCCGCTGCCCAGGTGTTCTTCTCTGTGGGTATTGGATGGGGAGGAATATCTACCCTGGCTAGCTACAACAGATTCCACAATAACTGCTACAGGTATGGACATTATTGTGGCTAAAACAAGTGCTCATTTTGTTTCATCTTCGTTGACGTCTGTATTGCAGCATATCAGTCACATTGACCATCTACACTTTTCGTGAACACTTGATGATGATGATATGCAACTTGTGTATTGTGTCATCTTGGAGTTTCGTATTTTAAACCATCCCAACCCAAAACTATGTAGTTGTTTCCTTGCTTGGATATCCAGCTTTTTAGGTTATCTTGTTCTCCGAAATGCTTCAGCTTGCAAGAGAATATGTCCATTACATCTCAGTCACAACTCTCAAACTCAATGATATCTCAGCAAATTGTTTGAGCGGAAAGAGGCTTGAAGTAGATCGTATTCATTTTTTTGTGGAAGTTTGCACCCGTGAAGATTCCGGGTTAGAATAGGTCTTCAATACCCATACTTGCCGTAAAAAGACGACTATGCTTGTCCTAAAAGGCGACTAACGGGATCGGGTGGTCAGGCTCGCTGACTTGGTTGATGCACGGTCATCTATCCCAATTGCGTGGATCGATGCTTATGATATCAATCACTAGATTGTCTGGTCCAAACTCGATTATTTACATACCACCGTCATATAGCTGGAATATTGCTTAGTACGGCGTTAACAACAAACCAACCAACCAACCAACATAACAAATTTATATGATACCTTAATAACTTTAATTTACCTTCAGACATACAACATCGATGGTTGATGATATAATTTCACTACGCGCTGCACAAACAAGGTACATCTTGGTCCGTGTTTCTACATTGGTTTCATTTTTCCTTCTAGAGACGCTCTAGTGATCCCAGTGGTGAATTGCCTCACCAGCTTGTTTGCAGGATTCATCATCTTCGTGTTCCTGGGCTACATGGCCAACCAATCCAACCTGCCCATCTCCGCTGTTGTCAAAGAAGGTACGTGTGATCCATAACATAAAGAAGCAAAAATACCGCAACAGCAATAATATTGGAACAAAAAAGGTCATGGTTCATCTCATGATACTATTTTTTTAGAAGTTTAAATAAGGCATAGCCTGTACGCTACGTTGCAACATAAAATATTGTATTGCATTGGTCACTAACACCAAAGACCTAAAGTCAACGCCAGACAATAACCAGTCTCGATTGTAAGCCATTTCGCAAATGTACAGCCAAGACTAGTCAGACACACTTCCCTCGTAGCATGGTCGCATAAACATGCATGAAGAATTGTATAGTTGAAAAAGTCATTAACGTGAACAGACCACCACCCAGTTCACTCCATCTGCACGTTGCATATTTGAGTGTTCCATGTTCATAGCAAGTTGCCAACACTGTTTTCCCTTTTGCACCCAAAAATATCTGTTACGGCAGATAGTCGAGACTGATTGTTCTCTTGGATTGACGTTTTGAACAATGCGTATAACTACAATATGATATGTTATGATAAATCGGTGTAATTGTAGATTACAGCCAATAACAGTTTGATGACATGTGATGGGTTGGTAATAATGTTTCCCAGTGTGCCTAACATCACCACGAGCAGGTGCAATAAACGGTATTGGAGAGAGAGTTTGTTTCGACAGGTTTATGGTGATGTCTATGGAACATAAACTATCATGACAATATCTCTCAAATGCAACACGAGTGAGTGAGTGAGTATGGTTTTACGCCGCTTTTAGCAATATTCCAGCAATATCACGGCGGGGGACACCATAAATGGGCTTCACACATTGTACCCATGTCGGGATTCGAACCCGGGTCTTCGTCGGGACGAGCGCACGCTTTAACCACTAGACTACCCGACCGCCCCCAAATGCAACACGAACCTTCGTCATAAAAACGTGACTAACTGTTCAACTGCAATCAGATGGTGGAGACCGCCTCCGTGGTCTAGTGGTAGAGCGTCCGCATGGATAGCGGAAGGTCCGGGGTTCGATCCCCGGCCGCGTCATACCAAAAGACGTTAATAGATGGTAATTGTTGTTACCCTGTCTGGCATTCGGCATTAAGGGGTTAAAACAAGGACTGGTCGGCTCGGAGTCAGTATACTGTGTCTGTGTGGGGTATTCATGTTAAACTGCGACATGGTATCTCAGTGAGCTAGCACTATAAATCGGCATCAGTCCGGACTAGTACAAGCAGCCACACAAACACACACACGTACATGCACGTCGCTATATATGTGCAATAATCTTGGACGCGACGTTAAACCCCATTTCACCTCACCTCACCTCAGATGGTAGATGTGTTATTGACCGCAGGTCCTGGTCTGGCATTTTTGGTCTACCCCGACGCTGTGGCGACAATGCCGGTGTCTCAGCTGTGGTCCGTTCTGTTCTTCCTGATGCTGTTCCTCGTCGGTATGGACAGTCAGGTAGATTCTAAGACACTCCATTGATTTCCAGAAAACGAAAATAGAAGTTAACACAGGAACACGCTTGACACGCCCAGACATCAAGATTTGGCTTTGCTTTTCAATAAGCGAGCTGAGTCTGTGCCTTATCATGAGAACTGGTCGGTTAACTCCATTGATGATGAAGGTCTACAAACACTTAACTATAAGACAGACATAGATGAGCGTTAACGGGCCATCAAAATGGATAGTACCTGAGCGTTTTATGATTCAAGATTCTTCAACATAGTTTTGACATGTGTTGAATTGTGGTGAGTGAGTCGCATCAGCACCATGTCAGCCATTCACATAACAAATATTCACGTTACAATAACGTTTGCCTTTATATTTGAAAGAATGTTGGTGACATGAAAACCTTGATTGAGTATGGTTTTACGCCGCTTTTAGCAATATTCCAGCAATATCACGGCGGGGGACACCAGAAATGGGCTTCACACATTGCTCCCATGTCGGGAATCGAACCCGGGTCTTCGGCGTGACGAGCGAACGCTTTAACCACTAGGCTACCCGACCGCCCCGAAAACCTTGAGCATGAGACGTGATTAGAGCACTCGATCCTTTTACTTCAACTATAATAACGACAATGAGATCACCTTAACGTGCATGACCCTGAATAACATTTCAACAAGTTTATATATTAAGGTTTTTAACTCTTTTCATGCTTCAGTTCGTTCACGTTCAGACGATAGTCTGTGCCATCACAGACGCCTTCCCAAGATCTCTAGGACATCGAAAGTTACCTATAACAGCTATCGTATGTGGTGTAGGCTTTCTCCTGGGATTTTCCTGTGTCACTCAGGTGAGCTATGTCCAACCCTACACGAATACCCCATTACTCAGGTGAGCTATGTCCAACCCTACATGGACATCCCTTCACTCAGGTGAGCTATGTCCAACCCTACACGAACATCCCTTCACTCAGGTGAGCTATGTCAATCCCTACATGGACATCCCTTCACTCAGGTGAGCTATGTCCAACCCTACACGAACATCCCTTCACTCAGGTGAGCTATTTCAAACCCTTCATGGACATCCCTTCACTCAGGTGAGCTATGTCCAACCCTTCACGAACATCCCTTCACTCAGGTGAGCTATGTCCAACCCTACATGGACATCCCTTCACTCAGGTGAGCTATGTCCAACCCTACACGATCATCCCTTCACTCAGGTGAGCTATTTCAAACCCTACATGGACATCCCTTCACTCAGGTGAACTATTTCAAACCCTACATGGACATCCCTTCACTCAGCTGAGCTATTTCAAACCCTACACGAACATCCCTTCACTCAGGTGAGCTATGTCCAACCCTACACGAACATTCCTTCACTCAGGTGAGCTATGTCCAACCCTACACGAACATCCCTTCACTCAGGTGAGCTTTGTCCAACCCTAGACGAACATCCCTACATTCAGTTGAGATAATATCCACAACTACACAAACATCAGGTCACTCAGGTGAGCTATATTCACACCTACATGAAAATCCCTTCACTCAGGTGAGCTATGCTCATCCTTCAAGAGAATAATTAACTCAGTTGAGCAATGTCACAGACACAGACATCCCTTCATTCGGGGGAAACATTTTCACATGTTACATCCCAAATCGCGGGAAAGTATTCGTTGATGTTATTCTTACGTGTCAGTAATCAAACTGTGGACAATACCAACCAGATACAACGTTAACAATGTTCCGTCCAGGGAGGTATCTACGTGTTGACACTGATGGACTGGTACATCGGGAGTATCTCAGTCATGGTGCTGGCGATGTCGGAAATGTTGGTTCTAGCGTGGATATATGGTAAGACAGCATTCTACATGAAGCCAGTTTCGTGTTTTGTGTAGTTCTATGCAAACCAAGACTCCCAGTCTTGTTATATCAAAAACGTTAGTTTCCCTTGTATATACCGCTATACGGTAAACTACGGTTATAACGAACTCAAGGGACTACTAATTTTAGTTCGTTATAACCGTAATTCGTTATAAGCAAATATACAGCATTACTACAGCATATAGTCGGGACTAAAAAGTTAGTTCGTTTTATCCGTTAGTTCGTTATAAGCGTGTTCGTTATAACCGTAGTTTACTGTATATACTATCATTGTATTATTGCCCGGAGATCTGTTCACATGGATTCTCTGACATACAAAAGAAGGCAAATTTTGATGGCTAGGAAATGAACCAAAGCATGATGTTGGCATAACCTCACACGCTTACACGTTACTTGATCAGAATATGTTCTTAAACGTTGTTATCTTCTGATACAGGTGTAAATCGCCTGTATGATGATCTGACGATGATGATTGGCTATCGAGTGTCTCCTGTATGGAAGCCCATGTGGCTCGTCGTCACTCCTCTGTTTGTCTTTGTGAGTTGCCATTTATTTTAATTGTTACAAATTTAGAAGTATATAACTGAGTGAGTGGGTGAGTGAGTTTGGAACTGGTCTCTGTGAGCAGTTTTTCAGTATCGCAGCCTGTTAGCATCTGAGGTGGAAAGCCCGATCCAGGACTTAGGCTTAGAACCCATGGGCACAGGATGGTTCTGGCAAACCAAGTGAGTGAGTGAGTGAGTTGGGTTTAACGCCACTTTTAACAGTTTTCCAGTTATATCACGGCGTGTCAGATTAATGTGGGAGGAAAGCCCGAAGTGATGCAGGTCTCAGACGTTTACCACTTCGGTGAAACCCACGAGCACGGGTATGGTGCTGACAAACCTAGAAACATAATCGGGGCGAACCGGGATTCGAACCTACAATCATATATTTCTGGCGTGCCTAAGGGACGCAACTCTGCACAGCGAATCGCTGCGCCTTAGACGACTGGGCAACCCGTGTCCCCCTTCTTGGTGAAGAGTACATGACGTAATACTAAACCCTCCTTCTTGTGATGCAATTCTGACATTCCAGTAATATCCAATATCATACATTTATTTAAATTTGAATTTTCCATGACAGGCGTTGCTGATAGCAGGACTCATAAACTTTTCGCCAGTCACACTTGGTGGGACAGGCTATCCGGCATGGGCTCAAAGTATTGGATGGATCATCGCCACGTGCCCCGTTCTTCCGATTCCATTCGGAATGGCGTTTGCCATTTGGAAGGAACAAGGTACCACTTTCAAAGAGGTAAGGAGAATTATTGTTCTGTAGCGCATGTGAGTAAATCTTGATTTTAGTTGAATCGAAAGGGGTCTATTTTAAGGTTAAAATGTAAGACAATACAAAGCTTTGATATCTTTGATAATTACTCTTCAGAGGCTGATCAATACTACAAAGCCTAGGAAGGAATGGCGACCAGCACTTGATGAAACACTTACCAACTACGAGATGAAGGAGACAACAGCAGATGTATTACTTGACAAAAGTTGCACATAGAGCTACTATCGTCAGTAATATTGCCAGATGGATCTTTATCATTTGCGCAGATATACAACGTCAATGACAGATAATAACTTGTCTCGATCATTGGATGAAACTATGTATATAAACACATTGGGTGTAGGAAATCGCGTTAATTAGGGACCAAGGGTAGGGAATTGAATTCGTCCAGGGGCATCCGTTGGTTAATTTTAAACAGAATTTGAATCATCCTATAAATTTGATATAAGTACGGAATGTGTATGTATGTTGTAGTCACTTGTCGCTATAATTATCGGGGGCGGTCGGGTAGCCTAGTGGTTAAAGCGTTCGCTCGTCACGCCGAAGACCCGGGTTCGATTCCCGACATGTGTGAAGCCCATTTCTGGTGTACCCCGCAGTGATATTGCTGGAATATTGCTAAAAGCGGTGTAAAACCATACTCACTCACTCACTCACTATAATTAAGTGTTGGCCGTAAATAGTTCTCCACGGTCGTTTGGGCTTTTGGTGTTTTCCTGCTTGAGTGCCCGAGCCGCGTGTTTATCACTTTGTATTTGCCGCGCGTCATGATTTATGGTCTGCGAATAATAATATTGTTGACCATAGTGGTATATAAGGACCTGGTACTGCAGCATTCAGTGTCGTATCACCTCGAGTTCCCAAACACTGAAACTTCTGTCTAATATTACGAGGCTATTTCACAGACTCTTGACAAACAAGATGTTCCCCTCTTATTTAAGTTTCAGAATGGGTTAATGTGTAGTTGGGTTGGGGAGAGATAAGATGTAGGTAAAGTAGTATATATGTAGGTTGATCATTGATATAGTGTGTGTGTGTGTGGCGGGGGTTTACTTTGGGGAGAAGGGCCGTAGAGTAGCCTAGTGGTTAAAGCTTTTGACTCGTCACGCCGAAAGACCCGGGTTCGATTCCCCATATTGGTACAATGTGTGAAGCCAATTTTCCGGTGTCCAACCTGTGATAATGCTAGAGTATTTCTAAACGCGCCGTAAAACCATACTCGCTCACTCACAAACGTACTTGGGGAAAACTTGGTTTGAGAATGGGTAGATTTAGAGGTAGGTATATTTAGTTAATATATATTTGAGAAAAGATGCTTTCTTCGGTATGATTGTTGAGTCTTTTCATTTAATATTGTGTAATCTGTTTTTCGTTGTTTTTTCATTGAATTCATTATATTCTCCACAAGTCTTTGTGTCATCATTTACCAGAAGCCTGATGCATGAACCCAAACTCACGTGAGTGTTCCAGCTTGGTGAATCCAGCCTGAAACCACAAAATACCATCAATTGTTATACCTCTATAAAGAATCTTGCCATTCTATTGGTTCATCTGTACCACCTGACGAAACAATACATTTCAATGTCGTTCCCCGAATCACGTGACTGACTCTAACGTCTAATATCGACTTGTCACAATTGAATATTGAAAACAAGATGGCTTTCTGGTTCGCAGCTAGAGTACTGTAAGGAATCTAGGACGGTTTAAAAGCTTCATAACCTTTCAAGTGTATTTCGGTATAACGAAACAAATGATAACTATTGATAACTCTTGACGAGGTCAATTTGAGAAAACAAGCACTCTTTGTACCAGACGCCATCTTGTTTTCTAGCAGACGAGTCGATATCTATCACGTGACAGGATGAGATTTGGGTCAACATTCAAACGTATTCTTAATAGAGGTATAACAAAAACCGTTCGGCAACATAAGCCTTTCAGTTGCCAAAAAGCTACCATGTTAAAATGCAGTGTTGAGAAAACTTACTACTGCACTTGACTAAGTACTCCATTAATAATGCTTTTACCACTATTTTGCCCTTTACGCCAAATGGAATCTGTATTATGAGTTTAATCCACCTTGGCCTTGTGAGTGCAGAAAAGATGATCTTGTTCATGTAGATAAAACAAACAATTCCATTTTGTTGGTCATCACAAATCCATGCCTCCGTATGGCTAGGGACAACAATTCAACTCAATCTATATCGAGGAGCCAAAGGGAACACGACACAAGAACCTTTGACGGTAAATTAAATTTAGCCTAAAAATGTTTCGAACATACGTTATGGTTGAAACAAAGTCGACACCTCCTGTCGGACTCTTGATTGTGTGAGGTTTCTCGTCCGAGGATGAAACTTAACTCCCTGGAGCACCTGTTGTAGTCCATTCCTAGCTGTGCTGCGCAATCGTAAAAAAACATAATAGTACTTCCAATTGCTGAGTTACCTTGGTTCCATGTCAAGTTCCACAGCAGGAATAAAGTGCTTAAGAAAATGATTTTCAATGATGTTATAACAAAATATGGATATCACTTAGTTATTCAAAGATGTCGTAATAAATCAGACGTCATTGAACAAGAAAGAAGTTCATCTTTGTCTGTGTAGGTACGCTTTGGCCATTTTCTTAGATTAAATGTTTATTTGATATCTTCATTTCGTCATATTACAATGATCGTATCGTGAAACTAGTTTCCATTGGACTTTTACTACACACGGGCAAATGACAAGAATCAAGTAGGGCTTTGGGCAAACAATAACAAGCATATATCAATGAAAAGAATTTTCTCGTTGCAGGAATAGATCACATGGACGTACCATTTCCGAGCTCTTTTCCTGCAATTGGATATAAGACGCTCAGCAATGGAAGGGTTCCATTTCGGATCATTATTTTTTACAAAATGTTCGGTGTATAAATCATCAAGGGTTAAGTTTAAAGATGTTATTTGACATATGTTTTCAAAGTGGGTCAAAATATGTTTGGGAGTTTTTAGATTAACCAAACAAATTAAGGATCAAGCAGGTAGCCATGTATTACCGTATTTGAGATGTTTATTTAAGGTTGTACACGCAGCCCAGACAGCGCTGCCACTTCAAGAGTGACAATTTAAACTCCTTACAGCGAAAATTCGTAATGTTTAATTTTTAATTGTGCTACACGATAAACATGGCAATGTAGGCTTAGGGTAACCTTGTCACCCAGACTGAATATCAAACGATATTCCCCGAGGGATAAGTCAATATCTTCAAAAAAGCCAAAACGAAAATAAAGGATGCCAATAGTCTTTATTGAAATGATTACATTGACGCTGACCACCACGATAACTGGGGAGCTATGGTGGATACTATACGTTATGTCTCATACGACTCGGTCAAAAAGCACCACGTTTATAACGACATTATGTATGGATTTCAAAACGCCATTGTTATAATTTCAGGTAATTAAGGATTGACTGTGTATTTTTTTCGGTTCATTGAGGTATGAATCGAAAAACCGATGTGCAAACTTTTTTAAGAATCCGCTAATTCGCCAAAGTAAAGCATGTGTTATCTACAATAGTTTAACCAAAACACAGTTGTAGATAAAAAAACAGACGATTGATAAACATTCTAGGTGTAGGAATACATACTGTGGCGTGACATGAATCAGGTGATCGTTTAATTTATGCATATAACTTGACACGCCTATACAGTCAGTAGCCAATCAACTGAGAGTATTATGAAAACAATGTTCTTTGGACCTGTCACTTACGGCAAGAGGCGAAAAGAACTGCAAGAGTCATACTGTAACTAGCCGGAAGAAATATGTCCGGGAGAAGGCAACTGTTTCAAATAACATGGTCAGTTACCGCCAAATTCAAATTTCCCTGTTACAGTAAAACAGAGTTGGAAAAATGCCAGTTAGAAATGAAACCCGAAGACATGAAAGTTGAACAGGGAAAAAAACAAGTGAGCGAGCCTGAACGTTTGCTGTTTCATGCTTTCTCGGCCTTCGGTTTCAAAGGGTTGTTTGGACAATGAATATGCATGACAGTCGCTAATGTCCTGTGCATGACGATGCACGTGAGCAGAAAGGGAATTCCCTCGACTGTAATATTGGGATTCCCCGACATTCTGCAATAATAAAAGTAGTGCGACTCGGTGGGCGTGGCTTAATTTTTTTACATCCATTGGGAAATGAATGCAATAACACGTGACCAATTCAGCTAATCAGAATGCAGGAATTTCAATGAACACAACGAAAATTTAATTTTTTGGGATTATAAGGAACAACCACAGGAACCTCGATATATGATAGGAATGAACAATACCCTACTTATGAACACACAATACCTTTTAGGAAGTGGTCAAATGTAACACATGTTTTATTTGGGATAACACTTTCTATGTAAAGTAAAGAATAAATTAGTCTGGTTCTCGTATTTTTGGGGTTGAATCTCATGCGGGATTCGAACATGTTTTTTTTAAGAGAAATAGTAGATTACGGCATACATCAAGTCATGAACATATATGTGCCTGTATATAAGTCATAAGGTTTTATCGCTTTTACACTGGATAGTCATATTTGAACAGTTTGCACTATAGCCTGATTCACGTAACTGCCAGTTACAGTATTTAAGGATAATTCTTCATTGCTGTCATAGACGAATCATAGATAAGCGGGAACATGTGGCCCAGTCAATTAGCTGTGCTGAGTTCTTTTTTCAAAGTTTTGTCAAAAAGAAAGACAATGCTATGAACTTACACAATTTATTCACCAGGTCACCTTCACGCTAAGAGCAAACTGATATTGATAAACCACATTTTGTACTGCGCATAGCTTTCTGTGAAAAGAGACAGACGTATGTATTACTATTTCTGTACTGAGACTGAACATATCACAAGCTTTTTGTACTGAGGTACGTACATTGAAGAATATCAAATTTGGTTTTATTGTTTGGTAGTGGTTGAGGATTGCATTTCATATCTATTACTACAATGTATTCTTCCGTGTTCTAATTATCTGGTCATGGTTGGCGAACACACCTCCATACCTCGAATCAAACTCTAAATAAGTGAGACAAAATATTTATTGCAAGAACAATTGCACTGTTAGCCAATAATTGGGCCGTGACTTTGCGATTTACATGCTGCAACATTAGCGTCAGGCATTACGATGAAGCCGAAGGACTTTCCGGGGGCAGTCACTGACCCGGTTGTAACAGTTTTCGGTGACAGTTGAGGTATCTGGCTGTTGACGAACGTCAGTAGTTTTCCATTGAGATGAACCTTCCTAAAATTGAAGTCCATATAATGTGAGTGAGTGAGTGAGTGAGTGAGTGAGTGAGTGAGTGAGTCTGGTTTTACGCCGCTTTTAGCAATATTCCAGCAATATCACTGCGGAGGACATCAGAAATTGGCGTCTCACATTGTCCCCCATGTCGGGAATCGAGCCCGGGTCTTCGATGTGAAGAGCGAACGCTTTAACCACTACCACAGATAAATATAGATTGACAATGCAAGAGAATAACCAGTCTAGATTATCCGCCAAAAACAGATGCCATTTGGAGAAATTAAATGCACAATTGATGGGAGAATTATATGAATGGACCACTGAAAATCAGTGATGACACTGGTCGCTAAAAAGGCACACATGTCCTGCCCTACCGGTAGCACCCGCCATTCTCTTAATTAGCACCAACAAGTAAGTAATTATCTCCCGTCTCCGGGTGTACAAATGATCCAAGATTAAGTTGGAGTATCAGAGTATGCAAAAAAACCGTTTTATTCTTGATACGTTGAGAATTCGGATGTTCAGAAGATTAGCAGTATTTGTGTTTAGCAATATTCCAGCAATATCACAGCGGGGGACACCAGGAATCAGCTTCAAACATTGTACCCATTTGGGGAATCGAGCCCGAGTCTTCTGTGGGACGAGCGAACAGTTGAACCACAAGGCTACTCCTCGGACTCCAAAGTGTACAAGCAAGGGTCTTATTTTGCCCGGAAGCCCCGATGGACTATAACTGTCAGACCAACAACTCCTGAGTGAGTGAACGTACCCTGCCTCCACATTCCCCCCATCAGGAGTGAGCCAGAAGACGTCCATGTGATGCTGGCTGTGTAGATGTGGGAAGTGGAGTTGTGCTGACGCCGTGTTCACGTTCAGGACATACACCGTTACACTTCCTGGTTTGTAGTTGTACATGCTGGAAATACAATGAACCAAACGTTTCAGAAACATAAACACGCATTTACACACATGCACACACGTGCTTGTAGAAATGAAATGGGTTTTTATAGCTTTCATCTTGTGCAGTTATTCATTACGTTGTCATGTCATTCGAATAGCTGTATATACAGTAAAACATTTTAGTTCACAGCCTACAACCAAAATAGCTGCATATACAGTAAAACATTTTAGTTCACAGCCCACAAACAAAATATCTGCAAATACAGTAAAACATTTTAGTTCACAGCCTACAACCAAAATACCTGTCTATACAGTAAAACATTTTAGTTCACAGCCAACAACCAAAATAGCTGTATATACAGTAAAACATTTTAGTTCAAAGCCCAACAACAAAATATCTGCAAATACAGTAAAACATTTTAGTTCACATCCCACAAACAAAATATATGCTTATTCAGTGAACATTTTAGTTCACAGAACACAAACAAAATATCTGCATATACAGAAAAACATTTAAGTTCTCAGCCAACAAACAAAATATCTGCATATACAGTAAAACATTTAAGTTCACAGCCTACAAACAAAATAGCTGCATATACAGTAAAACATTTTAGAACACAGCCCACAAACAAAATATCTGCAAATACAGAAAAACATTTTAGTTCACAGCCCACAAACAAAATATCTGCTTATACAGTAAACATTTTAATTTGCAACCCACAAACAAAATATCTGAAAATACAGTAAAACATTTTACTTCGCTGCCCACAAACAAAATATATGCTATTCAGTGAAAATTTTAGTTCACAGAACACAAACAAAATATCTGCATATACAGAAAAACATTTAAGTTCACAGCCAACAAACAAAATATCTGCAAATACAGTCAAACATTTTAGTTCACAGCCCACAAACAAAATAGCTGCATATACAGAAAAACATTTGAGTTCACAGCCCACAAACGAAATATCTGCTTATACAGTAAACATTTTAATTCGCAACCCACAAACAAAATATCTGAAAATACAGTAAAACATTTTACTTCACTGCCCACAAACAAAATATCTGCATGTACAGTAAAACATTTTAGTTCACTGACCACAAACAAAATATCTGCATATGCAGTAAAACATTTCAGTTCAAAGCAAACAAACAAAACATCTGCATATATAGTAAAACATTTCAGTTCAAAGCAAACAATCAAAAGGTTTCCTTTATGAATTGAAAAGTAAGTGAGTGTGCAATCATCGGTCATCTTCAAAGTGCTCCAAGAGGTAGGCTCAGTTAACTATCCATTTTATGTACTGTTCTGAAAGATACTGTAAAACTATGTTTTCCTCGTGTTTTACCAGACAAATGTTCGCTTGATATATCACTTGAACTCACTTCGTGTGTTTGGTGCAGTGGGCATAGATCCGGAGGTTTTTAGTTGAAGAGGGAACATCAAATACTTTGTTACCAACCAACCTCTTGTACAGTACAGTCAGCCAGAAATCCTTAATATACAAAACCAGCTTCTTATATGTATATATAATGTAAGATCAACCAAACTTGAAGATATCAGAATATTAACAAGTAAAATGCACATTTCAAATTAACATTATGTTAGTTCCAAATGTAAGAAGAATACGGTATGCACATCTTAAAATATAGTTTAAAAAATAGAAGCTATAATTACTCTACCAAACGTCCTTAAGCAAATAAAAAAGGACAGCAATATTAATGCTTTCAGCAAATGCACAAAAAATGAATTGCATATTAACCAATACGCCAAAGTATCGAACGCAATTAAGATATCAAATGTTCTTATAAGTACATGGCATCTTTTATGAGCAAAATACATATACATACACCTTGGATGGCAGTGAAATTAATAAAAGTATTGTCAATTAAACTTACAGGTAGAGGATCGTTGGACGAACTTATAAGCCCATTCTTTCCGCCGAGGAGGACCTGTCGCAATACGCCTTTAATTCCATATCTAGCCGAGACACCAAGTTTATCAAGCCACCTAAGACCAAAAGGTCAATGAACCTGCTTTTAGTTACGTCAATATCGCTAGGCCATGCCACAAGTAATGCTTGTTATTAATGCCACTAGATATAAATATAATTTTCCCTACTAAATATAACACCAGAAAATACACAGAAGCTACCGGCATTATACAGCACTTACCTTTAGAAACAAAAAGACAAGATTTGATGAAATAACTTGATGAAGAATATTATTTTGTCTTTAGCATTTGCTTTCTACAAGGGTAATACATATGGCCCAGTCGTCTCAGCCGCCCCAACTCGCTTTGCAGAGTTGCGTTCTGTTTTGTGCGCCAGGAACCTATATAGTCCCTACAAATACATTCTCTACAAGCACTTTGTCAAAGCTGATTCTCATTGAATATGAGGGGTAAATGTAGTATAAATACCTACTACCCCTTACCATGCACCTTTGGGAAAGCCATGCACTGCCACCGGCACGGTCAACTTTACAATAACGTCCTACCAGACACCAGTCACTCTTCCCGTATATTTTCGCGAGATCTGTCAAACCGATATTTATCATCCAAAACTGGCTCCGAAAGGAGATATCGCTTGGATGAGATCAAGCGATATCTACACTGTAGATATTGCTGCAATGAAATTACATCACAATGCTTTGCAGACCATTGTGACGTCACTGGTTACCATGACGTCACAATCAAATGACATCACAAATGGCTCTGCTACTGAAGCTCTGCTACTGAAGTACTTTTTACACTGAAGACACTGCCTACAAATTGAAAAAGTTGAAAGAATGATGTTGGATGATAAATAAAATCTCACCCTCGTGTCTTTTGATATCAAATATATCAACACTCGTTGATAAAAGTGACAAAAATTCTCGGCAAGCCTCGGAATTTTTCCACTTTTATCAACTCGTGTTGATATATTTGATATCAAAAGACACTCGTGTGAGATTCTCTATTTATTTTACTCTATGATACAATATATACGTAAAATGGTAGATTGTATGGGAAATCTCCTGGTGAAGATGGAATCCCTCCAGAATTTTTTAAACTTTCAGAAACAATTCTTATTAAATACTTGAGACCTTTATTTAATAAAATATTAGATACCGGTATATTTCCTGAAGCATGGAACATTGGACTTATAATACCTATACATAAATCTGGTGTTACCTCTGACCCTAACAATTATAGAGGATTATCCCTGCTAAATGCAACTGGGAAATTATTCACGTCAATACTTGAAAAAAGACTACGATCATGGATGGATATAAACGATTTAATACATGAAGCACAAGCTGGATTCAGATCCAACTATTCAGTAACAGACACCATTTTCACACTCCAGGCCCTTTGTACTAAATATTTAACAAAGCGAGGGGGGCGATTTTATTGTGCTTTCATTGATTTCAAGAAAGCCTTTGACTTTGTGGAAAGGAAAAAACTATTATATATGCTCTTACAAAAAGGTTGCCATGGCAAGTTGTATAATGTCTTAGCTAGTATGTATTCTGCTGTTAAGGCTTGTGTAAAAACAGACAAAGGTAAAACAGATTTGTTTACAACTACATCCGGTGTAAGACAAGGCTGTATCTTAAGCCCACTTCTGTTTATCTTCTTTATTAATGAGCTTGTAACTGACATTTACAAAACGTGCTGTCATGGTGTGTTTGTTTCAGAAAGTATTGAAGATATTATGCTACTACTTTTTGCCGACGATGTGACTATGTTCTCATATACAGTTATTGGTCACAAAGACAATTAGATATCTTAAGAACATTTTGCATTACCTGGGGCCTAAGTGTGAATCTTGATAAAACAAAAAAAAGTGTATTCCGAAACGGTGGTATTATACGAAAAAATGAAAAATGGTCCTATGGTTCTATAAATGTCAAACTTGTCACTTACTACAAGTATCTTGGAGTATTTTTCTCCTCAAGGCTAATCTGGCCAATGGCCTGTAAAAGCCTAGCATCACAGGCTTCTAATGCCACTAGAGCCATTTATCATGCTTTCAAAAGAACTAGCTATATAACATTCGAAACAGCTTGTACAATGTTTGATTGTCAGATTGCTCCTTTATTACTTTATGGGGCTGAAATCTGGGGGGCAAAATTTATGAACGTATAGAAAAAGTACATATGTCCTATTTTAAAAACTATCTTTGTATCGGAAAATATGCCTCTAATGAAGCTATTCTTGGTGAAACTGGGCGATTAGATATGTTCGTGTTTAGCAAAATAACCGTACTAAAATACTGGTTGAGATTGCTACATATGAATCCATGTCGATATCCAAAACAATGATTTAAGATTAACATGCTACGAAAGTCAAAACATAAAAATGAAGACTTGAGTTTATATCTATGTACCCACTGTAAAGGGAGGCAATTAGAGGATGAATTTCATGTTTTGTTTTTATGTTCAAAATATTCTTCTGTCAGAAACCACTAATTGCCTTGGTTATCCAATGTCCATCATGATAATCACAGTTTATGTAATCTACTTAACTCCAAAAATATCGACATTGTAAAGGCTTTGGCCTTATACTTAAATCATGTATTCGATGTGAAAAAAGACTACTTGTATTTATTTTCCTGACATCACGTGACGCAGCAATTATTGTAATTGTAATTGAACTCTAGGCCCAAAATACTGAATAAAGAATCTTGAAATATACGGAAAATGGTAGATTGTATGGCTTGGCAGTGTCGGAATAGTCCAACGGATTTAATATAGTTGGGATCACAATTGAGATATCCTCTGACGTTGGAAACGGCTTTGGTGATTTCATTTGCTTGCGTCAGCATTTTCGAATGTGGTGGATAACGTGCAGGAATGCCCTGATCTTACTGATATTCGTTTCAAACCCACATTTAACCCAGGTCACTCACTCACTCACTTACAGGAAACCGGAGGCGTATCTATCAGAGGCGTTGGGGGTGCCTCCCTTGTAAGCTGATGCTGTCTCCCCCAGCCATACTGGCTTTCCTGGCGCAACAGCATGCACGGCGGCAATAGCGCTCTTTACCAGTCCTACAAGACTGTCAAGTGTTGCAGGATGTGAGAAATCAGAAACCTTCGAGGTTTCACCATTGACGTAATAGCTGGAAACCAATGACAAACGATTACAACACTACTACGACTACTACTACTACTACTACTTTACGACTACAACATAACTACTACTCCTAACAATAATTATTGATGGAATTGAGGAATTATTGACCATCTCGTGGAAAGTCATGATTGATGCTTAAGAGTAAGTGATGCTTCAGAGTTTGCGAGTTTGCCTATTTAGTGGTATATACTAGATGGAATTTGATAGAAAGTGAAAGGGAGAGTTTGTTCCTGTATGTTCCCTTACTTACTGATGGAAGCTCACGACATCAACCGCGCTTGCCCCACCATGAGACAAAAATCTGCAACACACAAATAATCAGAAACTCTGTATGGAGGCGTTACCACATCCCAGGTCTAACATGCTCGTAGCAATTACATTGGGATTGTGTTCTCCGGGTATATATTTGTATGCCTGCTGACAGATTAGTCGCTGGATACCGTTGGCATAGCAAGGGAGCATTGTGCCTATGTTGACTGTGTATTCTGTTTCCGGACACTTTCATGAATGTATTAAAATTACAAGACAAAATGCAGTCAACCAGCTTGAGACAAACACGGATCTGTCATTTAATACAGGAAAAGGAGACTACGAATTTTATTATAATAAGGATTCTGATTATTATTCAGTGACACCATATGGATTGTCAGACAAAGGTAAAAACTTCACGTTTCACCCCATCTTCCTAATGCAAGAGAGTTAATTGACTTTAAAAGCCTAGTTTCCACCCTTGCCGAACTACGCTGGAATTCCTGGGCTCGATCGCAGCGCCACCAGTGGCTATTACGAGTTATGTCCCTTCTGCCCCTCTCCTATGGACCAATCAGATTCCACCTCACGTATCACTTGCATTTGCTTCAAACAAAACGGGGGCGCCCAGTCAAGAGGATCTGATGGATAATCAAGATCTGTATATTGTGATAAAACGAGTCTTACATCGCGAATCGATCACATCACGTGAGCACCTTGATTAAAAACATGAAAATTTCTGTTGACAACGAGTTAGCGGTGCACATGTTTTGCAAATCCTGCAATCGGCCGTATTTACGAACCGTGTTTCGATTTCGGAGCACGGTTTTGATTGGACTATGCAGAGACTCGTGAGTCCAGCCAAAATGTAACTCCATAACACCAGCCAAGTTCGGCAAGGGTGGAAACTGGACTTTTATAGTCAGTTAACTCATTTGCCTCGGGAAGATGCTTTCACCCACGACGTGATATAACGTCTTCTGCCATGTAACCACCAGTGTAAAACTGAGACACTTACCCTTTTACCCCAGATGCATGCGTGACAGTCACATCTGGTCCTACGATGAGGCTGGACTTATACGACGTACCTTGGAGGACCCGCTTCAGCTGTGCAAAGTCATTGGCGAGTTGGGCGTCCGATAATGTGATGTTTGCGTTGTGATGAAACACATTTGGTTCTAGGCAAAACGCAGATACGTACAAGCTAACAGTGGAAGCAGATGGACGTCGTCTTACTCGCCCTGGTGCTTTGGGTTCTTGATTATAGCTTCATCCTATTGTTGCAGTAGAGTTCGACAACAAACCAAATTTTGTATTGCTGTTCCAACTATGTACTGTCGCATGTGGCCGTTAATATATGACCCTGCGTAGTTCTTCATTGTGTACAGTCATGTACAGTAACACTTTTTTTCATCAGTTTGTTATTGGGAGAAGGTTTACACGACCTTGTATAACAGTTCTCAGCATAAATATCATACAGAATGCATTGCCACTTATATACTAGTAATTCTATAGGCATTGTGAAGTGAATGTTTCTAAAGATTTATAGTTGTTCCTTTCTTATATAGCGACGTGCATGCACGTGTGTGTGTGTGTGTGTGTGTGTGTGTGTGTGTGTGTGTGTGTGGCTGCTTGTACTAGTCCGGACTGATGCCGATTTATAGTGCTAGCTCACTGAGATACAATGCCGCAGATTAACATGAATACCCCACTCAGACACAGTATACTGACTCCGAGCCGACCAGTCCTTGTTTTAGCCCCTTAATGCCGAGCGTCAGACAGGGTAACAACAAGTACCATCTTTTAACGTCTTTTGGTATGACGCGGTCGGGGATCGAATCCCGGACCTTCCGCTCTCCGGGCGGACGCTCTACCACTAGACCACGGAGGCGGTCTCCCAACGTGACAGACATGCTGCTACTTCTGAAGACGTAACCTACCATTTCCCAGTTCGAATCCAGCAATATGGTAGCCTTTCTGTGACGAGTATTTAAGCAACAATTCAGCATTCGATTGGTCCCACTTTCCTTGCTTCAGCAGTAAAATATTAAGGTCGAATATAAGCTTCACCCCCGTGTTATGAACAAACTTGTTAAGAATATCCCAGTCTTCAGCTGCAAGATGAAGTACAAATATCTGAAGGGATCAATGCATAAAGCGAGGACACCATTTTCACACTCCAGGCCCTTTGTACTAAATATTTAACAAAGCGAGGGGGGCGATTTTATTGTGCTTTCATTGATTTCAAGAAAGCCTTTGACTTTGTGGAAAGGAAACAACTATTATATATGCTCTTACAAAAAGGTTGCCATGGCAAGTTGTATAATGTCTTAGCTAGTATGTATTCTGCTGTTAAGGCTTGTGTAAAAACAGACAAAGGTAAAACAGATTTGTTTACAACTACATCCGGTGTAAGACAAGGCTGTATCTTAAGCCCACTTCTGTTTATCTTCTTTATTAATGAGCTTGTAACTGACATTTACAAAACGTGCTGTCATGGTGTGTTTGTTTCAGAAAGTATTGAAGATATTATGCTACTACTTTTTGCCGACGATGTGACTATGTTCTCATATACAGTTATTGGTCACAAAGACAATTAGATATCTTAAGAACATTTTGCATTACCTGGGGCCTAAGTGTGAATCTTGATAAAACAAAAAAAAGTGTATTCCGAAACGGTGGTATTATACGAAAAAATGAAAAATGGTCCTATGGTTCTATAAATGTCAAACTTGTCACTTACTACAAGTATCTTGGAGTATTTTTCTCCTCAAGGCTAATCTGGCCAATGGCCTGTAAAAGCCTAGCATCACAGGCTTCTAATGCCACTAGAGCCATTTATCATGCTTTCAAAAGAACTAGCTATATAACATTCGAAACAGCTTGTACAATGTTTGATTGTCAGATTGCTCCTTTATTACTTTATGGGGCTGAAATCTGGGGGGCAAAATTTATGAACGTATAGAAAAAGTACATATGTCCTATTTTAAAAACTATCTTTGTATCGGAAAATATGCCTCTAATAAAGCTATTCTTGGTGAAACTGGGCGATTAGATATGTTCGTGTTTAGCAAAATAACCGTACTAAAATACTGGTTGAGATTGCTACATATGAATCAATGTCCATATCCAAAACAATGATTTAAGATTAACATGCTACGAAAGTCAAAACATAAAAATGAAGACTTGAGTTTATATCTATGTACCCACTGTAAAGGGAGGCAATTAGAGGATGAATTTCATGTTTTGTTTTTATGTTCAAAATATTCTTCTGTCAGAAACCACTAATTGCCTTGGTTATCCAATGTCCATCATGATAATCACAGTTTATGTAATCTACTTAACTCCAAAAATATCGACATTGTAAAGGCTTTGGCCTTATACTTAAATCATGTATTCGATGTGAAAAAAGACTACTTGTATTTATTTTCCTGACATCACGTGACGCAGCAATTATTGTAATTGTAATTGAACTCTAGGCCCAAAATACTGAATAAAGAATCTTGAAATATACGGAAAATGGTAGATTGTATGGCTTGGCAGTGTCGGAATAGTCCAACGGATTTAATATAGTTGGGATCACAATTGAGATATCCTCTGACGTTGGAAACGGCTTTGGTGATTTCATTTGCTTGCGTCAGCATTTTCGAATGTGGTGGATAACGTGCAGGAATGCCCTGATCTTACTGATATTCGTTTCAAACCCACATTTAACCCAGGTCACTCACTCACTCACTTACAGGAAACCGGAGGCGTATCTATCAGAGGCGTTGGGGGTGCCTCCCTTGTAAGCTGATGCTGTCTCCCCCAGCCATACTGGCTTTCCTGGCGCAACAGCATGCACGGCGGCAATAGCGCTCTTTACCAGTCCTACAAGACTGTCAAGTGTTGCAGGATGTGAGAAATCAGAAACCTTCGAGGTTTCACCATTGACGTAATAGCTGGAAACCAATGACAAACGATTACAACACTACTACGACTACTACTACTACTACTACTTTACGACTACAACATAACTACTACTCCTAACAATAATTATTGATGGAATTGAGGAATTATTGACCATCTCGTGGAAAGTCATGATTGATGCTTAAGAGTAAGTGATGCTTCAGAGTTTGCGAGTTTGCCTATTTAGTGGTATATACTAGATGGAATTTGATAGAAAGTGAAAGGGAGAGTTTGTTCCTGTATGTTCCCTTACTTACTGATGGAAGCTCACGACATCAACCGCGCTTGCCCCACCATGAGACAAAAATCTGCAACACACAAATAATCAGAAACTCTGTATGGAGGCGTTACCACATCCCAGGTCTAACATGCTCGTAGCAATTACATTGGGATTGTGTTCTCCGGGTATATATTTGTATGCCTGCTGACAGATTAGTCGCTGGATACCGTTGGCATAGCAAGGGAGCATTGTGCCTATGTTGACTGTGTATTCTGTTTCCGGACACTTTCATGAATGTATTAAAATTACAAGACAAAATGCAGTCAACCAGCTTGAGACAAACACGGATCTGTCATTTAATACAGGAAAAGGAGACTACGAATTTTATTATAATAAGGATTCTGATTATTATTCAGTGACACCATATGGATTGTCAGACAAAGGTAAAAACTTCACGTTTCACCCCATCTTCCTAATGCAAGAGAGTTAATTGACTTTAAAAGCCTAGTTTCCACCCTTGCCGAACTACGCTTGAATTCCTGGGCTCGATCGCAGCGCCACCAGTGGCTATTACGAGTTATGTCCCTTCTGCCCCTCTCCTATGGACCAATCAGATTCCACCTCATGTATCACTTGCATTTGCTTCAAACAAAACGGGGGCGCCCAGTCAAGAGGATCTGATGGATAATCAAGATCTGTATATTGTGATAAAACGAGTCTTACATCGCGAATCGATCACATCACGTGAGCACCTTGATTAAAAACATGAAAATCTTTAGAAAATTTCTGTTGACAACGAGTTAGCGGTGCACATGTTTTGCAAATCCTGCAATCGGCCGTATTTACGAACCGTGTTTCGATTTCGGAGCACGGTTTTGATTGGACTATGCAGAGACTCGTTAGTCCAGCCAAAATGTAACTCCATAACACCAGCCAAGTTCGGCAAGGGTGGAAACTGGACTTTTATAGTCAGTTAACTCATTTGCCTCGGGAAGATGCTTTCACCCACGACGTGATATAACGTCTTCTGCCATGTAACCACCAGTGTAAAACTGAGACACTTACCCTTTTACCCCAGATGCATGAGTGACAGTCACATCTGGTCCTACGATGAGGCTGGACTTATACGACGTACCTTGGAGGACCCGCTTCAGCTGTGCAAAGTCATTGGCGAGTTGGGCGTCCGATAATGTGATGTTTGCGTTGTGATGAAACACATTTGGTTCTAGGCAAAACGCAGATACGTACAAGCTAACAGTGGAAGCAGATGGACGTCGTCTTACTCGCCCTGGTGCTTTGGGTTCTTGATTATAGCTTCATCCTATTGTTGCAGTAGAGTTCGACAACAAACCAAATTTTGTATTGCTGTTCCAACTATGTACTGTCGCATGTGGCCGTTAATATATGACCCTGCGTAGTTCTTCATTGTGTACAGTCATGTACAGTAACACTTTTTTTCATCAGTTTGTTATTGGGAGAAGGTTTACACGACCTTGTATAACAGTTCTCAGCATAAATATCATACAGAATGCATTGCCACTTATATACTAGTAATTCTATAGGCATTGTGAAGTGAATGTTTCTAAAGATTTATAGTTGTTCCTTTCTTATTTATTGTAGATTGTGGGGGCACGGGTAGCCAAGTCGTCTAAGGCGCCGCGATTCGCTGTGCAGAGTTGCGTCCCTTGGGCACGCCAGAAACCTATGATTGTGGGTTCGAATCCCGGTTCGCCCCGATTATGTTACTAGGTTTGTCAGCACCATACCCGTGCTCGTGGGTTTCACCGAAGTGGTAAACGTCTGAGACCTGCATCACTTCGGGCTTTCCTCCCACATTAAACTGACACGCCGCGATATAACTGGAATACTGTTAAAAGCGGCGTTAAACCCAACTCACTCACTCATTATTATAGATTGTAAGGATTTGGATTAAGCTGTGTCTGACCATTTTACTAACAATTGGTGAGTGAGTAAGTGTTTTGTTTGATTGATTAAGGCCGCACTCTGCAATAATCCAGTCGGCTGTAAATAATCAAGTCTGGACCGAAAAACCAGTGATTGACTTCATGAGCATCGATCTACGCAATTAGGATACGCTGACATGCATCTACTAAGTCAGCGAGCCACACCACCCGATCCCGTTAGTCGCCAATTCTAAACCATATCTTCACGGGTCGAGTTTGTACGCCGATTTTAGCA
The DNA here is from genome assembly GCF_023055435.1 of Haliotis rufescens. NCBI lineage: Eukaryota > Metazoa > Mollusca > Gastropoda > Lepetellida > Haliotidae > Haliotis > Haliotis rufescens. The sequence continues at coordinate 38,442,452 of NW_025963813.1, forward strand.
ATATTCCATCAATATCACGGCGGGCTTCACACGTTGTGACCATGTCGCGAATCGAACCCGGGACTTCGGCTTGACGAGCGACAACGTTTTAACCACTAGACTATCCCACCGTCCCTACTGGGAAATAGCACAACGTGTCAGGTGAGGTGAAATGGGGTTTAACGTCGCGTCCAAGATAGTTGCACTTATATAGCGACGTGCATGCACGTGTGTGTGTGTGTGTGTGTGTGTGTGTGTGTGTGTGTGTGTGTGTGTGTGTGTGTGGCTGCTTGTACTAGTCCGGACTGATGCCGATTTATAGTGCTAGCTCACTGAGATACAATGCCGCAGATTAACATGAATACCCCACTCAGACACAGTATACTGACTCCGAGCCGACCAGTCCTTGTTTTAGCCCCTTAATGCCGAGCGTCAGACAGGGTAACAACAAGTACCATCTTTTAACGTCTTTTGGTATGACGCGGTCGGGGATCGAATCCCGGACCTTCCGCTCTCCGGGCGGACGCTCTACCACTAGACCACGGAGGCGGTCTCCCAACGTGACAGACATGCTGCTACTTCTGAAGACGTAACCTACCATTTCCCAGTTCGAATCCAGCAATATGGTAGCCTTTCTGTGACGAGTATTTAAGCAACAATTCAGCATTCGATGGGTCCCATTTTCCTTGCTTCCGCAGTAAAATATTAAGGTCGAATATAAGCTTCACCCCCGTGTTATGAACAAACTTGTTAAGAATATCCCAGTCTTCAGCTGCAAGATGAAGTACAAATATCTGAAGGGATCAATGCATAAAGCGAGGACACAAAAATGTCATCAAAATACTCCTTGACTTGACTTCCATTAATTGTACATTACATGCTCAGTACATAACCGGAACAGGTGACACAATGGCGCACGGTGATATCAAGTTTATTCTTCGCATTGAGACAGACTATTGTACCACAACTGTCTATGACTGGTTCTTATTTGTTGAGGTGAGGTGAGGTGAGATGAAATTGGGTTTAACGTCGCGTCCAATATTATTGCACTTACATAGCGACGTGCATGCACGTGTGTGATGCTGATTTATAGTGCTAGCCCACTGAGATACCATGCCGCAGTTTAACGTGAATACCCGACTCAGACACAGTATACTGACTCCGAGCCGACCAGTCCTTGTTTTAGCCCCTTAATGCCGAGCGCCAGACCGGGTAACAACAAGTACCATCTTTGAACGTCTTTTGGTATGACGCGGCCAGGGATCGAACCCCGGACCTTCCGCTCTCCGGGCGGACGCTCTACCACTAGACCACGGAGGCGGTCTCTTATTTGTTGAAGAGTCAAATCATCCAAGTTTATTGTATTCAGGCAGTGTACCGATATGATTATCAGATGTTGTTGACAAAATTGCTATAACATCGTGTCAAATGCACATATTGAAATCTAACCGACTTATCTATGGCATTGACAGCGTTATATGTGTTTGAATGTCATTGCAAGCGTGAGTTTGCACTGCAGTCTGGATCGGTGTCCCTTTCCACAAGGCATTCGTAGCTTTACGATCGTAACTATATAGTTTATCACAGTCTTACAAATGTCGTAGTGTTATTTCTTTAAAAAAATCACTTTGCATTTTTTGTCTTGACTATAAGTAATACTCCTTATTGGCTGAAGTTCTTGTTTCACGTTATAATTATTAGCACACATGCAGCTATCTTCGTCAACTACTCATTGCGATATTTCGTGATTCTATGTTCAGTGGCGAGGACAATAAGGTATTTTACTACAGAGGACACAGGTAACAGAAATCGTCATGTCTCCTTCAATGATTAAGTATATTGTTAATGATACGAATAGTTATTTAAATCTTATAAAATACTAGGTCAAGCTATTAAATATGCCATCTTCAAGATACCCTAGAAAATGTTATAATATGATGCTTCTCTACGATAGCAATGGGAAGCAAAATCGGGCAACAAAAGTCAAAAACATGTTATACGAAAGTGGATATGGTTATATTTGGTTACAGCAACATATAGATATGCCACAGCATTTCTTCCACCGTTTGACACAGACCTTAAAATATATGTACATCCCAAAATGGCATGGTTCTTTGTCCAGTTCTAGAAAAGCAAATTACTACACTACATTTAAGACTACTATTATACTAGAACCTTATCTATTAAGTGTAAATTTCTCTTTCTCGATTTCGTTTTGGCCCACATGATCTATTTATTGAAACAGGCAGATATGAAGGTATTACAAGAGAACATAGACTTTGTAGGATTTGTAAAACTGATTGTATTGAAGATGAATATCACTTTTTATATGTATGTCCAGTGTATAAAGATTTACGAGCAAAATATCTAAATAACTATTTCTACCGTAACCCAATCGGTAACAAATTTTGTAAATTAATGACTTGTGATTGTACAGAAACTATTAGAAATGCATCAATGTTCATTTATCATGCTATGAAACTAAGAAAATGTATGAATTTGTAACACGCCCCAGACAATGTACTATAGGCCTTTGGCCTCATAAGTACCATGAATAAAGATTGATTGATACGAATCTTCTTACTCATTTCTTCAGGAACTTTTGAGGCCGACAATTCTTAAACAGCTACAGGTTACTCACCCAATAGTTTGAACGGCGATGCTGCGTTGGAGCTATGCTGTGTGGCATGGGGATCAAACACGACATGGTCAGCCGAGGTTCCCCCGACCCTCAGATATGAGGGAACGAGTTCTTTCACAAGCTTCTGGAGATTTGGTGAACTGTACAATGATACAGATGTAAATTATATCAGACGTGTTTGCTGAGAGGTAAAAGCTAGGAAAAATATACAGTCACCTAATCTTATCGTGTTTCATACCTGTGATGGGATCGAGTGGGTCAGACATGCTGACTTGATTGATACATGTAATTGTATCCACACTGTGCAGTCCGATGCTCATGATGTCAATCACTGGATGTCTGGTCCAGACTCGGTTAATTACAGACCGTCGTCATATAGCTGGAAAATTGTTGTGTGGCGTTAAACAAAAACAAACAAACGAAAATTGATGGAAAATTTGTTTTTAAAAAAGACAGAAAATAATCATAATGTTGTGAGTGAGTATGGTTTTACGCCGCTTTTAGACATATTCCAGCAAAAGCACGGCGGGAGACACCGTGAAATCGACTTCACACATTGCACCTGTGTAGGGAATCGAACCCGGGTCTTCAGCGTGACGAGCGAACGCTTTAACCACTAGGCTACTCGGCCGCCCCTAATTATAATGTAAGTAGTACAGAGGGACCTGAGAACACACACATAGGAATTAGGCCGTGGGCTAGGTAGAGTTGTGGTGAAAGCGGACCATCGTCACGCCGAAGACCCAGGTTCGATTCTCCACATTGGTTCAATGTGTGAAGCCCTGATATTGCTGTAATATTGCTGAAAGCCACGTCAAACCATACTCACTCTCCTATCATGCTTGGTACTGTTTCGAAGGTCTGCCAATGATGACTTTTGTATAATGCGTTCATAGTATAACGTGCATGTGGCCCGAAGCACCCCTCACTCAGTGATATTGATAAAGCAATCTTAAAAACAGTTTATTATACATATTTCTGATGATATGTTTAGAGGCCATGTTCGTCCCAATTCGCTGTACATAGTTGCCTCCCTTGGGTGCGCCATAAACTTGGATTCCAGGTGGGATCGGCTGTGATAATTTAATTCGTGTTCGTTTCTTTACTGGGGGCTAGGGTGGCCCATTCGTCTAAGGCGCCGCGATTCGCTGTGCAGAGTTGCGTCCCTTGGGCACGCCAGAAACCTATGATTGTGGGTTCGAATCCTGGTTCGCCCCGATTATGTTTCTAGGTTTGTCAGCACCATACCTGTGCTCGCGGGTTGCACCAAAGTGGTAAACGTCTGAGACCTGCATCGCTTCGGGCTTTCCTCCCACATTAAACTCACACTCTGTTGTATCACTGAAATGCTGTAAATTGCGGCGTAAAATCAAACATACCCATTTACATATGATACATGTATTTATCTTAGCGACACAACTATGACCCTGGTCTCAATGACTGCCATGATCAACGATGTTTACAACAGTAAAGCAGATTGATTTTGGAAACAGAACCTATGCTTGTTTGTGAAAGTCACATAGGGTCAGCTATTTATAACGCGGGACATATATCTAACCTGAGATGGTGTCTTTCAAACCCTGCCCGCAAGATATAGCTGTCAATGGTCACTCCAACAAACATGTCGTCAACCTCCTGCACAACGTTGTCAGTAGAAACTGTCACATGTACTTGAAGTTGCTGCGATGCGGTGAACGTTGGTATCCATAGCAACACGAGGAACCGAATCGGACTAAACACCTGTACCATATTTAGAGTTATGAGCTTGACCTGCTACGACTATGGCGCTGACTGTCTGGAACTGGCTGTAGTGTGCCTAGATAATAAACTTATCATGAAAAAAAAAGTAGGACTGTTTTCGCTAATTTGCTACCTTTACTATCTATAAATATGTCCAGATCGTTGTATTTCTTGCGACGTTTGGCCCCTAAATGACTGTTCGTGATGGTGTTAAGAGAATACATGATCCGAGAAAATGTTGTTGTCATTGAAAGATGTATCTGATATGACATTAACTGCCTGTTGGACGACTTCCAGTGACATTGTGTATGAGATTTGACGGGACGTGTGGAACAGACGTCTAAGGCGCCGCGATTCGCTGTGCAGAGTTGCGTCCCTTGGGCACGCCAGAAACCTATGATTGTGGGTTCAAGTCCCGGTTCACCCTGATTATGTTTCTAGGTTTGTCAGCACCATACCCGTGCTCGTGGGTTTCACCGAAGTCGTAAACATTAACAGCTCTCATATGTTTCAAAGAACACAAACATGTCCCGTAATAAGAGAATACAGACGAAATTAACATACATGTACCATGTACTTTGCCGAGCGCCAGACACGGTAACAACAAATACCATCTTTCAATATGTTTTGGCACGACACAGTCTGGAGATCGAACCACGGACCACCAGCTCTCAGAACAGAGGCTCTACAAGTGATAAGGAATAAGCAAACCATTTAGGAGAGAATGGGGAGGTTGAGGACATATCAGTTCATCTGTCCCCACGTAACTGTTCCTGGGTAATATTTCATGACTGATCAATGAGATGAACAGAGTTTGATCAAACAGCAGTTCTACAAACACTGACGTCGGCTTGAGGAAATACAATCAACCACCATGCGGGGCGAGGGTTTGTCCGCCTGCCGTTACAGTGTTGTGTAACCCGCATGCGGTGCGAGGATTGGTGTGCCTGCCGTAACACTGCTGTGTAACCCGCATGCGGGGCAAGGGTTAGTCTGCCTGCCGTAACACTGCTGTGTAACCCGCATGCGGTGCGAGGATTGGTGTGCCTGCCGTAACACTGCTGTGTAACCCGCGTGCGGGGCGAGGGTTAGTGTGCCTGCCGATACACTGCTGTGTAACCGTCACTCGGGGCGGGGATAAGTCTGCCTGCCGTTACACTTCTGTGTAACGTATTGTGTTGCCGCATGTACCAACAATAATGGCTTTCCAAAGGTGTAACAATGTGACCATGTAAATTAGAGAATTAGTATACATAGTTCCAAGCTCATGTCTGTTATTGTGTATGTGTTGTAACATACTCTTCCTATGAACAGTAGTAAGAAAGCCATACATATGACTGTTGCTCAAAAGGTGTTTGATCAAAGTTATGATATTCAACGCCATTAATGTTCGGTATTAGGTTTATGTTCCTTCATTGGTAAAATATGCAAATCCTATCATCGCTCTTCCGTGATTTCGTATTGCTGGAATTTACAAGTGGCAAGTCATCTACCTACCTCTCTACACACCTCTCTACCTACCTACCTGCCTACAGACCTACAGACATATCTACATAAAGACCTATCAACCAACTAACTCACTAAAGTTTACGCGTACCTTCAAACATGTGAAACTGTGTCGTTTTCAATTTATTATTTAGCTATTGATTTTGTAAGAAATGACACAATATACACATACAATGGTTTCACTTACAAATCCTCGCGTCAGGTTAAGTCCACTTACAACAAAACCAAGAACACTGGAGTCGAGTGTCACACCCACATATTTATCATGGACTTTGTTGACGGCAGCCTGTGTGTTGATGTAGATGTCAGCATCTGCACCATGAAGGACAGTGCATAAGAAGATTGAGTATACAAGATGGCGGAGCATTGTCATCACGGACTTCCACGGTTACGCCCTAGTCTCAAGCACAGAGAAACAGCGCTTTCAGCAAATACCATTTACAACTTACGATAACAGAAAAATTGTTGACCTATTTCGATAGTCAACTTCACACGTTCTGTCGACAAAGCAGAAATCCATGTCAAGAAAACCAGACACAACAAGGTCGACACACGTATGTTATACAACTGCTATTAACAACTGTTATACAACACGTATGTTATACAACTGCCAGCAATCTATTAGCCACTCCTGTGTGTTTGGAACTCATGCACTAAATTTACAATATGTTCTCAGATAAATTCATGCATGTATGTTAAAATCAGTCTTTCACTGGTAATTTTGTAAACCTTTTAGTAAAACGACTGTCCTTAAGGTAAATAGAACTCCTGTCATAATAAACTGAGATCGTACGATCAAGGTCTCAAACCTGGCTGACCACCTGGTGAACTTTGTGTGTGTCACAATAAAATCTATCTTGCAACCACCGTCATACTATATGTATAGTTACAGGAATTATGAAGAGCGTCAATGTATGACGTCATGATATCAGTACAGGCTAACCAGCCGTCTTTTAAGGGTCCTGAATGACAGAGACTGGCCATTCAGACAGCTACGTGTACATTATATGAGGCGTAATGGCAATGCCGTGTATAGGACAAAAAAGTTGTCTCAGGACGGCACGTAAAATGATAGATACTGCAGCATTTGACAATGTCTAAGCTGAATACTCATCTTGTGTATTGCTCACTTTAAAAAACACTGATGTAATATTGTTGCTGTTGTCTGTTCTTTAACACCGTCCTCAGCAGCAATATTAAAGACCGATAACTGAAGGCATCAACATGCCTTTACTCACAAGCTGTCTATTAAAGTGGGAATAACCAGCCCACATTGCTATCAGTAATTGAGATTAGAACACAGAGTTACATAAACCATCACTAATATATAGTGTGTGTTATGTCTAAATATTATATATTATTCTTGACCTTTAAAAGAGATAATTAATGACAGATTTGACATAAAATTTCAGTCCATTAATGATGGTGCACATTAATGTCCACACGCGCATCTGTACAATCTATTTGCTAAACCAATTCATGCATAAAATGTAATGACATTTTCCCTTACATGTCTCTTTGTGCACCGTTGTTGCTCGAAGTATGCTTAGAACAAATGAACTAGAACTAAAACTTGCAATTTGCTCTTCATTGTAAAGAACGACAAACGACACATTAATGCATGTTCATGTTGTTTGGTTTGTTGTTTAACGCCGCACTCAGCAATATTCCAACTATATGACAGCGGTCTGTAAATATTCGAGTCCACCCGATCACGTTGGTCGCCTTTTACGACAAGCATAGTCCCCTTTTACGGCAAGCATGGGATGCTGAAGACCTATTCTACCCCGGATCTTCACGGGTCGCATGATCATGTAATGTAGGGGACGCAAGTGTGTACTTAAGCACTTATGCAGGTGTTTCCAAGCACTGTTGTCACTTACTATCATGCCATACTGGTAATTCGTTCGGACATCAATTTCGAAGACATATTTGTCGACACGGACACAATATGATTTAATATATGCACACAAGTTGTATCAATGTCGACCCAAAACATTTGTATCAATGGCGACACAACACGATAAGCCTCAATGTCAACACAACACGATATTTATCAATGACGACAAAACACGATATGTTTTTTTGACGTTACAACAGAATATGTGTCAATGATGACACAACATAATGTGTAATTTTTTTTACACAACACGATATGCCTCAATACCGACACAACACAGTCTATATGAGACCACCTCACATGAATATAGACTATGTGTGACATTCAGTCAGATAAGACAAGCCAGAGACAATGAAGGTAACACTGTCAGTGCTCCTCCTGGTCACAACCTTCATGTCCTCCACATCATCGGGAGCAGTGAATGTCAGTGTCACGGTGTCCACAACACAAGCAGTGTCATTTATTGATGAACTATTTGTGGGCGTCACACTTGACTCCAGTCTCCTGCCGACCCCACAACACTGGAAAGGATTGGACTTCAGGTAAGTCAGTGAAGGTCATTGCCATAGATGACAATAGATATCAAGTTATTGAAGATTCCTTGATTTGAAATCCATCATTTGTATTCACACTTATAGCTGAGATTTGGACACATCATATTCCTAGTTTTATTCATGCACATAATTGATATGAAACAGACATAATTGTTTTAATCGAGCTATTGTAGATTCCTTTCATTTGAAATTGATATTTTGTATTCTTGTATTTTGGTAACGGCATAGTTCAAACTAGCAAAGCAGATGTCTACAATAAAAATGATTTCCAAGCCGTTTATCACAGAAAAAAAATATAAATATATAATAAATGCATGATGCTACTTCTGTTGTTCGTTAATTTATTTAGATAAATAGTATTCTCTTTGGATAGGTAACCAAGGCATGCGGTATAGCACATATAAACCTGCTCAATTATTTATGACGTATGTCCTGTATCACGCTATTGCTTTACCTCCAGCTCTCAAAAAGTTCAGGCACTGGCTAAAGGCTTGTCTCCATGCTATCTGAGGATTGGAGGAACTGAAGGTGACAGCCTGACCTTTGACCCTACCGGTAATGGCACAGTAGATGTCAATCGTTCATTTACAGGTGCGTACATCTACTAAAGATATATATAGTTTGTCTTGTTGTTGTATTGCGGATGGATAAACCTTTGATTTTATTGTCACTGAGGTAGGATAAGAGGTGGTTCAAATATTAGAGCATCAGATGTGTTTGGGTGCTGTTACTACAGTTGTATCTGCAGGAGCTACCTGATGTGTTTGGGTGCTGTTACTACAGCTGTATCTGCAGGAGCTACCTGATATGTTTGGTGCTGTTACTACAGTTGTATCTGCAGGAGCTACCTGATGTGTTTGGGTGCTGTTACTACAGTTGTATCTGCAGGAGCTACCTGATGTGTTTGGGTGCTGTTACTACAGTTGTATCTGCAGGAGCTACCTGATATATTTGGGTGCTGTTACTACAGTTGTATCTGCAGGAGCTACCTGATGTGTTTGGGTGCTGTTACTGCAGTTGTATCTGCAGGAGCTACCTGATGTGTTTGGGTGCTGTTACTACAGTTCTATCTACAGGAGCTACCTGGGATGCTGTAAATACATTTGCCCAGGATGTGAACTGGAACTTTATATTCGGTCTGAACGCCCTGAAGAGGAAGGAGGGACAGTGGGATCCTACTAACGCAAAGGAACTGCTGCAATACAACAGTGCGAAGGGGTACCAGCTGGCAGGTTTTGAACTCGGAAACGGTATGTATATAACTAAATACACGGATATATATGATTGAATATAAATTCAATATACAACTAATAAAGAAATAAAATTAAATGTGCCAAAACGTTTGAACATCTGATGACATTTCTTTCATGAATCTGAGAAATTACCTTTTGCCCCTTAATTTCATACACAGAAAAATCAAGGAAAATATCGCAATTTTACAAGATTTATGACTTGCCAATAACATCTCGTGACATTAATTCAGAAGTGTAACTGGTTACAGAACCTGACTTATTCCCTGGGCAATATAACATCACTGTCAGCGGCAGTCAGTTAGGTAAGGACTTCTATACCTTCAAGAAGCTGCTCCGATCGACACCAGGGTATGAGGTGACACCAGTTATCGGACCTGACATGGCCTCTATAACTGGAGCAAAATCACAGTTCTTTGCTGAGTAAGTAGACTGAACTGACAATGTTGTCAATGAATTTACCTAAGGGTCGTGGCCATACAGTTTGACAAAAGAGTAAACCTCAATTCTGGTCGCAAAACATAACCCCCGAACAAAAACAAATGCACCACCTGCACGTGGAACACGATGGTGGACCCATTGTTACAGCACCCGATGGCAATTAGAAAGAAACACCAAGACAACCTAGTAGAAAACATAATACCTAAATAATTAATATATTATAATAAACTGATGCTTTTTGTAGCCACCCAGTCAATGTGATATATCAATTTGGAGAATTATGGATGTAGAATCGTAGTCCCTTTTGTTCTGAAATACGTATAGTACTGGTTTATCTCACGTGGTTGCTGTAGAAATATCTGTTGTGCTGTGAAGAGACAAAACCTACCTTCGTATTCGTCAGTTTGTCACGTAGAGTTGGATCTATGGTTTGAAGTAACATACATGCACAATCGCTGTTTGAAGACATAACAGATTACAGCAACTCACACAACAATGCCCACTTTGTTTCCTCAGTTTCTTCACAGGAGGGGGAGACAAGGCCGTGGACAGGATAACTTTTCACCAGTAGGTTGTTTACTTTAGAATCTATGTATTGTTCTAGACTACTTAACCTGTACCGGTTTTTCATTAAGTGAATGGTCAAATATTATGTTTGTTGTAATTAAAATGCTTTGTATAAAGTTCATGGAATACTGACACGTTGCCCAAGTCAAATCTAGGAAAGTCCACAAATGCAATATTACACAGGAAGTTTACTTTCTGCTCTAAAAAAGTCAACCATCTCTGTTTATCATCACATTAACTGATTGAATAACGTAAGCCATGCCACCAAGTATATGTACATGTTTTACCTGTTTGTGACATTTCCTACCAACCAAAGAAGATGAACCATGGTCATCAAACCTATCGATGTTTCTAACAGATACTACACCAGTGGCGAAACGGCAAACCTCACAGATTTTACTGATTCCAAGTTAATGGATAACCTGGTCACTTATATAGAGACGGTGTTGGATGTGACAAGACGCACCAACCCACTTACCCCAGTCTGGTTGGGAGAAACATCCTCCTGTTATCATGGCGGTGCCCCGGGAATCTCAGACAGATATGCCGCTGGGTTTCTGTGCGTACAACTTTAGCATATACACTTCCTACCTTGGTCAACTATACACGCATACTGATAATGAATATTGGTTCATGTCGTCTATCTAGGGCTGAAATATTGTAGATATGAAGAGATGACACAAAGATAAGATTTGTCTTCGGATGTAAGGACGGTTGTGATGTAATAGAATAGACGTGTGTGTGTTTAGATGCAACATATACACCACCTGTTGAAAGTGTACCCTTTTCAGGTGGCTGGACAAGCTTGGTGTTGCTGCTCGGATGGGACTGAAGACAGTTCTCAGACAGGATTTCTACGCAGCAAGCTATGGACTTATTGACAATGATACGTTTGAGCCATTGCCTGTAAGTACAGAACCAACCAGATTTCTTATTTCTTTCTTGAATATACATTTACACGACGTCACATCTTCTGGACAGTTCTTTCCTCTTGGTGTCATTCCTTACTTTCAGTGATCACACTGCACACTCTGATTTTACCGTTTCCATGTTAACGGATCACCTGATCAGTTATATAGAGACAGCTATGGATGTGTCAAGACGTACCAGCCAACCTACCCTTTCTTGGGGAGACATCCTCCTGTTATGATGGAGGTACACTTGGAATATCAGACATATATGTAGCATCTATAAAAAACAATCACTGATTTTCAGTACTGCATGAATATAGATTCACCGTTATGTTGCCTTCAAGCCAAATGGAATCTATTTCGCTTTTAAAATCGAGACTGGTTATTCTCTAGCATTGGCGTTGTATAATTATGGTATGAGTGAATCACGACCATGTAATCTGACTGATAATTCTGCAACAGGTTGTGACACAATTGGTCAAAGTGGGTTGAGTGTTATGCATTTATCTCATGGAATGAAATCATTAGCCACCTTCTAAGGATGATGAAGCCTAATTGCTGCTGGGGCGGTCGGGTAGCCTAGTGGTTAAAGCTTTCGCTCGTCACGCCGAAGACCCGGGTTCGATTTCCGACATGGGTACAATGTGTGAAGCCCATTCCTGGTGTCCCCCGCCGTGATATTGCTGGAATATTGCGGGGTAAAACCATATTCACTCACTCACTAATTGCTGCAAGATTGCTCATGCGGCTCGACGCAAGAATCACTCACTCGATTGATGTTATCATGTTATGACCTTCTTGGACATATAGACGTCTATATTAGCAAACCATTATCTTCACTATCATCTGATGTATCGATGAAAAATAATCATTTTCTCAAGTTGAAAACATGACCAAATATGAGTGGAGAAAGAGAATAAAAATGACTGAGCTGAAATATTGAAAACATGTTACAATAATCAATATTTCAGCTTAGTCAGTGTGATAAAGCCTTTCCTCTTCCAAGACGCACTCTTCTGTATATGTCACAACCTAAGTACCTTAAGAAAAAATGAACGTTTAACATAGCGAAATGTAGTTGCAGTGCATTTTTTTTTCTACATCGATATTAATGACAAATGATGAGTTAGTTTTATTCAATCTGTTTTTTTACTGCAGGACTACTGGTTAACCGTCCTGTATAAGAGACTCGTGGGAGGCGCCGTGTTTTCAGTAGAGGCGACCGTGGACAACAGCACCATCAGGGCCTACGCCCACTGCACAAAGCCTTCCATGTAACTTGACAACCAAAATTACAACTGTAACCAGACATCGTAATGCATCAGGCTGCAAACACGAACATTCATAATAACAAACTATCGAATGAGATAAAGGCTATGTGAGGTGAGATACCATAAAACAGGGTTTAACATAAGATTATTGCGGGTTACAGGGTAACAACAAGTGCCATCTTTTGACGTCTTCTGACATGACGCGGCCGGGGAACGGATGAAAAGGGCAACATTATTGATGACCATTGGTCCTCATTATCCTTTATTTGTAATTCACGTGGTAACATAGTTCTCCTTCCGTCCGCAATCACGAAATCAAATGAGTTCATTTACATGCAAAGTGAATTAGTCCGCTATTACTTCGTGTTGTGTTTTAGTTCCTATGGCTACATGCCCGGCGGTGTGACGATGTATTTCCTGCTGACCACAGACAACAACACCTCCATAACGTTCCCACAGTTTCCCGACCAACCTGTAGACGTGTTCTGGTTGACGCCAGTCGATGGACTCACTAGCAGGTAAGACCCCAACCAACCTGTAGACGTGTTCTGGTTGACGCCAGTCGATGGACTCACTAGCAGGTAAGACCCCAACCAACCTGTAGACGTGTTCTGGTTGACGCCAGTCGATGGACTCACTAGCAGGTAAGATTCCCAGCGAAGGTATAGAAGTCGTCTAGTTCACACTTGTCCTTGGACTCACCAGACGTCCTCTGGTTCACACCAATCGATGTCACTAGTATGTAATTTCCCAAACTAACTTTTACACTAATATATGAATGAGTTGCAGGTTGTAAGAGTAAGTCGGTACTTTCTTCTTGAAAACCACAGAAAACCATTCGTGAAATTATCATATATGTATTGGTTTACTATAACATACACATGTGATACATGAACGTTACAAACTATAATTGTTCACAAAGTAGCATGTCAGCTCATGTTCAGTTCTCTGTTTTTACCATGTTAGGAAGGTGGCCTTGAACAACAAGCAGCTTGACCTTGTCAATAATTCGCTGCCGGAGCTGAAACCTTACAGGACAGAAGAAAACACCATCACCTTCCCCGGGAAGTCATTCGGGTTCCTCGTCTTCCCTGAGGCTAACGTAGCCTCCTGCAGTAGCCAGTAATGACGTTCAGAGAATGAGAGAACAAACCTGTATTTTCTGCGCCTGCTATGGAAATAAATCTTAATATTATTGATTCACTTATCTGTTTCTGTCCGACTGAATCATTGCATAGATCTTGTACTTTGTTTTAATCTTCGATTTGGTTTAAATCTGGAGACCTAGAGGGCCAAGGGAGAACCTGGATGTTGTGATTTGTGAAAAAGGCTGTTGCTTTGTGAAGCGTTGCCTTGTTGGAAAATGACGTTCGCTTGTTGCACGAAAACTCCACCGTGTAACTTTGTGTCGTTAAATTCCCCAGAAGTTGCACCAAGTCTGTTCTGCCAGTGTAAGAGATGATTGCCAACAACCACCACTAATATCTGTCCATTTTCTGCATGCAGTTTCGTGCATAGCGTTCCCCGCGACGCCTGTAAACACGATGTCTTCTATCCTCACGGCGAAGCATAAAAAAAGCGACCATCGCAGTTGTGGCTATAATCACATCATCGACGTCCAAGCCGACGTCACAAGGACACCTCGAACTTGTCCGTCTAGCGGGAAGACCTTCAACGGTTCCTCACTGTCACTGTCCTGGTATTGCCGTAGTTGTAGGGGTGGTTTTGTCGGTTCCTTCGCGTAAGTGGCGTAGCTGTATGAACCTGTCCTGCGCTCCACTTGTGATATGTGGTTGACCGGATCTGGGAAAGCCACATGTTGTCCAGTGTGTCTGATGACGGTTTCACAGTCTTGTAATTGTGCCATGTGCTACGTGTAAAAGCCTGGCTACGACCAAATATGATTTACCTGTTTGTTGTCAATCTTTTCACCAAATTTCTTCAATACCTCATTCCTTCACACAAATCAGTCCCAATCCATGCAGAAATGACTATTTCGTTTTACGTATTAATTTTTTTTATGGATGTCGGAAACACTCTATTTATGTTTACAATTTTTCTGCTTTTCTGTTTCTATTTTTTGCAGAGTATTACCCAACAACTAAACATCACTGTTTGCTATTAAATGATTTGATACTGAGTATTTGAGTATGTATGTATTTCTTCTTTGGATTGAGTATTGATTCTGTGATAAAAAGGTACATTCACTGACCATTTTACCCCCAAATAGTTTACATGTATCACTATTTACAAAACAGTATGTAATTACGTGCACTTGTCACCTGTGAGTACACTGTTAGATACATTTGGTGCCTGCATACTTTGGGTGAACGTTACACCATCTGCATCCGTGCCCCAAATGCGGAGTATGCAGGGAGAAAACGCTCGAGCAAGGGTCTTTAACTGTGTTGACCTGAATGTCAAAATGGAATCTGTAGAAGGAACAGGTCATCAATATCAACAATGACTGAAAGATTGTCACACTTACACTACCCACCCTACCCCGCCACAACAATTCATTGTAAAGGTAAAATAAATCTAAGCTCATGCTACGTTTATCATAACGTCGGTCAGTTTGGTTTCACGCGTATTTAATCAATATTTCAGTTATATCATGGCGTCTCAGCTTGACGTCAGAACCCACCATTATGTCATGCGGCGGCGGTCTGTAAATAATCGAGTCTGAACCAGACAATCCAGTGATTGATGTCATGAGCATCGACCCATGCAATTGGGATACCATGACATGCATCAACCAAGTCAGCGAGCCTGACCACCAATCCCGTTAGCCGCCTCTTACGACAAGCATAGTCGCCTTTTACGGCAAGCATGGGTTGCTGAAGACCTATTCTACCCAGGATCTTCCCGTCTATCGATGCAGTAGCAGGTATAGCTATATCTAGTAATTTCAACGAACATAATTGGATACATTACCTATAGATCAGGGGGTTAAAACAGAGATATTGTAAATACGACCGTGTGCATAACACATGCAATGATCACAGTGCATATATTAGGGTAATAATAAACAGTACTGAATGTAAATATTTAGCTGTGCTAGGCAATTCTCTGCCATGAGATAGATGCGTGATAATCGAAGTGTTGGCTACATGGGGCAGGCCCATGTTTCTAACGGGTGTACCAGAAACCATTGTAGAAAGCAAAACTTATAGCCAGATATCAATTCCTAACATCTGGCATTGATACCTTTGGACACTGTCACCCAGGACGTTAACCCGTGAAGATCCGGGTTAGAATAAGCCTTTAGCAACGACTGACCTCGTGTCATTGACAAACTGCTGATAAACTGATAAAACAACTGGTTTACTTCAGTTCGATGATGGGATTTTTTTAATCAGAAATGAACTGCTCATGACGGATGCCACTAGTGGAGCAGGATACGCTGACCTTTTCGCATGACCCATGATAACCGGGGTAGAATAGGTCTTCAGCAACCCATGCCTGCCGTGAAAGGCGACTTTGCTTGCCGTAAGACTAACGGAATCGGGTGGTCAGGCTCACTGACTTGGTTGAAACATGTCATCGATCCCAATTGCATGGATCGATGTTCATAATGTCAATCACTGCATTGTCTGGTCCAGACTCGATTATTTACAGACCGCCGTCATACAGCTGGAATACTGCTGAGTGCGGCGTTAAACAACAAACAAACCTAGGACGTAAGGTGTCATTCTCCAGGACCACTCTTCCTTGCATCCAATTCAAAGCGGACATTGTGTTGATGGGGCTGTGGCATTTATTGAAAGCGGATTCTGTATACTTTAAGTGTATGTGTTGTTTTTTAACATATGTGCCTTCAGTACTTGTCTAGTATTGTCTATTACTGTAATCATTATATATAAAATGTGCACGAGTGCGGAATGCTAACTACAAAGGAAAATTTGAAAGATTTGTAATGTAACATTGGTTTAATGTAATCTACATTACAATTAATACCAGTCAGCATCACTTGCAGATATCAACATCCGCATCAGGAAACACAGCAAACCCGAAGGTCCTTGCTGGCAGCATGAGGAGCCCGCCATAGGCCTTTTGAGGGGGCATGTCGGGGATGGTGTTGTTCACATAATCCAGTCGTTTACCATTTAGTGTCACATTCCTGAAATTACAATGTCAGTGTCATATATCAAACGGTATATCTGTGCCAATAAGACGCCAACCACTTCCCAAACGACGACAACACATCAGCTATTCGGATTACAATGGTTAATAAAATGTACGTGACATTATAGGTCACGTCTATCTATGTAGTGCGTAATGTAAAGGCAAGGACAAAGCGTTATTGTTAGGTGTTATTATTATTATTATTTTCATCTCTATGGCATGAAATATTAGCAAACCCGACTGACGTTAGCCTTTGTTACAAAGTGTTTAAAGTGTTCTGAATAGTTTCTTTGTGACATCACGTATCCGTATACTTGCCTTGAAGTAAGGTCTATGAACTCTGGTCTGAGCCAGAAGAGATCCATATTCTTTTGGAATTGTGGGAAGGTGGCGACGGTGGTGTAGATGTTGACGTTGACGATGTAGACTACAACACTACCCGGCTTGTAGTTGTACACGCTGTGAAAAAATATGTGGAACATTGTTGGACAAAAAATGGTTAATATAGTTAAGCACTTCCGAATTCGATGTCATTAAATTACAAGCACCTCATGAAAATGTGTGACGGCAGTGCAGATATGTTAAATGTTCTTTATGTTGATGATTGAATTTAAAGAGGAAGTGACTGAAACATAAATATTTGTCTCCTGCATACTGACTACCCCATCAGCACATCCCAAGGAGGAGATATTTTGTTCTAGAAGTTGATGTTCAAATATAAAAAGGACACTGACTATCCCACTCAACACCTTCCAACTGTGTACCTGTTCTGTTTGGCACAGTGGGCGTAGACCCTGAAACTGTTGCTTGAGTTGGTCTGCACAGATAACACTTTATTCCCAACCAGTCTCTTGTAGAGCAAAGTCAGCCAGTAGTCCTGGAAAGTGACAATTGTCACACAAAGAACATACTCAGATTTATCACATGAAAGGGTCATGAGCGGGTGACAGGGTAGCAGGTTTACCAACAGTTATCAAATACTGGACACATTGACACATAAATTGGCTACGTAAAAATAGATAGAAAGTTTCACGATATCCAATGATGTCTCTACAGTTCAAGTCAGAGACATTAGGTAAACTGACAAAGTATTTCTTAATGTATTACCGAAAGAAACTCCTTTTGCAACGAGTTTTAGATAATCCTAATGGAACAAGAATATATGATATTTGTACCTACCGGATAAGGTTCAAACGTGTGCGGTTCGATCAGAGAATAATTTTGTCCATAGTACGATTGTCTCAAAACCCCTTTAAGTCCCATCCTTGAAGCAACCCCGAGCTTGTCTAACCATCTGAAATATTCATATCATTAATAGTCCAGGTAAGTGTAAATCAAAACATTTATGTTTTATGTTCAAAGCGAGTTGAACAAATGAAATGGAGGAGACGATTTTGCGTTCATTAGACTATCCATGTCGTCGTGCACATTCCCCAATTGCGTGGATCGATGCTCATGATATCAGTCACTGCACTGTCAGGTCCAGACTCGATTATTTACAGAAAGCCGTCATATGACTGGAATATTGCTGAGAGCGGCGTTCAGCTTACTCCTGCTTCAACATCATTAACAAGACAAGAATGTATACCAACTGTTTACTCAGTGTTTTATGTGTGTCTGTGTATTCTGCAATGTCCAGGCCCATATGGTCTATACCCAGAGGGAAGCTGGTACTAAATATAACCTCAGCAGCATGAGTTTGGTTTGGTTGTTTGTTGTTCAAGACCGCACACAGCAATATTCCAGCTATATGACGGCGGTCTGTAAATAATCGAGTCTGGACCAGACAATCCAGTGATTGACATTAGCATCAATCCACGCAATTGGAATACAATGCGCATGAGGATCAGATGGTTACCATTCAGGAACTGACTGATTGCCTAGAATACCTTCTTTACAATCCGCACCCCTATAGTTTCTAACTGTCTCGAAAGCGAACATCCATGCACTATAAACTGGCCAATTGATAAACCATTCGGTCGTCACTCTGTAGACCCAGGTTCGAATCCTCACATTGGAAACTTATATGAAGACCATTTCTGGTGTCCCCTGCCGTGATATTGATGGAATAGTGCTTAAAGCTCACTCAGTCATTCGCGCACTCCAAATTTGTTTCGCCATGGAAATAATGCAGACAGACAATACTCACAGAAAGCCTGCAACATATCTATCAGATATATCAGGTGCTCCCCCGCCATAGAAGGACGATGTCTCCCCAAGCCAAACGGGAGTGTCGGGGTTGGTAGGAGCGGTGACATTACGCACTCTATGGATGTCAGATATCAGGCTGTCCAGCACCTTGGGGTCGAGACAGGTGTCCACTGTAACACCGACTTCGTAGGCATAGTATCTAAACATTCAAACATTTCAAATTCAACGCAAAGAAAAGTTCGTTTTTAAGTGTCCCTACTGCAATGGTTGACAAACGTAGTGCCGTTACATGTGTGGTTACAAAAACCTAATTAGATAAATAAGTAAGAAACTGATATAGCTTAAAACTCACTGGTGAAAGGTGATTCTGTCGACAGCTTTGCTTCCTTCACCTTTGAAGAAACTGTGAAATAGTCAATAGGAATCCCAGCATTAAACTCGTTTCAAAATCCGTTTACGGTATAGAACATGGAATATGTGACTGAATATGATGTACTGGAGTGGTGCATGGGTCATCTATATATCGTTTATCACATTGCTGTAATATAGCAGTTGGGTACCATGAGGCCTCACATTTTAATTTAATTTAACAACCCCCATGATGATGCTCTAACCCAGATAACATTTTGAACTTCTGTTTTGCACGTTTCTGCTTACTTCTCGAACAATATGGATCTCGGTCCTGAGATACCTGTTACATCTGGTCCAATCACCAGCGTGGATTCGAACCCAGGAGTAGACTTGAGGATTTCCCTAAGATGGACAAAATCTCGCCCAAGCTGTGCTCCAGAAATTGTATTGGTGAAGGGTTCAGGGAAATATTCAGGTTCTAGAGACCAAAGAAACTAGAGTATTATATCAAGAATATGATTATGGTCGTTACAGTACATATGTTCGTCATGCTCTACACCTTTTGACTTTGAGATTGAAGAATAACGTGCACATATCTTAAAGTAGTAAACAGAATGACCTAGGTATAACTAATTATACATACTTGGTGAAGTATAATATCATACACAAAGAGGTTACGTTGTATGTTCTATTCAATGAGCTGAAGAACTGTTACCATTTCCGAGTTCAAATGCGGGCATCTTGTAGTTCCTGGCATAGCTATAGCTCATCAGTTCTTTGGCGTTTTCAGGGTCCCACTGTCCGTCTTTCCGCTTCAATACATTAAGGCCAAACACCAAGTCCCATCCCACGGCCCTCACAAAGTCATTCAGATTGTCCCATATGGCACCTCAATGATAAAATAGATTGTTTATGGGTACATTTCTCAGCTGGATGAGGCCAATAAATTAACTCGGATAAACAAGCAACATAATGTAACGTACACGTAGGTACTCAGTGTTTGCGAACAAACATGGCGTCGCTCTTCTTAATCGTCGATCGAGTCAGAATTAATATTAAGAAGTCATCCTTTGTTCAGTTCAATATAAATGTTCTCGAAAGACAGATTGAACGTCTTAGTTTAAGTTAGATACCACCACCAAACCAACGTCCGGCTATGCCTCTCTCCGAAGATATTGTTCACGTGCAGAAACGCTTTTTGAAGCATGTCGCTGTCGAAGCCGAATATCAGTTTCAGAAAACAAATGTCTTCGCTGCCAGTTTAAAACGACTGATCACTGACATTGCGACATAATATTTTAATGCGAACATTCCAAGATAAGTTTCGATAATAGATTCATGAATAACATTATAAGACAAAGTGGCTATCGTGGTTGTGTGTGCTTGGATGTTAAAAACTATGTACTTTTTAAGTACAGTGTTCATTCCTCATAGAACATATTTACCATCCCAAAACACACACGTGTGATAACCCCTATATGTCCTTCTTTTGAAAACAATAAAATATTCATTTAAACAAATGTAAATGAGATCATTGATCGATATGGAGTACAATTTTGAACATTGGCCTATTGTAATCAGTGTAAACTGATTTTTGGACCAGGGATAGCAAAAAATTACCACAAGATACTAGCTTCCGCCCAAAATCCGTAGGGCCAATGACGAAGGGCAGATAACAAGTAGGTTTTGATGATATATGTCGCCCTAATGTCTGCAATTGCTGGTCCGATTACTTACACTCTTTGAATGGTAAGTCCCCATGGTCCCAAGTAAGGTGGCCTTACTTTGGTTACTGGTGATCTATAGCCCAATTTAAAGCCCGATTGAAAGTGTATTCTCTTAACTGTTCTCAACTAGTTGTAAATTAAAAAAATGTGATACTCTAGTTATCTTATCGTCCATCGTTGACAGCTTTTTTAATCTAAATATAATTATTATAACTGTTTCGTTACGATATGGCTAAAATATTGCCGATGTGACGTTAAATTTCACTCACTCACTCACTCACTCACTCACTCACTCACTCACTCTGAATGTGTTTGCTGCTTTAGGTGCTTGACATTTTTTGTTCTTTGTCTTTGGTCATCTGTCACGTGGTTTAGTCGCCATTATGGATTCATGGTTTCACAGTGTGGATTGGTGCATGTCTTTACATCCATACTCTCTGAATCAACTGCATAAAATGCTTCCAAACTCTCTGAGAGTTCTCTCAATACATGCCACATTAAATATGTATTGCCGGTTTTGGATATCTTTTTAGTTGCGGATATATTGGATTTTGATTTTGATAATTTATTTCTCATAAATTTTACTTTAAATATCATATCTGTTTTGTTCTTGTTTGCATGGTAAAAGTAGTACTGCTTGGCAGTTATGTTTGATTCAAGTTAGTACTCTAATTGAGTACTACTAATAATAAGCGCCCCACAATTATTGATTAACCCCCGTTCACTGTCTAATTAGAGAGCCAAGAGCAATACACAATCTTGTCACAAATGTCGTCAGTTTTATGTATATTACCCGTGAAGAATAGAGTTAGAACTGGTTTTCAGCAAACCCATGCTTGTCTTGTCGTAAGAAGTGACTAACGGAATCGGGTGGTCAGGCTTGTTGCATTTGTTGATGCATGTATTCGTTTTCCAATAGGCAATTGCTTCGGTGCCTTACGTTGGATAGCATTGGTACAAGCAAACCCTTCGAGGATTTTAACATGGAGGAACACTCTTTAGAACACCCTTGGACACACTGGCACACGCCAATTTCATAGCGGCGGTTCCTGGGGTTCTACGCCGTGCGCCACACAAGCCGAGTCGGCGAGCGCCCGTGTCAACCCAAACCGAGGCGGAGAGCCCTTGCTTAGCGGGGTTCGGGATCCCGTCTTTGGCTATGTTTGAGCGTCCGCAGGAACGGCAGTAAACTCAATTCCTTTCTTCATTCAGGCAGTTACTGAAGCTCATTCGCTCAGCGATAGTGGTATTGAAACTGTCGTTTTGTGTCGTCCACGCCCACACCATTGTGTAAGCACCGCTTCTCGTCCACTGAGTTGCCCGATTATGTTCAAATGTTGTTTGCGTATGTAGACAGTTGCGTTCCAGATACCACCAACATTCCAAGGCCGTGCTTTTGTGTCTAAGGAGCCCGACATTGCTGCTTACAGCTATATTTTACCTTATACTTACTCACGGAATCAATGTCAGGGGTTTGCATATGATCTTACTACAGCAGTTAAAGCAGGATTCAGTACAGATTACATTCCTAATCATTGAATGTGACAATTTTTGAGACCTCTGCTCTACATTAACTGCATATTTCACAGACTCTGGATGGCGTCAGGATTATTATAAGCAGTGTAAATCCCTAACAACTCAAAACGTTGTCACGGCGAAGGAACCTTATCACTTGATGAATGTTATGACCCAATTGATATCATTCATTTTTCTGGCATTGAATACTCCCAAAACGAAGTGTCGTATATATTATATAAGTCACATAAACATACCAGTAAAAGTGGAGTTTGCACTTGTACCCCCATGACCCGTTGGGTCAAATGTATTGAAGTCTCCAGCTGTTCCGCCTATTCTCAGATAGCTGGGGGATAACGCCTTAGCAAGCGTCCGCACTTTGGGTGAACTAGAAAATTAATTTCAAATATTATATCATCAAAATGATTTGTTCTTTTTCAAACGTGAACGATTGTTCACCATATTCGTATGATATATAATGTTTTATCATAAACTTAAGTGTGAAAGACTGAGTTTGATATTTTCATTGCAGTGAACATGGCAATTGATATTTCACTGCACTGAACATAACACTTGATATTTCTCTGTTGCCATTTATGGAGTTAATATCGCTTCAGGCCGTATGTTATTCTCTTAGAGATTGTTTCGTTATATACTGTAAATTTCTCACTTAACTCGTCAATCGAGACTGGTCGTTTCGCAAAGCGCAATTTTGTTTCTTGACCAGCGTGTATTCTTTCGCTTCAAACAGCGGTTTGGTAGTTTTCAAGTATATTTTTTTTGTTAAAGTTGATTTTGTATATAACCATATCTATATGTATGATAGAGACGTTTCGTGCCCCTAAAAATGTCTTGCTTCTCTTCTTCATATTTTTTAAAGATTATGCAAACACGAAACTACTTCTCCAGTTGCAAATACAGGGGGTGGTGAACCATCCCTGTGTGTTAGGTAGGGAGAATTTACGTTTCAAGTTTTTACATTTGTAATGAAATATTTACCGGTAGACAACTACACAAAAAGTATATAAAAAAAAAATATTTCTTATGTCTCGTAAAATATTATGTTTCTCTCATCGCGTGACGGGGAAAAATGAGATATATCCTTTTCACCCGTGATATTTCACTCGACACATGAAATATCCTCTCTACAGTAAACTACATAAATAAACTAATACACTCACCGTAAATCCAGTCCTCCCCAGTTAAAAGCTATTGGTATCTCTGCTGAATCAATTGTCACTCCAACGAAATGGTCATCTATCGTTGCTATTTCCTTGTCTGTAGCAACAGTGACAGAAACAGACTGACCCACTGTACATTGCACATGTAAGGAGCAGAGTATAACGAGCACACGTGTCACAGTCATGGTGTCCTCAGCACTGCATGTATGTTAATGTGTATCTATATAAAGAAGTATACCATTTAATGTGAACGACTGACCTCGTGTCAACGACAAACTGCTGATAAACTGATAAAACAACTGGTTTACTTGAGTTCGATGATGGAATTTTTTAAACCAGAAATGAACTGCTCATGATGGAAGCCACTAGTGGAGCAGGATACGCTCACCTTTTCGCAACACCCGTGAAGAGTCCGGGGTAGAACAGGTCTTCAGCAACCCATGCTTGCCGTAAAAGGCGACTATGCTTGTCGTAAGAGGCGACTAACGGGATCGGGTGGTCAGGCTCGCTGACTTGGTTAATGCATGTCATCGTATCCAAATTGCGTTGATTGATGTTCATGATGCCAATCAGTGGATTGTCTAGTCCAGACTCGACTATTTACAGACTACCGTCATATAGCTGGACTATTGCTGAGTGCAGTGTCAAACAGCAAACAAACAAACAAGCAAGGAAGTAGTGAATCCTGTCAGTCAACAACGACGTTTACTATGTAGCACGTTCAGGACGTGTTTTCGCTGTTCCTCCTACCGTTGCGTCCCCAACGTTCAAGATGTCAACGTGTACACACAACAATATGATAGTTTCTGAACAACTTGTTCCAGTGATGCGTGAGTGAGTGAGTGAGATTCATAGTCACATCGGCAATATTTCAGCCATTTCGTGACTAAATCAGGTTGTAAATCAATAATATATAAATATAGACATTATAATCTGTCAACAAAGGACAGTAAAAACACTAGACTATCACAGATGTAGATTGTAAAACTAGCATATCATAATAAAATTTACACAATAAAAATGGGCTATAGATCATCAATAGCAAAAGGTAGGTCACCATACTAGGTACCATGGGTACTTACGATACTTCTGCTACCTACATGTCCAGTGACGTGTTGACGTGACGTCAGACTTGGATGGCCAGCTTGTTGCAAGCCCTGAGTGTTTCCCTGCTGTAGATAACGTCTAAGAGATGACATTGTGCTAATGATTCAACATTTATCATAAGTAGGACAATGTGATTCTGCAAAAAAACAGCCATATGTCACTATTTCAAGGTCCCTAGCAATCTATACCTGGTCTTTAGAGGCCACTAGATTGCATAAAGTGGTCAGATTTCAGACTGGCCCGCGAGTCATCATAATGTGACACACCTACATGTACTTTAAGTATAAATATATTTACAAATGAGCATGCATATTCAAATAACATAAACATAAATAAATAAAATGTTAAAAAGTTACATAATTAAAGTGAAAGATTATCGTGTACCAGATGTGTGTGTCATGTTGTACTTTCATGACCTTTTACCTTGACACCCTTATCTAGTGATATATTTATCTGTATTAGTTGGTTTGTTGTTTAACGCCGTACTCAACAATATTACAGCTATATGACGGCGGTCTGTAAATATTCGAGTCTGGACCAGACAATCCAGTAATTGATATCACGAGCATCGATCCACGCACTTGGGATCGATGACTTGCATCAACCAAGTCAGAGAGCCTGACTACTCGATCCCGTTAGTCGCCTCTTACGACGAGCATAGTCGCCTCTTACGGCAAGCACTCTCTGTGCTAACGATTGGTAATACGGTAATACACGAGGGGAGTCACCTACGCCTACCGCAATGCTTGAGTCACTTCACTTTACATATTGGGATGCTAACATCATTAACAACAGTTAGATATGCAGACGCATAAGAAGCTTTGAGTCTTGAGTTATCAATCAGTCTTAATAAAACTTAGCCACATAGCCGTAAAACTCCTCTGCACTACAGTGCCATTCCAGGCGCTGTGAAGAGTAATGTGTTCTACATTTACTTCGGGATTTTACATCCGTAAGACGTCCAAAACGAGTCTCTTCCAAGTTTTGTGGCCTACGATTTTACCGAAAGTTATCACAGGCCCAGTGAAAGTAGATGTGAAGTAACTACATATTCAGTTAATTTGACAGTTCAGTAAACGTATATATGTACATGTAGAACACATTGCTAGGTTGCATGCTTGTGTTGTGGAAAACGAAACCATGAAAACGAAACTCTGAAGAAATGTCTCTTAGTTAAATTGACACAATAACAGAAAGTTTGTTTGAACGAGACCGAGGTCAGTCTAATGTACATATTGTCAGTTGTCTCATTTAGACAGCGGAACAGATCCTGATGAACAGAACAAATGAGCTTGACACCTGGGTGAATATATACCAAGGTCAGAGGCGCACGGGTTTTCAGACTCAGTTGCCAATGACAATGTCATGTTTCCATCTTATAAAGTGTCCATATAATTGACACACTTATTGATTTTCTACACCCACGGGACCGGTTTTTACACCAAACAAACGCAAATATGGGAGGAAATGCATGCAAGAACACGATTTGTGTATATTTCCTTTATGTTTCAATGCCCGAAACAGATTCCATTTGGCGTAAAGGGCAAAATAGCTAGGAAAATTATATGAATGGACAACTGATAATCAGTCATGACATGGTCTTCGCGAAAAGGGTAAGCATATCCTGCCCGACTGGGCAGCGTCCTTGAGGTCGAGGTCAAATACTTAAAGGAGGCATAAGTCTGTCATCTTGAAGACGTTACAAGAAGAAGAACGCAATGCCAACAAAGGAAATGCATATATTTGTAATGGAACACTGCTTTAGTTTATTACGCATTACACATTCCACTTGTAACAATCACCAACAGCGATAGGCAGGGTAACAACAAGTACCATCTTTTCACGGGTTTTTTTGGTATGACGCGACAGGGGATCAAACCCCGGACCTTTCGGTCTCCGTGCAGACACTATACCAGTAGACCACGGAGGCGGTCACATATTGTAGAAAGCAATGCTGACAGTCAAATATTAGTTCCTTTGGACATTGTCGCCTTGGGCGCTAGGTATCATTCTCCTGTACTGTACATTGTGTTGATAGTTCTGTGGCACCTTTGAAAACCAGAGTTAATGTTTTTTTGCTCAATTATGTATGTGATGGCAGTTACCTCCAGTACTTGCCCATTACTACTATTATATGTGTATTTTGAGCATTATACATCACGTATAACTGTGGAATGCCAGACAAGAACAGAAAGCCAAGTTTGTAATGGAACGCCGTTTATAGTTTGCTACACGTGGCAAACAATACCAGTCAGCATCACTTGCAGATATCAACATCCGCATCAGGGAACACGGCAAACCCGAAGGTCCTCGCTGGCAGCATGAGGAGCCCGCCATAGGCCTTTTGAGGGGGCATGTCGGGGATGGTGTTGTTCACATAATCCAGTCGTTTACCATTTAGAGTCACATTCCTGAAATTACAATGTCAACTGAAATTAAGGACAACACTAGCGACGATAAACCATAGTCTCGTTAGTTATATGAGTGATCACGTTTGAGTATGTAGCACATTATATAAAGTAAAACGCACGTAATATTAGCCTGTATCATAAAGTGTTCTCGTTCCGCTGTGTATTAGTCTCTGACCATCATCATGTATCCCTTTACTTGCCTTGATGTAAGTTCTATGAACTCTGGTCTGAGCCAGAAGAGATCCATATTCTTTTGGAATTGTGGGAAGGTGACGACGGTGGTGTAGATGTTGACGTTGACGATGTAGATTACGACACTGCCCGGCTTGTAGTTGTATACACTATTCAAAGATATGGAAACAGGTTGGAGCGAAAAGTTACAATATTTTGGCACATCAGAAGTCATCACATTACATGCACGTTATGGAAATGGATGACAACAGAGGAGACATTTATGTTCTAGAAGTTAATGTTCAAATATAAAAAGGACACTGACTATCCCACTCAACACCTTCCAACTGTGTACCTGTTCTGTTTGGCACAATGGGCATAGACCCTGAAACTGTTGGTTGAGTTGGTCTGCACAGATAACACTTTATTCCCAACCAGTCGCTTGTAGAGCAAGGTCAGCCAGTAGTCCTGGAAAGTGACAATTGTCTATGCATCACGTAGGTCTGAATCGTATCGGAAGAAAATATGTGGCGCAGAAAAGTTTCTGAAAATACAGGACTTTCACGCTTCATGCATGACACTGGTGCTACTGTCTTGTATTGTATATATGTGCAGGTAATATGAGTTTGTGTGAATACGTTTGATTAATTATGTATATTATGTAACTTCTGGTGGAAAATAAAGATTTTAGCCAGTCCCGACGGAACAAGATGCCATGATATTTGTACCTACCGAATAAGGTTCAAATGTGTTCATCTCGATCAGAGAATAATTGTGTCCATAGTATGATTGTCTTAAAACCCCTTTAAGTCCCATCCGTGAGGCAACCCCGAGCTTGTCTAACCATCTGAAATATTAATTTGAAGCTAGGTGAATCAAATGCGGGATGAATAATTGCTCACATGCTTGTCGAGGTAGGGTTGCGCATTCATTCTGGCACTATCCACAACAATAAAAGTCCTCAAACGGGCACGGGCGGCCTAGTCGTCAAGGGCGCCGCGATTCGATGTGCAGAGTTGCGTCCCTTGGGCACGCTAAAAACCTATGATTGTGGGTTCGAATCCCGGTTCGCCCCGATTATGTTTCTAGGTTTGTCAGCACCATACCCGTGCTCGTGGGTTAATCTGAAGTGGTAAACGTCTAAGACCTGCATCACATCGGGCTTTCCTCCCATACTAAGCTGACACTCCGTGATATAACTGGAATACTGTTAAAAGCGGCATTAAACCCAATTCACTTACACCCACCAGATTAAACAAGGCTGTATATAATTTTTTTCAGCTGACAGATGTTGGCCGAAGTTTTATGTGTGTTTGTTGTTTCTGTTTGGTCCAGGTCCATATCGTCAACTAACCGGTTACTACAAATATCCTCAGCAGTATGAGCGTGAGTAGGTCTCCATGCAGGATCTGGCTGATTGTGTGTCACCATGCACCGACTGGTCTTGCTGTCAAACTCTGGTTTGCCAGACCCAGTATTGTGTATTTACAAAACGCACCGCTAAAGCTTGACTATTTCTAACTACCTCGTAAAAGAACACCAATGCACTATAAACAGGGGTAACTATAAACCGTTTGGTCGTCACGCTGTTGACCCAGGTTCCATTCCTCATACTGGTAGGTTCCCTGAAGCTAGTTTCTGGTATATTCTACTGATGAAATAGGTGTAAGTACATACTCGCTCTATAAATTGTTATACTTTATAAAAATAAAGTAACTTTCAAAAAGAGAGACAATACTCACAGAAACCCCGCTACATATCTATCAGATAACGCTGGAGTTCCCCCACCGTAGAAGGACGATGTCTCCCCAAGCCAAAGGGGAGTGTCGGGGTTGGAGGGGGTGGTGACATTACGCACTCTGTGGATGTCAGATATCAGGCTGTCCATCACCTTGGAGTCGAGGCAGGTGTTCACTGTTGCATCGCCTTCAAAGGCATAGTACCTAAACATTTAAAGCATTTTCAAATGTGACGCTAAGGAAAACTCGTTTATTAAGTGTCCCTACTGCAATATTAATAAGCGTAGAGTAGTAACATGTGTAGTTACAATAACTTAATTCAACACATGTTTCAGAAGATGACATAGCTTAAGACTCACTGGTGAAAGGTGATTCTGTCAACGGCCTTTCTTCCTTCGCCTTCGAAGAAACTGAAAAATCATCAATAGGAATTCTAGCATCAAACTCATAATTGTGAATACCGTTTTCGGTAATTGAATGGTGTGAGCTACTGGATTAGTGTCATGGATACTTTACAATGATTTATATATCGCTTATCATATCACCGCATTAAAACAGTTGAGAAGATTGACCATGTCCATGAAGTATCATTTGTTACTTTCACATCAGTATCATGCTACTGGTACCCAGATGACAATGTGTGCCAATCATGAAAACATGTGTTCTAAGTTTCCACTTACTTCTGAAACAATATGGATTTCGGTCCTGAGATACCTGTTACATCTGGTCCAATCACCAGCGTGGATTCGAACCCAGGAGTAGACTTGAGGATTTCCCTAAGATGGACAAAATCTCGCCCAAGCTGTGCTCCAGA
Source organism: Haliotis rufescens (assembly GCF_023055435.1). Lineage (NCBI taxonomy): Eukaryota > Metazoa > Mollusca > Gastropoda > Lepetellida > Haliotidae > Haliotis > Haliotis rufescens. The sequence goes on from NW_025963813.1 coordinate 38,472,504, forward strand.
AATTGTATTGGTGAAGGGTTCAGGGAAATATTCAGGTTCTAGAGACCAAAGAAACTAGAGTATTATATCAAGAATATGATTATGGTCGTTACAGTACATATGTTCGTCATGCTCTAAACATATCGACTTTGAGGTTGGTACGAATTACACCGTACACATATGTGACGGTAATAAATACGGAGTAATGATCAAGAAAGGCGGAGGAATTATCAAGTAATAACTGTACATACTTGGTAAAGCATTATATTGTATACAAATATGCTACGTTGTATATAATATCAAATGAGCTGTAGAACCATACACTACCATTTCCGAGTTCAAATGCAGGTATGGTGTAATTCCTGGCATTGCTATAGCTCATCAGTTCTTTGGCGTTGTCAGGGTCCCACTGTCCGTCTTTCCGCTTCAACACATTGAGGGCAAACACCAAATCCCACCCAACGTTCTTCACAAAGGCATTAAGGTCGTCCCATTTAGCATCTCAAACATAAGATATTCAAGTTTATCATACAGTGGGTAAGATTCTCATCAGGATGACGCCAACGAATAAAAAGTCGAATAAACATGCAAACATAAGGTCACGTAAGTACTCAGTGTTTGGAAACAGACAAGGCATCGCCCTTGTGTATCGGCGATCGAGTTAAAAGGGAACATCAGGGATCTGGAACTATTTGAGAGATAATATATCACAGTTCTATAAAGAAGTCATTCTTGATTCTGAATAATAGAACTGTTCCTGAAGGGAACGTGAACGAAAGAGCCTTACTTTGATTCCACCACCAATAATCTCCTATCTCCTATAACGTTGATCAACTTCAACATGTTCATTCAAGCATGTTGTCACATCATGTTTTTGTTATTACTTCTAAAACTAATGGTCGACCCGTGAAGATTCGGGGTAGAATAGGTCTTCAGCAACCCATGCTTGCCGTAAAAGGCTAGCTGACATGGTTAAAGCTTGTAATCGTATCCCATTTGGTTTGATAGATGCTCATGATGTCAATCAGAATGTCTGGTCCAGATTTGTTTAGTTACAGACCGCCGTCATACAACTGGACTATTTATGAGTTAAGCAACAAACAAAGTACAATAATGTCCATAAAGCCGACGATAGGTGTCTAAAATCAAATGTTTTATCAACCTCCTGTCACTCTATTTCTGAATTATCACTGAAATTGTTACGTCATATATTAATGCGCACATTCCAGGAAACCTTGCAATGTTTAGGAACCATTGGTAAGAAATGAGAATACATATTTCGGTAATAGTTTTAGGAATGACATTATATGGTAAAGATGTCATCACGCTTGTGTGTGCTTGGAAGTTAAACCCAATGTACAATGTTCATTCCTTGTAGAGGATATTTACCATCCCAAAACACACTCGAGTCATAACCCTCCATATATCCTTCTCATAAAAACAATGTATTGCAGGTCACTGATTCATATGTACATGTGGCAGAGGTATTATATTGAACATTGCAGATTTTAGGTACAATCGAGGACTCCAGAGAGCTTTACTTGACTTTTGTTCAAAAGTAATTTGATCAGTGTTACAACATTCAAAGCCTAGGTAAAGGATTCTAAAAGTTTTATTGTAGACATCATGAGGAGGTTTCCAAATTTGACACACCAGTGGCGAAAATGATGTCCGAGACGATTCTCCTGTTATTATTGTCATGGGTACTAAATACTAAATACTCCCAAACCAGGTATCATATATATATATATCATGTCATGTCATGTAAGCATACCAGTATAAGTGGAGTTTGCACTTGTACCCCCATGTCCTGTTGGGTCAAAGGTCATGAAGTCACCAGGTGTTCCGCCTATTCTCAGATAGCCCGGGGATAATGCTTTTGCAAGCGTCTGCACTTTAGGTGAACTAAAACATTGTTTAAGATGAAATATATTCTCAGAAACTGAAAATATTTGTTTTCTTTCAAACTTAAGGATTATTTATCATACTCATATGATACAGTGTTACAGTGAATCACAATACACTTACCTTAAATCAAGTCCCTCCCAGTTAACAGATATTGCTAGCATTGACGAATCCAATGTCACCCCGACGAAATGGTCATCTATCGTTGCTATTTCCTTGTCTGTAGAAACAGTGACAGAAACAGACTGACCCACTGTACATTGCACATGTAAGGAGCAGAGTATAACGAGCACACGTATCCAATTCATGGTGTCAGCAGCTCGCGTGTATGTTAATGTGTATCTACATAAAGAAGTATGCCATTTAATGTGAACGAGTGACCTCGTGTCAATGACAAAGTAATGATAAGCCAGAACTGATAAAACAACTCGTTTACTTTGCTTATTCCAGGGACATAGAAGTTCATGTCAGAAAATAAAGCAACAAAATCCGTTCCATATGCAAAAAGGCAGAGTCAATTGTACGATTCCGACTATATCATGAGCATGTGTTTTTGAATCACTATCAAATAGTTAAGATACTAGGTGTTCGCGAAAGGGGAAGCGTATCCTGCTCCACGGTGGCACCCGTCACAAACACATGCAAAGGCAAGTCAATTGATCACCTGAAAAAAGCACGGAAACATCCTGTACAAGTCAAAATTGGGAATTGCTTCGGACATCAGTTTTGGCACTGATGCGTCAAATTCGGAAATGTCCTCCACATGTCCACCATAAAGCTTTTGGAAAGTTTTACTAAGGTCTTGAATATTGAAACCTTGATCAAGCAACTTCTTAACAAGACTCGTATGACACTCTTTGAAATCTTGGTTGAAAGAGCATGTTCGATTGTATCTCAGAAGTGAAATATGTAAACACCAAAGGCTGGAGGTGCTCGAATATTGCTTGACATGAAGGGAAAGTTGACTATTGGAAAGTTAATGTCATCCCTCTTGTCAAACAGTCTTGTGAAGAGTGTTTTGTCACTCTGAATATTTATGTATTGATCTAAATTAACAGATGAGGCGGTCTCATGATCACTGGTTTCCTTTATTTCTAACTCAGGTAGGTACCTGCCTTGTACTTGTGATGTTTGAGAAGTGATTGCCCAATCAAATACTTAAAGAGCAAGTAAACTCAACACAGAAACGTTGCAGGTTTTAATACTCTAGGGTATACTTGATCACAAATGCTTGATAAAAAAAAATGCAATAGGAAAATAGTTAAAACAGACGATAACAAACCAATCCCTGAACAACTTCATGTCATTGCATCTAGACTGAGGTCACTCCCCTCTACTTGGCCCTACACTCTCACTCCAGGCTTAGATCACTCCCCGTTGGACTCAAATCAATCCCTTACATTTTCACGGTATTCTACTTCTACTCTTCTGTGTTGGCATACAGTCAACTGCGGTTAAAACGAACTCAAAGGGACCACCAATTTTAAATAAATCAATCCATTAAGAATTCAGATTTATTCTAGATTGATTGAGCCTCGGATGAGGTCACGCCCCACTACTAAAAGGAAACACTCACTCCAGGTTCAAATCACTCCCCAATGGGCTCAAATCAATCCCTTGCATTTTCACAGTATTCTATTTCTACTGTTCTGTTTTGGCATACAGCGCTGAAGTTTTCAGGTCTTCATGTGACCTTCATACTTGAGGTGGTAGAAGTAGATTGTCGACATACATTATTATTTGTAGACAGTGAAATCATCTGTGTATATTACTGTTGAATTAACATATGACATCAAGCGCCCGTTACAAATCTGAAAGGAAGTTTAATTTTACCCGGGGAAATGTCAGATCTATCAAATACTTACGTTGAGAGTCACTGGTGTTCCACTTTGTTTTCAATCATACTAATCATAGCAGGTTTATTAAAATTTCAACATATGAAAAAAATACTTTGCATTCAAGCAATTGTGTATATCCATGTCAAATAAATATACAGGCGCCCAGTCGACCTGGTGGTTTGTGTTGGGTCTTCCTTCCTATCCATCACCTACTGATATTGATACATATACACCCCAGTGTGGACATCTCACACATGCCACAACTAAATATGCCTAACTGAATATCTCACAAAATATAATTACATGACCACTCGATGAACTATATTCCGATACCATGTACTAAGTGAAATCTTTTCAAATATTTATATCAATGAGTGAGTGAGCATTCAGTTTGATTTTGGCTATAAAGGGATTTACAGACAAGAAACAGTAGTCCACTGTGGCAGTGTGGTTTGGTGGCATTCTTGATGACGTCCATAATTTGATGGTGGAGGTAGTCGACACTGTCGTTTGGAGCCAGTTGTTGGAGGCCATCCTCGATGCTGGTGCAGAAGGCATCTGTGTTGGTCTTGGCACTGACTGGGGCATACTTCAGGCCTTTGGCGAGGAGGGATATTTGTGCAGACATGAGAGTCTTGCTGTTCAAATTAACTACTGTCTTATTTTTGGTGGTTCTAGGATTGGCTTCTTGGACATGGTTGCGGAGTGGGCGTTGTCCAAACTCTAGAAGATGTATAAACCAGATCTACTGCAACTGTGGCCACCAGTACATCCTAGAACCCTTTAGATCCCTCAACACCAGACTCAAAGAACATCAGACCTCTGTCAACAAACTAGACCCAAAGTCCACCATTTCCGAATACCTCTCAAGTACCAAGACCATAACATCATGTTGGAAGCCACCAAAGCCCTGTCTACCATCAACAGCAACTGGCGACAATGGAGAAGCTATTTACTCCAGGAGACACCAGCCAGCCATGAACCGTGACCAGGGAACCTATCTGCCCATTGCTTTGGACTTATTACTTTGATTATTGTCTGTGGTAATTATCCAGCAGGATTTCATTAGTCCGTTTCAATTGCTACTACCTATCAGTGCTTATTGCCCCCTGCCTCCCGTTTGATCATTGTCCATAACCAATCAGTGATAATTTGAGTCCTGGCTTCCAACTGTCATCTTGTCAGCGCCAATTAGCTGTTGGTCTCCCTTGTTAAGTTTCAACCTTTGTGATCTTATTACTTTTGTTGTTCTCACAGGTACATATATATGTTCTCACATGCTTCATAACATCACCTGATGAAGGAGTAAGTATATACTCGAAACGTTGTGTTACAATATAGGAGTTAACATCCATACATTCTCTTTTTATGTGAATCACTTCTAAAAGCCATTCAAAGACTTGATACAGATTTCTGGGTTAGCATATTGTTTCATTTTGTAATCGACACCTCACCGCATTCGGATTAGAATAGGTCCCCAGAAAACTTTCCTGGTCGTTAGAGGAGACCAATGAGATCAAGTGGTCAGGGACGATGAATTGGTTGATGGCGTGTCATCGAACCTCGATAGAGTGGATCGTGGTTCAAAATATCAACCACTGGGTTGTCTGGTGCAGACTCAATTGTTTACAGACTGCCGCCGTATAGTTGGACTATTGCTGAATGCAGTGTTTAACAACAAACAAACGTACTACATACAAACACGTCATTTACAAACATGATAGGTCCTCATTTCCTCATATCATCCCTTGTATGTCATTTAAAATCATATCTCGCTTATCGATCATATCTTGAATTAAACTAAAAACTAAATACATCATGAATCGAGATGTTATACGGGATTGGTAGATTCCAATGTCTTACAATAGTTTTGCATGTTCCTATTACACGGTGGGGAATCACGCATTTCAGCTGGTGAGTTTTTTGTTTCATGTATTGTGAAGAACAAAATACCGTTGTCCAGGTCAAAGCTGTGTATGTCATATCCTTTCTGGGTGATGTAGTCGAGCAGTTGATCTGCATTGTTCAGGTCCTAGAGTCTTTCTGCTGAAGCACCCTAAGCCCAATGATAAGACCCCTGTCTGGGATGAGATGGACGGATGTCTACGACAGGACAAGAACCAGCCAGTAAATCTAGCTCAGATGGGACAATCTTTGGCTGACACTTGGAACAACCGCCCTCATGCTATTTTCAATCAGCTAGTGTCTTCCGTGCACCGCCGCTACCGACCCTGTATTAACGCAAACGGTGGTCACATTGCACACATGCATGTGTATTACCTAACAACCAAACATGGATGATAGCCATTTAATGATGTAATGATGTAATACAGAGAATTCGAGGATGTACGTCCGTGTTTCTTCTTTGAATTACGTATTGATTCTTCATTACAAATCAAGTGATCATTGTGACCTGAAATACTTGAACATGTATCAGCCTGCACAAAACACTATGTTATTGTATATAGTACTCACCTGTGAGTACAATGTTAGATATATTCGGTGCCTGCACACATCGGTATCCGTTCCTCATGGGGATGGCAGGGAGAAAACGCTCGAGTCAACACGGATTCCGTAGTTGGGCATCAATATCAACAATGTCTGAAATCAAGTCACACGACTAATCAAATACCAACGCATCGACCCATTGTAATCTACGTGACAACATCCCAACATCTACGTGAGCGCGTGCTATCTTACCCATGAAAACGAGCCCACAACGCCGATTTGAAGCGTTCTAAGCGCATATAGACCCCTGCACGACCACCAGAGCTGTCCAGGTGGAACCTGGCGCGGTGAACTGTAAACTGTCCAAGTCTTGTCTTCTGAACGTCAGAACGTCTATACGAAGCTAGGCGTGCCTGCCGTTGACGTTGAAGGACAATTACGCGTATCGCTGGACATCAGTGCCTGATATTAAGCTCCCTCATCCGGTTGCATACGATCCTGCCACTAATTGGTCTCAACGTAGGTAGTGCTGTTAGTGTGGCAGTTTGGTATTACGATTCCGTAAATGCACCAACCGAATATGGTTGTCTTGTTGACGTGACGTCACACGGGGACATCCATCTCGTGGCATATCATGAGTGTTACCCACTGTAGATTAAGTCTCCAAAGACTATTGTGTTTTCATGAACATGAAAATGTGTCGCAACTTCGTTTTGCGCCAATCCTGTTTGCAGCATATCCACAGGGTAGATGTTGATTTTCAGCAAGCCGTGGCACTGCGTCAGCGTTATTTACCATTAAACAGAATGTGTTTTAGCACCGGATACCTATACAATCATTGAGTGATGTTCCCATACAAACCTACGTGCATGAGTATCATGCTCCCAACAAACTCGCAAACATCACTTGTGAATCACGACCTGAAAGTCGAGGAGATGTCTTCATGAATATGCCTATTGAAAGGGAATACATGTAGTTTTATCGAACGTTACATGAAGCACGGTAACCTTTTCCCGTTTGTATACGACATGGATGGCTTTTCGACATTCTTATCTTGCCAAAAATGAACAGTTTGTTGGAATCCATTCCAAGTCAAAATGGCATCAAACGTGACACCAACAATGTATCTTATGTATGAAGAACCGAGTCTGTACGGATGTCTTCAGACAAAGACGTAGATTTACAAACAAGACTGAAGATACTGAGCGTCGCTAGAGTAAAATGTCTGTGGCAGCCATTGTCTGGTTGGCACATGAGATGAGACAGCAGAATCGTACGACGAGGTCAGAGGCCGTGTTACTATGTTTCTGGATTACCAGACTGACATTACTATCTTATCTGTTTTAAAGCTGATTCACAAGTTATTAAAACCCAGATCTTGCAATTCTGTCAAGTATTCTTATTGTTTCTACCCGTTCGAATAGGGTTAGAATAGGTCTTCAGCAACCCATGCTTGCTGTAGGAAGCAACTATGCTCGTCGTAAGAGGCGACTAACGGGATCGGGTGGTCACACTCGCTGACTTGATTGATGCGTGTCATCGATTCCCAAATTGCGTGGATCGATGCTCATGATGTCAATCACTGGGTTTTCCCAATCGAAAAGCCATCAAAATTGGTATGAAAATTATTGGATGAAGAGAGGAACATGTGGTGTAAAATTGGAATATGCAACATGTAGTGATTACGTACTTATAACACACTATTTACAACATTTATGGAAAGTTTACAGGAAATCATCAAAGAACAACTAGAACATTTGTTGAACGACAGTAAAACATCGGTCCGAAAAACAGGAAAGCCACTGACGTGAACTGTTCGCATTTGCTCCTGATGTCTGCGTAAGTAGATATTAACACAAACAAAAGGTGGACGATCAACGCTGTCGGTGTAGGAAAACACTCAATCAACCAAGTCACAGGCATCAACACTCCGTCCATGCTTTCCAGTATCTCCATAAAGAATCCTGTATGGTTACGCATCAAATATGCAGGTACGAGTTCGAATCACCATGTTATCGGTCGAGTCGTCATGTATATATGCAAAACCGATCTTTTCCGATTTTTAGATACATGTTCTTCGATGCAGTCAGCGGTATAGCTATAGTCTCATACTTTAAAAGGACATCATTAGATCGATTATCGTATAGAATATAACAAAGAAAGGCTTAAATGAAATTGTGTGCTTTTTAAGCTATGTATTATCAGTGACAGTATAGCCTCTGCCCTGACGAAACGAAAACACTAATGATTATAATGCTTTTCAAAGTGTTGGTTTTCCCGACTACATGCGTCCGCGTTCGCCTTTGTTTATTCCAACTTTATGTTGAACCGGACCTTCCGGAGTTTCTCTCGATGTTAATGGTTGCAGAATAAACTTCATTGAGTTGAGACTGCTATGTTGATTAATCCTTGGCGTTGTTTGGCACAACAATTGTTTCTAACAAGTGTGACAGTGTTCAACAGAACATATTGTAAAAGTTGAGGCTAGGAGAAAACTTGCTTAACGTCGCGTCCAAGATTATTGCAATTACATAGCCACGTCCATGCACAAGTGTGTGTGGTATTTTCTTGCTGCTTGTACTAGTCCGGACTAGTGCCGATTTTATAGTTCCAGCCCACTGAGATATCATGCCGCAGTTAAACATGATTACCCCACTTAGACACAGTATGCTGACCCCGGGCCGACCAGTACTTGTTATAGCCCCTCAATACCGAGCGATAGGCAGGGTAACAACAAGTACCATCTTTTCACGTTTTTTGATATGACGCGACATGGGATCAAACCCCGGACCTTCCGCTCTCCGTGCAGACACTCTACCACTAGACTACGGAGGCAGTCACATATTGTAGAAAGCAATGCTGACAGTCAAATATTAGTTCCTTTGGACATTGTCGCCTTGGGCGCTAGGTATCATTCATTCATTCATTCATTCATTCATTCATTCATTCATTCATTTGTATCTACCTCCAGTACTTGTCCATTATTACAATTATATGTGTATTTTGAGCATTATACATGTCACACGTATAACTGTGGAATGTCAAACAAGAACAGAAAGCCAAGTTTGTAATGGAACGCCGTTTATAGTTTGCTACACGTGACGTCTAATACCAGTCAGCATCACTTGCAAATATCAACATCCGCATCAGGGAACACAGCAAACCCGAATGTCCTTGCTGACAGCATGAGGAGCCCGCCATAGGCCTTTTGAGGGGGCATGTCGGGGATGGTGTTGTTCACATAATCCAGTCGTTTACCATTTAGTGTCACATTCCTGAAATTACATCATCAGTGGCAAAGAATCAATGTGAGCTCTCGCGCAATGCGACAGAAAGCCACGTCCTATCAACAACAGCCTATCAGTTATGCAGTTTGTACAATGATGACAGAATCAGAATATCAAACAATGCGTGTTACAGCACAAATCACTTTTCAGAATGTATTACTTTCCATTGGTGTTCGTTGCAAATTGTTCAAAGTGTTCTATATATGTTCTTGACTATCAGTCTTGATTTTCCGCCGATACAGATTCCACTGAATGTAAAAGGCAAAATAGTGGTGAAAATTATATGAATGATGCACCAGGTTTTAGCGAAATTTGTAAACTTGTTCTGCTATAAATAACCATTACGCGTGTATTCACTCGCCTCGAAGTAAGTTCTATGAACTCAGGCCTAAGCCAGAAGACATCCACATTGGTCTGGAATTGAGGGAATGTGACGACGGTGGTGTAGGTGTTGACGTTGATGATGTAGACTACAACACTACCTGGCTTGTAGTTGTAGACGCTGTAACAATACATGATGGCCATAGTGAGTGAAGGGACAATGCTGTCCAGGACATCAGAAATCACCCATTTCCTCACGAGAGTCGGGGTGAAATTGTGTTTCACGTCGCATTCAAGATTATTGCACTTACCTAGCGACGAACATTCACGTGTTTGTGTGTGTGTGTACATGTGTGGCTGCTTGTACTATTCCGGACTGGTGCCGATTTTACAGTGCTAGCCCAATGAGATACCATGCCACAGTTTACCATAAATACCAGATTCAGACACAATACACTGACTCTGAGCCGACCAGCCCTTGTTTAAGCCCCGTAATGCCGAGCGCCAGACAGGGTAACAAGTAGTACCATCTCTTGACGTCTTTTGGTATGACGCGGCCTGGGAAGATATGGTGTAATTCCAATACAGATGTTGATGATTATGAAATAAATTATGATAATTAATTTACCTGTCCCTCCTATTTGGTTTTAATCGTCAATATTTTCTCCTGTATACTGAGCACACCATCTAACACACCCACTTTGTACCTTTCCTGTTTGGCACAGTGGGCGTAGACCCTGAAACTGTTGGTTGAGTTGGTCTGCACGGATAACACTTTATTCCCCACTAGTCTCTTGTAGAGCAAGGTCAGCCAGTAGTCCTGGAAAGTGACAATTGTCTTTGCATCACGTAGGTCTGAATCATATCTGAATATAAAAAGCACTACTGACTAACCCATGCATCACCTTCCAACTGTGTACCTGTTCTGGTTGGCACAGTGGGCATAGACCCTGAAACTGTTGGTTGAATGGGTCTGCACAGATAACACTTTATTCCCAACCAGTCTCTTGTAGAGCAAGGTCAGCCAGTAGTCCTGGAAAGTGACACATTCAAGCGTATTGTCATAAACATGTAACGTCGAATACCTGTTAACCTGAATACATTATAACATTATGTGTTTTCTATATTTGTATCACTGTCAGGGGCATGGGTCTGTGGTAATTAGGTTAAGAATTATTTAGTCTGTGATTAATGGCTGACACATATGTGAGTAAGTATGGATTGACCTCTTTTTATCAGTACTCCAGTTACAAATTGTTGCTACATAACACTCTGAACTCGCGTGAGTTTGGTTTGAGGTTGCTTTGAACAATACTACAATTTTGTGAGAGCGTGCCACGATCACCCGGGTGCGCGTATGGGTTTCACAAACCTAGAAATATAATGAAAGCGAACTGCGATAAGTACACATGACCATTGATTTCTTGCACGACTCAGGGACGTCGGCACAGCGAATTCCATACAACGTCTTAAGCCACTTCGCAATGTTCCCCTTTACCGTGGCTGACATTCATTCAAAGAAACCTGGCACCGTTCATAATCGGATCAACAATTTGTAAGTAAGTAAATGTACAGTTGTTCATTTCACAAAGCGGCTTCCATGTCGCCATGGCAGGGGACTACATCCGTTTGCTTTCGGCGTAGACATCGCGGGTTCGAATCCCGTGGGCGACACACATTTTTCGTGAACTTGTTCTATCATCAAGGGAGTGGTGTTTAAGTCAGTTAGCGGCTGGTCAAAGACAGGGAAGCCATGTCTAGTTACACAATACTTAAAAAATAAACTGAACTAATATCCCTTCGTTAATGAGTCCTTGCTATAAAATTCATCATTTTGACAGTCATGAAAAATTAACATTAACAACGTTACAAAGCCAATATATAGATTGTACTCTGATTCATAATCATCTCAATGTCTTAAAGTGGCGACACTGCCAAAGGTGGAAGTGAGCAGAAAGCACCCTTCTCTCCACGGTTGCCTCGTGAAATCTACCAGGCAGGATAGTAAATTCGCTGTTTACTAACCTTCTGGTCGTTGTTACTAATTGAGTTACAACAATTCACTCGACTTTTCTCTCAGGACAAGGAGGCAGTCGAATAGTTGTGGTCTCGAGGTAATCTAGTGTTTTCTGTTCTTGCTGATCCACGGTTTCTCCAGTATTAGCTGCCTGTTTAACGCTTCACACAGTAAAATGTTCCAGGTAAATGAAAACAGTTGGTATAATTGACAATGTGGTTCACAACACATTCCCGAAAGAAACACATTGTGCGATGTTGATAAGATATTATATGTACCTACCGGGTAGGGTTCAAACGTGTTCATCTCGATGAGAGAATAATTTTGTCCATAGAATGATTGCCTTAAAACCCCTTTGAGTCCGATCCGTGAAGCAATACCGAGCTTGTCTAACCATCTGAAATGTTCACATCATTACAATGTACATGTTGGTGTAAAATTAATACAGTCACGTTTTGTTTTCGATTGAGCAGTATACCTCTCTAAAGGTGATGTTTTACACTCCAATATGCAGCATTCCAGATATATCACTGAGGCCTTTAAATAACCAACTACCGAGACCATAATAATGCTATGATCAACGAACGATGTCGAGGTACAACTGCATATATTAGTAGCGGCTCTGGTGACACACGAAAGTTGTTGAAGCTTTAATCTGATTTTTTACACATGCAACTTACAAAGTTCAAAACTAATTTCGGTTGAGAGAACTTCGAGTAATTGTTTCAGTTATTCTCTTCAAAGGGTTTTCTGAGAACATTAAACGTACCGTTTGGTAACAAAGTTTATAAATATGAAAAGTCAACGTCAGATAATTACGCAATGGGGATTATACAATTATTTGAAACAAATTATGAATTAATTGCATGTCAAAGCATACGAGTGCAAATCACAACACATGTCCAAAAAAGTTGCAACAAAATTCATATGAGGATGAGGGCTAATACACAAAATTAGATCACAGTTATAACCGTAGTTGGTTATAAAACATATATACAGCATATAAACAGCAAATGGCCTGGCCCCAAAATCTGTTCGTTAAATCCGCCAGTTCGTTATAAACGTAGTTTACTGTACATGAATTCCATGTGTACGTAACATTTGTTCACCAGACATTGTTGTGAGTTATAAGAAACGAAATGCTAACCTATAGTAGACATTCTTGACAAATACTCACAGAAAGCCGGCCACATATCTATCCGACAGTCCAGGCGCTCCGCCTCCAGAGAAAGAAGACGTCTCCCCGAGCCACAAGGGAGTGTCGGGGTTGGCGGGGGTGGTGACGTTGCGTACTATGTCAATGAAACTTATGAGACTGTCCATCACTTTGGGGTCGATAAAGGTGTCCACTTTAGCATTGCCTTCGAAGCCGTAGTAGCTAGACATTCAATAATTCCAAATTAGGTGAGAGTAGGTGAACTGTGATTTAACGTCACATACAAGGATAACGTGGGCAGCATGATAGAACCGAGGATCAAACCACAGAATTTCTGCTCTCTGGGCAGGCACTCCATCTACTAGACCACGGATGTAACCTGGCACAAATTATTAAATATCTCCTTTACAAAGCATCTCAATGTTCATTACTGATTAATAGTATCTGTTGTCAAATGAAACTTAATTGAATATATAAATAAGAAAATTATAATAGCTTACTCACTGGTGGAAAGTTATCCTGTCAAGCGCTTTTCGTCCGTCCCCTTTAAAGAAACTGTAAGGGAATACATGTGAATCTAACAATACGACTCTTCTATTTATACTGGTTCATCCATACCGAGAACATCGGGCATAAGGAAGTATCTGCATACATGGTGTCAGTTTTACTGTAAAATCAGTATACCATATTGCTGTAATCAGTAATTATTTATCACAATAATGCTGCTTTCATCTGTTGTCATAAAGGCCCTTATACCAATTGCGCTGATTACGAGAAGATATGTTTTGTATTTTTCTACTTACGTTTTAAACAATATCGATTTTGGCCCTGAGATAGCTGTTACGTCTGGTCCAATCACCAGGGTGGATTCAAAGCCAGGTGTAGACTTGACTATTTCCCTAAGATGGACAAAATCTCGCCCAAGCTGTGCTCCAGATATTGTATCGGTGAATGGTTCGGGAAAATATGCAGGTTCTAGAGAACAACCAAGTAGAGTACTGAATCAAGGAAATGACTCATGAATTCGAAACACATGAATTCATAAAGCACCCATAGCTGACTTTGAGTCAAGCACGATATGTTTTAGTAACACACGCAGATGAAGAAGCCAGGAAAAAAGTATATCGTCTACAAGAATGCTTGGCTGTATAATTATGACCTATATAACTATACACTACCATTTCCGAGTTCAAAGGCCGGTATCGTGTAGTTCCTGGCATTGCTATAGCTCATCAGTTCTTTGGCGTTTTCAGGGTCCCACTGTCCGTCTTTCCGCTTCAACACGTTGAGACCAAACACCAATTCCCACCCCACGATCCTCAAAAAGTCATTGAGATTGTCCCACATAGCACCTCAAAGATAAAAAGAAGAAGCATGTACTTCCATCGAAAGCAATATTTATTCATGCAAATAGTAAACAGTTATTTTGATTGATTGATTGATTCGTGTCGCTGTGTATAAGGATTTTAAATTACAAAACGTTTTTAAACAGGAGCTTGCGTATGATGATTTCACAGCAGATAAAGTCAAGATTTTAAACATATTACGTTGTGAATCATTGAATGGGAATTTTACCACCAGGCTTCACGGAATTGTAATTGCAACGGACTTTGTAAGTCCTTGTCAGCTCAAACCGTTTGACTTTTTTAACCAGTTGAACATTATTCAGTTATGATTGTCATGGTATTGAGTACAGCTCCCCCCTCTAAAAAACAACAAGAAACCAACAAAAAACAACAACAAACCAACAAAACAAAACAAGACAAAACAAAAAACAAACAAAAAACAAAAACAAAAACAAACAAACAACAAACAAAAACAAAAAAACAGTATATGACGTCACATATATAAGTCATATAAACATACCAGTATAAGTGGAGTTTGCACTTGTACCCCCATGACCCGTTGGGTCAAAGGTCATGAAGTCTCCAGGTGTTCCTCCTATCCTCAGGTAGCACGGATACAATGCTTTAGCAAGTGTTTGCACTTTATGCGATCTAGTTTTAAGATAAAGTATATTCATCAGAAACTGGAAATAGTTGCGTTGCTATTTAAAACTTCAAATAATTTGCACCATATTCATGTATTATACTGTTACCTGAAGCAAATACAATCTATTTATCATTATTTGAATAGTACACTCACGCGAAATCAAGTCCTTTCCAATCAATTGATATTGGAAGCATGGATGAATCAAAGGTCACTCCAACGAAATGGTCATCTATCGATCCTATTTCCTTGTCTGTAGCAACAGTGACAGATACAGACTGACTCAGTGTAAATTGCACAAACCAGGAACACAGAATAACGAGCAAACGTCTCACATACATGGTGTCAGCGGTAAAGTAAATGCAGATAAATGAATATCACCTTTAATCTGGATCACTGATGTCGAGTCAAGGCCATTTTACTGATTAGCCAGAAGTGATAAAACAACTAGTTTACGACCTTGGTGAAGGAAAAATTTGAAGTTGGACGATTATGTAAGGCAAATAATGTCGCCCAGGAATAAGTTTCTTATCGATACATTATTCGAATTCCTGGACTGACTGCTGGTTTTGGTTGTTTCGTGACGTTATCGAGTAATAGGACCTCGTCGGAGGGGAGGTGAGGTGAAATGGGATTTAACGTCGCGTCCAAGATTATTGTACTTATATAGCGACGTGCATGCACGTGTATGTATGTGTGTGGATGCTTGTACTAGTCTGGACTGATGCCGATTTTTAGTGCTAGCTCACTGAGATACCATGCCGCGGTTTAACATGAATACCTCACTCAGACACAGTATACTGACTCTGAGCCAACCAGTCCTTGTTTTAGCCCCTTAATGTCGAGCGCCAGACAGGGTAACAACAAGTACCATCTTTGAACGTCGTTTGGTATGACGCGATCGGGGATCGAACCCCGGACCTTCCGCTCTCAGGGCGGACGCTCTACCATTAGACAAAGGAGGCCGACCGGACCTCGTCGGAATGGCATGCACGAGAATTGGTAAAAAACACCATCCCAGTGAAAGTGGAGATAATCCTTCAGGTTTCAGACAATATTGATATGCTTCTTTGACATCGAAGTCAAATCTCTCAGGAGGCGCAAGCCTTCCATCTTGAGCTGCGTATACAGAATGAAAGCTTAATTATGATTCTTTGGCTCTCACCTTTTGGCACAGTGGCAACTAGGCTTAGAAATGAAATGGAAATCTTTCGATGACTTTCTGTTAAAATATTTTCGCTCAGTGTCCAGGGCGTTACCTCCTGAGTCCATATCAGAAGAATAATCCTTCTATATCTTCTGCGTTTGCTGAAGCCTAATTTGATGCGAGCCAGCTCATTCGCAGACTCAAAGATCAGATCAGATTTGTTGAGTGCTGCTTTTGCAGCAGCATCGGCCATTGTGTTACCAATGATTCCAACACGGCTTGGTAACCAACCAAAGACAATGTCGTATTGGCCAGTTACAAGATCATTATAAAATTCAATAATTGTTAATTAAAGTGGATGTTTGCAAGACTGATTCTTAATTGCCTGAAGACGGGATAGAGAGTCTGACAATACATTGAACTGTTTATGGTTTGATTGTTTGATATTCTAGTGCTGTCAAGATTGCCTTTGACTCGGCCATAAACAAGGAACAGTTAGCTGGTTATCTTCATGATATAGTCATGGATCCAATGACGATGGCGTTGGCAACTGCGTCACCATACTTGGATCCACCTTAAAATATTCATTTGTAAGTATCAGTGTGTCTTAATTGATTATATTCTTGTTGATAAATAAATTGATTTGTTTCAGATTTCTTAAGTTTAGTTGATGACAGGTCAACCTGTATCTGTACCAACTGCCATGGACGAGATGACAAATGCTGAGCTAGAGCTATATATTGAAGATTGATATTGGCAGCAGAAATGGCTGGTTTAGGATATTTGTCTGTGTCACAAAAGAGGGGCATGATTTTGATGACGAGATGTGGTCACCGCTGCAGTTTGGTATCTGCGCAGTCATGCTGCTTACTGCAGCGGGAACAAATTATGAGTTATGACAGGACTTAGCCCCATGTGCGAATTGCTGACATTTAAAACGACAGAGTGGATTTGGTATATAACCAGTTGATTGATGAAGGAAGTTTTGTTAAAGCAAATGTGAAAAGGTAAGTTTGGGTTTTAATAAGATTATCACCATCTTTTTTTCATAAATTGCTTCACAGGTGTTACAACTTAAGGTTCCTCTTTTGACATGTCTGAAAGGCGTACAACGCCTCGACATGAATTTCAGTATTTGCGACATAATGCGCTTGGAGAAGATTTAGAGATTGTTGTCTCTTTGCACACTCCACAAGTAGTGAACCGGATCGGAGACGAGTAACATTCTTGACAGCACCACATATTCCCTGAATAGACTTGGAAATGATGAAGGGGTTAATGTTGGGGGGTTCTCCATCAACGCCTTCAACAACCAGAAATCGTGGCCAATAGTCAACACTGAGTATAGATTTCTCATCAGAAGACACAGCAGTATCAATACGTCGTTTCTTTGATTTTGTACGAGAACCAATGAACTGTCATTTACCCATAATGAAAGGAAGTTTATTCAACAACCCTACTCCCCACCCACCAAGGAGTGTCAACAAAGACGGTGTTGAAGTGGAATCTGACTACAAACACCAGGACTACAAGGGTGTTTTACTCCAGAAATAAAGACCGATTGATAGAATCGGGCCAATATTACCACCATTCTAGGTGAAGTAAGGGTGGAAGTGATGTGTTTTGCAAAAGGGACACCTCTCCTGGCTCCAATGCCCTCAACCATCAGAATCCCGTCTTCCATCGACGAAGGGCCGCAACCAACGGCAAACGGGTAGCCCAATTCGCTCGTCTCTTACGACCAGCAATGGAGTGCTGAGGACACATTCTTGTCTACTCAGGGTTCCCTTGGGGGTTAACTTCTTTAAGAAACGTGTTAAAAAACGCAAATCCAATGCATTGAGAATGTTCCATCAGTTTCGAGGAGGTCGAAAATGTCTAGATCATCAGGGTGACTCACCTGTTTGAATCAGGAGAGAGGTGACACAAAGGATCGATGGTGTTCAAAATGATATTCTTGTATTAACCATACCTTTTATCAGGCTTTTGCTAAAACCAGATTAGCATTTTGTGTTAAATAAGTCCATCGTTTTAAGATCAGTATCTGACTCTATACGAGCATTTATCATGCACGCTTGGAGCAGCCCTCTTCATCATATTTGGAATCATATAATCCCGAACCTGAAAGTGTAAGCAAGGGTAGATCTGTCACTAACACGCCTGGACCACCCACGCGATCATTCGACCTACGTCTTTAACAGACTGTTATTATTTCATTGATAAAGTATCTGTTGTTATTGTAGCTTGATACTTAACCGGATACAGCTGCGATGTGTATTGTTATCTCATGTTAATGTGATGGTACCAGAGTGTTATATTAAGGGTTTGAATTATTCTCTTTCTTGTCATTGTGTGAGGCCCATTTCTGGTGTCCCCCGCCGCGATATTGCTGGAATATTGTTAAGAGCGGCGTAAAACCATACTCACTCACTCACTCTTTTCAACCTTCATCTTGGGTTGAACCTCATTTGGAAACTAATCAACTACTAAATACTTTTGACATATACGGGCATTCTGTCAATAAGAACAACTAAACAATGTTTGATAATTTCGATGCCCTCAGCCTATTATATACAGGAACGTTACACGACTAGGTATAGCATTCTAACAAGATAGGAAAGCAAATATTTGCAATGTAATATTAGTTTAATGTCGTACACATTACAATAAATACCGTCAGCATCATTTGCAGATATCAACATCCGCATCAGGGAACACGGCAAACCCGAAGGTCCTTGCTGGTAGCATGAGGAGCCCGCCATAGGCCTTTTGAGGGGGCATGTCGGGGATGGTGTTGTTCACATAATCCAGTCGTTTACCATTTAGTGTCACATTCCTGAAATTACAACGTTAGTGTCTTAGATTCAATGCTTCCCTTGTACCAATAAGACTAAAGCGCCGATAACACATCAGTCAGTTTGATGTTCGATAGAAATGTATGTGACATTACAGGTCACGTTTTAGTAGGTAGCACGTTATATTACGGCAAAGTCGTTGCATATATATATTAGCCTTTGTCATAAAGTATTAGTGTTCTGCTGCGCATTAGTCTCTACAGCATATGAATGATCATGTATCCCATACGTGCCTTGAAGTAAGGTCTATGAACTCTGGTCTGAGCCAGAAGAGATCCATATTCTTTTGGAATTGTGGGAAGGTGACGACGGTGGTGTAGATGTTGACGTTGATGATGTAGACTACAACACTTCCCGGCTTGTAGTTGTATACGCTATGTAAACATATGGGAAATTGTGAGACACAAGGATTAACATAGACACATCAGACCTCATTAAATTCCAGTACGTCACGGAAATGTGTGACCATAAAGCAGATATTTATGTTCTAGAAGTTGACGTTTAAAATATAAAAAGGAAGTAAGTAAAAATAAGAATGCTTGATAACGGTATTAGAACCTATGCCAAAACGTCGCTCTTCAATGTAATAAAGAAGTTGTTCATCCATAAATTCTTATCCTTACTAAGTACTACAACTTCTAAATGCCATTCAAAGAAGTAAAAATGAAGTGCTTAAACAGTATGTACTCGTCTCTGACTGTTCAATGTAACACATTCCAACTGTGTACCTGTTCTGTTTGGCACAGTGGGCGTAGACCCTGAAACTGTTGCTTGAGTTGGTCTGCACAGATAACACGTTATTCCCAACAAGTCTCTTGTAGAGCAAAGTCAGCCAGTAGTCCTGGAATGTAGCATTTGTCATACACAGGACATACATGTACATATACACACACATTTGATATAGATAAGAATGATTATGAACGAACATGTCTTGTATCAAATAAAAGCAACAAAACCGTATTCATAAGAAATCTCTTCTAAAAGCAGAGTCGATTGCATGGTTCAAATTATATCCAATGTATCACTCACATGTATGCGCTTAAAGAGTAGGGATATGACTCATATTGAAACTTTCACGAGTTCTTCACAGTTCGAATCAGAGACAGATACAGAATAAAAGAAACAGAAAAGATGAATTTTAGATCAAAAGATAAGATTTTATTTGAACTTACCGGATAAGGTTCAAACGAGTTCATCTCGATGAGAGAATAATTTTTTCCATAGTATGATTGCCTCAAAACACCCTTAAGTCCCATCCGTGAAGCAATCCCGAGCTTGTCTAACCATCTGAAATATCATGTCATTGAGATAGGCGTAGATCAAGGTAAGTCCATATACTGTAACAGGGTGGCGTTCATTTTACGTTCAGTAGACGACCCATGGCTTCGAGGTACGGTTTCACATTCATTCATTCCAGCAGGTTATACAACATATATGGTCATGTAGCCAGAGGCATTATCCCTGCGACCTACACACTCCCAGACCAGCTTACACAAGACGAGACAATATAACTTCTCAACAGCTGACAAATGTCATCAGTATTTTTATGTTTATTTGCTGCTTCTGCTCCAGTTCCAGTATGGTCGTGAGATGCATGTGCCAAGTACATTCCTCTGTGGGATATGCTCGGCATAAGAACCCGATATGAATAAGGATCAGGTGGTTACCATGCAGGGTCTGGCTGATTGTGTGGCATCATACCCTGATTGTCCATGAAGTCAAGACCCGTGAAGATCCGGGGTAGAATAGGTCTCCAACAACACATGCTTGCCGTAAAAGCCGACTGTGCTTGTCGTAAGAGGCGAATAACGGGATCGGGTGGTGAGGCTCGCTGACTTGGTTGATGCTGTCATCGATCCCAAAAGCGCGGATCGATGCTCATGATATTAATCACTGGATTGTCAGGTCCAGACTCGATTATTTACAGACCACCGTCATATGGAATAGTGCTGAGTTCGGCGTTAAACAACCAACCTGCCAACCAACCCTGTTGTAAAGCTCTGGTTGGCCTGACTAGTTTATGTACAGTCCGCCTCACTATGCCTGGACTATATCTAACTGTCTCATAACAAAACATTCATCTATAACAAACGAGGCGATGGGGTAGACTCGTGGATAAAGCTCGCTGTAGACCCAGGTCTGATTCCACACATGGGTAAATTGCGTGTAGCCCCCAACACCACCCCCCCCCCCCCCCCCCCCAAACCACCCCTCCCCAAATCCCCCCCTCCCCCGTTATATGGGATAATGCTAAGAGAAGCGTAAAACCATACACAGTCACTCACTCATGCACGATACTCGTTATAAGTTAAAGAAAATAAAGTCAACCTTGAAAAGACAGGCAATACTCACAAGAACCCTGCGACATATCTGTCAGATACACCAGGAGTTCCCCCGCCATAGAATGTCGATGTCTCCCCAAGCCAAAGGGGCGTGTCGGGGTTGGAGGGGGTGGTGACGTTACGCACGGTTTCTATGTCAGATATCAGACTGTCCATCACCTTGGGGTCTGTACAGGCGTCCGGTGTACCAAAAGATTTGTAGGCGTAGTACCTGCACAGTAAATTGATTTCTGACCACAAAGTGTCTCCACTATACTGATTAAGAAACAGTCATATAAAAAAGTGAACTTAAAAGTAAGTAATTGAATAAACATTATTGGATAGAGAATGATTCCAGTTCAAGACTCACTGGTGGAATGTTATCCTATCAACTGCTTTGCTTCCTTCCCCTTTGAAGAAACTGTAAAACAGTAAAAATAAATCCAAGAATCAGAGCCGTTTTATAATTGTTTTATACATTGGGTATTGTCAGTGACTCTTATTTTAGGAAATGAGATAGTGTCAGAGACACTTCAAAATATTGAAAATATCTGATTTAACATATTGCTGTAACAAAGCAATTGGGAACATTTATCTATGCTTATGAGGCATAATTGACAGTGATTCATAAACACATGGTCATGATATAGTCGGAATCGTACACTCGAATCTGCTTTAGCGGAAATTTCTTATGAATTTTGAAGGGTTTTGTTGCATTTATTTACATTCAAATAACAACGCTCTTGTTGCTGTTACCAATCTTGACATTTCTGTCACGTTCACTTCCACTTACTCTCGGAACACCAATGATTTCTTCCCTTTGATACCTGTAACGTCTGGTCCAATCACCAAGGTGGATTCGAACCCAGTAGTAGACTTGAGTATTTCCCTAAGATGGGCAAAATCTCTCCCAAGCTGTGCTCCAGATATTGTATCGGTGAAGGGTTCGGGAAAATATGAAGGTTCTAGAGACCAAACGAAGTAGAGTACAAAATTACGAATGTCATTTTTTCCCCATTGAACTACACAGTTTGAAATTTTCAACGTACAATTTAAGATTTGCAATGTACTCTTATGGCACGGGGATTAAACAAGGTATATTGTCACTTGGAGAAATAGAATGTGAAATAGATAGATGTTACGCTGTTCACTACCATTTCCGAGTTCAAATGCGGGTATCTTGTAGTTTCTGGCATTGCTATAGGTCATCAGTTCTTTGGCGTTGTCAGGGTCCCACTGTCCGTCTTTCCGCTTCAGCACGTTGAGGCCAAACACCAAGTCCCAACCCACAGTCTCCAGAAAGTTATTAAGTTTGTCCCATTCAGCACCTCAAAAATAATCAACCAAATGTACCATACAATACGTCCGTTCGTGGCATGATGAAGCCAAGGGATAGCTATGCCCGGATAAATATGCGAAGAGAAGAATTGCACGGCTACTTTCGGTGTTTACAAAAAAAACATGGCATCGCCCAATATATAAATTACAGTCCCAGAGAAGTCAAATCATTATGTAGGACAGTTGGAAAGACATCGCTTAACGTACGTACCACCACCAAGACCACGTAAGAACAGACTGCTAACGTGTTTGTAATCATTATCAAAATAATAGTCCACCAGTCTCTGAAAACATGTTAACTGCCAGTTGGCACCATCCGACAAACTAATCACTGGCTAAATGATGTAATATCGTATCAATGCACACATTCCAGGAACACTTGTTTTGGAACAGAGATGAGAATACGCATTACGATGATAAATGTATGATGACATTATATGACGAACAGGTTAACACACTTGTGTGTACTAAGATATTACAAACTATGTACTTAGCTCGCCATCCCGTGATGATCCAGGTTAGGTCTTCAACCCATGCTTGCCATAAAAGGCGACTGTGCCTGTCTTAGAGGCAAATAAAGGGACCGGGTGGTCAGGCTCGCTGGCTTAGTGCATGTCATCTTACCCTGATGGCGTAGATTGATGCTCATGATGTCAGTCACTTGAATGTCTGGTTCAGACTCGATAATAATCGATTATTAACAGAGTATATATAGCTGGAATATTGCCTTGTGCGGTTTTTAAACATAAATCAAACAAAGCACGCAAACGTTTGCTCAATACAATGTATATTCCCGAGACAAATATTACCTATCCCAGAACCCACTTGCGCGAAATTTATATCTATTTATCTTTCTAGTGTATTCATATGAGGAAATGCATTGCAGAATTAATGGCTGACATGTACATGTATGGGTTTGAACTTTGCAGTTGTCTGTACCTTATTGAAAGTGCCTGTGTTATTGTAACCACATTACTCCAACTTTCACAGGCGCTCTATTCCTTCAGGGAAAATAACACACTGTTTAAATGAAGGCAATAGGTTCGCTTTGAAATATTAAACGTCTTGAACCAATTCAACATTATTCAGTTATGATTCTCGTGGTATTGAATACTTTCAAACCAGGAGTCACGTGTATGTCATGTAAACATACTAAGCTTTTCAATCAATTCTGTCATCGCAATTACCCCTGCCAGCTCAACCGTTATGAAATAATGACAGCTATGAACCAGTTCAACAATATTTAGTTTTGACTATCGTGGCATTGAATAAACTTCGATCATCACTGCCCAGAATCATACCAGTATAAGTGGAGTCTGGACTTGTACCCCCATGACCCGTTGGGTCAAAGGTCATGAAGTCTCCAGGTGTTCCGCCTATCCTCAGGTAGCACGGAGACAATGCTTTCGCAAGCGTCTTCACTTTAGGTGAACTAGAAAAACAAGTCTTACAATAACAGGTATTCTCACAAACAAAAAAGAGTTGTTTTAGTTGAAATTTAAAAGATTATTAATCATATTTATGTAAAATAGTGTTAAATGAAACTCATAAGGAAATGATACACTCACCCGAAATCGAGCCCCATCCAATTAATAGATATTGGTAGCATTTGGGAATCAAATGTCACTCCAATGAAATGGTCATCTATCGTTGCTATTTCCTTGTCTGTAGCAACAGTAACAGAAACAGACTGACACACTGTACATTGCACATGTAAGGAGCAGAGTATAACGAGCACACGTGTCACAGTCATGGTGTCAGCAGTAAAGTAAATGGAGATATAGAAATAAGACCTTTGATCTGGGGCACTGACTCTGATAAGCCAGGAATGCCAGAAACAGCTGCGTTCCCATCTCGATGATGGCAAAATGAAGCTAAAATGAGAAATATGCTTACAAGGGAGATATATGTAACGTAATGTTAATTGCTGCATTGGCCTTCTCATTCCACAATTTTATCAGTTTGAGTTTCAATTATTACACCTTAAAGACGACGATATTGAAATGATGATATTTCAGCTTATTTAAATGACATGATAATTGATTGTACATGCATATCTGGCGATCATTGAATGTTGTTGATTTTATATTAGTCAAATAATATGTGTAGCTGAAAAGAATATAATTGAATAGATAAGATCACATTTACTTGCACTAACGGAACAGTCTGACTCACTTTACATTAATCATGTAAGGATCAGAGTATAACAAGCACACGTCTCACAGTCATGGCGTCCTCAGCACTGCATGTAAGTACCTATATAAAGAAGTATAACATTTAATGTGAATGACTGACCTCGTGTCAATGGCAAAGCTCTGATAAGCCAGAACAGATAAAACAACTTGCTTATTTAAGTACGATGATGGATTTTTTTAAAGTATAATAAAATGCTTTTATGGACCCAGATATATCTGACATAACGTAATGAACCTATGTATTATGCTAATTGTACCAGTTTATCAAGTTTGACAGTGTACAATGATACTGCCTTAACAAGGTGAAGAAATGACAATGTCTTCATAATTAAACATATTCAGGTTTAAAAAAAAAACATGCGACCATTTATCATTGTATATATTTGTATACAACATTCACAATCAACAGAACAATGAAGCCATGACATAACTATCATTTTTTTTATTGAATGTTATATTGTAAAGAGCCGCATGGTCAGTAATTGTGTGCATACCTTATCTTACTGTTCGAAAGATACATATTTAATATTTGTGATGCTGTTTTGTGTTTTAACACCAATGTTGGTCGAAAGTACGCTCCATGCGGACTCTGGATTCGATTAGGTCCCAAGCAACCTATGTTGGTCGAAAGTACGCTCCGTGCGGACTCTGGATTCGAATAGGTCCCAAGCAACCTATGTCGGTCGAAAGAAGCTACTAAATTGATCTCGTGGTCAGGTTCGGTGACATGGTTGATTGCAACCCAATCCAAATTGCGTGGATGGTTGCTCATGATATCAATCGCTGGAGGGTCAGATCCAAACTGCATTATTAACAAGAAGCCATCATAGAGGTGGAATATTGTTAAATCTGCTTTAAGCAAACAAACTAAAATATATATTACTCACTTTACGACGTCACTTTTAGTCGTGAAGTAATAACTTTTTACATTGAACAATGTTTTCTTATTGAATTCGGCTCGTTACCGGCATCATGGGCATCGAAATGTCTATCTTAATAATTATAGTATGCAGTCCTAATAATTTTCCATGATGTCGATGCACATATTAAAAAAAACAAAAAACATGTCGACTAGTTAAGTGACAATTGCTGTATCCAGAATGTATCAACAATATTTTATCAATTAAGTTTCTAAGTTTAGACGAACTACTGTTTTTTTCTGAGGTCGAATTTTACGTTCATGTTATTTCACGATTCAGAACGTTGTACACTCTTCTTGTTGTTGTTGTTTTTTAAAAAAAAATAAAAAAATTATGATTCGTTTTCATGATTCGTCACAGACATCAGGGGTTTTGATATGTTTTTCTAATTATAGCGTACCTTCTGAATAATTTCATTTAATGATGCCATGATGTGAATCTATAAACAAACAAAACCATGTCAACTAGTAAAGTGGCATATGACTTATGCCGAATGTATCAACAATATTTTATCCATGACCATTTTACACGAAATGCTGCTTTTTCTGAGGTCAAGTTAACGAGTTTGTTTGACGTCCATGTTGTTTCACGCTAACACCGTTCTCAATATCACAATGAAGACTTCCCGAGGGTGACAAATTATAAAATGTTCACGTATGTGAAAGAGAGACAGCAAAGAGTATGCGTAGGCATGTTCAGATGTCAATAAATCTCCTTTTGTGTATGCAACTGACAATTCAGAAAACAATTAACAAAACTAACCATGGAAGGCATTGAATACCGGTAAATTGTCAAGTAGCCATGTAGGGAATATGTCCGGACATATCCAGACTGACACGTCCAGGTCAGCTTGACAGTTTGAACATTGATCTACTTAGTGCGAGCATGAACCTTTTCGACCAACATTTCTGACTTGAACAAGTCTTAACGACAATGTAAATGGTGTTCGTGGTTCAATAGCGATGTACATCATCTTGCATCAATAACGTGCAAGCCGTACCTAAATATTGACAATAGCGGATGACCTCGCTTAGGTGAACACTACCAAGCTGACTGTCGTTCATTTCCCGATGAACGGCAGTATGTCACGTGATTACGTTGTCAATCGAGCGGAGGCATACAGAAACTGCTTAAGGGTGATTCATCAATATCTAAAAATAACATTAAAAATCATTTGGGAAAAATGAGAGTCACATCGAGTCAGGCTATGAATGATGCAGGCTTTGAGGCCAGACAGATCATATATATGAAATGAAGTGTCCATTCTAATCTATAACAGAGAATGTTCGATTTACCCAAAGAAATCATTGAGCTCCACACCCTGTCGTGTATTGCTTCGGGACATCCAGCCACTCCGCCTCTGGCGGCAATTGGGTATGACTCAAACACACTCCAAAAGTTCACAGAACGTTAATAGCAATCCATTTTCAGCATCAGCTGGGTCTGGATTTCTTTCCAACGCTAACTTTACTGGGTGCAACTTTTATTCCCAGCGAATGGCATTGCGGTAGCCGCCATTTTCTGCCGTTTATAAAAGCAAGGGATGTCACTCCAACTTGAATGTTTGGAACGGATGACGTCACGACGTCACGACTCGCTCCGTTGATATAGTTCGCTTTAAATAATTAAAGTTTGATGTTTAATGGGTTATTTGGTTATGATTTATGTATCTATCAATATAAGGATTGAAGCTGTATTTGTTGACGTTCATCAGCTGTCTCACCTGAGCAAATTCCATGATGCGCGAAGCATGATGCGTGAGGCACTGTCTTCATCAGCTGATGAACGTCAACGAACACAACCTCAATCCTTAAATATACAATGTGCTGTTTTAAGCCTGCATGGATCTCGGCATTTGTGGAGTCAAACATGAGGTCCAGGGCAACTTGACTTGATTGCAGTGATGTTGCCAGCAACGATTGGACATTGAGAAGTGCTGAGCTAGAAATCAGCTAACTCTATCTGTTCCTGTCTTCGAGACTGATTCGTCCATCACATATTTATGTTTATTTGTTCATGGTTTTTTAATTGCCGTAATTTGTGGGAGCTGATCTTGCCGCTTCTTCCCGACAACTCCAAAGAGACAAAAATGTCAACTCTTATTTCACATAATTTACATCTTGACCCTGGAGTGAAAAAATCACAGGATCACATAGTCTCTTTTTAACTCAGAGTATTGGGACAATCTAATGCTTTGAGATATGCCTAATTCCCTTCGGTTATTAATAACTCTATCTGTTCTCAACAATTAGCAATGAACGAGTAATTGCTAATTGAGTTGTGTTTACTGTTTTTACTAATGTCCAAGAAATATCACAGTGGGGGACAACAGAAATGAGATGTGAGCCTTTTCACATATATCGTTCCTTGGTGCAAAACGCTAAAATCAACTAATAGTCGGGTAGCCCATAGTGCTTGAAGCGCATTTGAGGGAAATCAACCCGGGCCTTCGGCCTGGCGTACGTGCGCTTCAAGCACCATGGTCTACCCGACTATTAGTTGATTTTAGCGTTTTGCACAAAGGAATGATACAATGTATATGTGAATAGGCTCACACCTAATTAATGAAGTAACATTTAAAAATAGTCATGTCCACTGCTTACTTTCTTCATGTAAACGTGACGATGAATGCTCAATGCGCAGTCATGCAAATATCAATATCGTCTTCAGAAAAGGCATTAACATTATTGCCTTTCAGAACTTTTAAGAGTCTTATTCAACCAGAAAAATATTTATCTACATTAACATCAAGAACCCTTCGACGTCCTTTTATTCAGTTGGATTTTTACATCTCGTAGGAATGTAATTCTAACTTGAATGTCTTTCAGCTGGCGTTTTGAATGAAACAAGTTGTTTCTCTGTCCGTGCCAGTTGGGATCTCATGTTTGGTCTGAATGGTCTTGAAAGACATGAAGGGCAATGGGATCCTACCAGTGCTGAGGTGTTCTTAGTCTACATCTCAAAGAAAGGATATCAGCAGTGTATGGCAATGAAAGGGTTGTTATCACCACTGTCAACTGAGTTTTGTTAATTTGTATGTTTATTTGTTTTTAATGCTGCACTCAGCAATATCCCAACTGTATGACGGCGTCTGTAAATAATCGTCAGTCCAGTGACCTATATCAAGAGCATCGATCTACGCAACTTGGATCCGATGACAAGCATCAACAAAGTCAGCGAGCCTGATCTCACAGGTTCAACATAACAGTCACCGGCCAGGAGCTGAGTTTAGACTTTGAGTGACTGCAGAAGCTGCTTAGAGACCGTTCACACGTCAACAACACTCTCATCCTTTTGCCTGATATCAACAGCATCACAGCCAACGACACACTCGCCTGTTTGGAACAGTAACGTAATTATGATTGTTCCTCACTGCCCATGTATGTAATATCTCGTGTTAGAGTATTTTCACCCTTTGTAATTGCAGAGAAGTGAATTTGGTTTAACACCCCTTTTAGCAGCATTCCAGTTATATCACGGCGTGTCAGCTTAATGTGGGAGGAAAGCCCGAAGTGATGCAGGTCTCAGACGTTTACCACTTCGGTGAAACCCCCGAGTACGGGTATGGTGCTGACAAACCTAGAAACAATCGGGGCGAACAGGGATTCGAACCATAGGTTTCTGGCGTGCCCAAGGGACGTGCCCCCATCTGAAACAGTCAAACTGAAACTAACCGGATCAGGGAGAAGGCGGCTGTGTAAAATGACAAGGTCAGTAACCGCCAGAGCAGCTGGGCCCTGTACTATAAGCAAGCAATGGTTATTATCATTCTTACATATTACACGTGCACACATAATTATCATAGTTAATTGGCACTACTCGTTCATAATAAATATTACATGGCCTTATATTCCTATGGATAATAAAACTATAATTAATAATAACATTATTGAATAACACACGCTTGACATTGCTGCACAAAAGCAAGGTAGCAACCTGTTTTGTGACACCATCTCATGTTCTTATTAAGAACAGGAATAGGCGGTCGGGTAGCCTAGTGGTTAAAGCGTTCGCTCGTCACGCCAAAGACCTTGGTTCGATTCCCGATATGGGTACAATGTGTGAAGCCCATTTCTGATGTCCCACGCCATGATATTGCTGGAATATTGCTAAAAGCGGCGTAAAACCATACTCACTCACTCACTCACTAGAACAGGAATAATCTTTCCAGTGGTACATTGTGTATAAAAGCAATTTGGATCCGTGCATGAACTGATAATAGTTGATATATGTAACTGTAGTTGCAGCTCGTTTCCAGGTGGCTTGATAAACTTGGAATCTCGGCCAGATATAGAATTAAAGGGTTGATGCGACAGGTGCTCCTCGAGGGCCCGAATAGGCTTATAATTATAAGCTCCTCATGGTCAACGATATATATACATGTGTATTAAATGTCAACAAAGCGTTTTCGTAATCAAAATACATGTAGCGCGGGAAGTCCCTACGGTGACTGGTCAAATTGTTCCATACGTACAACTATCCGGCAATAGCAGTCACCTGTACCAAAGTGCTACGCTTATTGTTCTTATAATTTTGAATATATACAGTGAAAGCTGTAACTAAAATGACACGATATTGGAATTTCTTCCGGCCATTGCATCACATTCTCTTTTTATACGTACATGTACGTTGTTTCATCTTCTAAATAATAATATTCTTTGACTTAACTGATCTGAACTAGAACGTATATCTAGTACACCACGTTTGGGAAGATTTCCACGGCGATCGATGACTAAGTGAGATCGTTTATCGCCTGACTAACGCCGTTAGAATTTGGCACAGTTGTCTAATTTTGGTATGTTAACATGTGCTTTTCATGTCTGTTTGAAGGTGTGCTATTAAAAAACAATACGTTTTTTATTTTTTTTTATTTTTTAAAATCTTTATTCACATTTCAAATAAAATACAATGTGCAACATTTCAACAATTATACATAATTCAAAATCCACTCCCTTTATATCAAACTTTCAAAGCATATTGCAAATATAGACATTAATAAAATATGATATCATGTTATATTCCTAGGATTGAAAAGTTTGTGCAAGGAAGACCAGAACTAAAAGACAGCTGTATAAATGCAATTTAAGAATGCAATTAATTTGGTCATATTGTACTATCTAATAATTTTACCTTAAATATATTTCAACTTAAGCTGAAAACCCTTTTCGTGATTGTTTAAACACAATACATTTGATAAGTAATATAACTACATTGAGAGAGTTGTCTCCCTTCCACTGATGTCGTTAACCAGTTGAGAACAAGCTCCCACGTCTGAGCAACATATTCACAATCATAAAATCAAAAACACTAATGTACATACAGTTGAGTACGGGAATGGAATCTTTTACAGTGAGAAAGCTGTCAAATTGGATCCAAGATTGCACAGCCTTTTTTAAATATTTGAGCCACACATATTATTCTCGAATGGTTCAATAAATAACATAAATAGTAACTGCACACAATATACAGATAACAGATTTCTGAATGACAAAAGGTTTTCATTGTAAATGTAAAAAAGGTGTTGATAATTTAAATAGTTTTCAATATACTTTTATTTACCCTGCTTGATCTAAATTATCAATTATTTCGATCAATACAGTGTGATCTACATTCGTATTAAGTAATATTTGATTTTTTTGTTTCCTTACTAAAAAATATAATATGTATAAAATATATCTTGTCTGAGAGAGTGAGTCAGTGAGTACTGTGTTACGCCGCTTTTAGCAATATTCCAGCAATATCATGGCTGGTGACTCTAGTCTGAGAGCAAGATGAATCGATTCTTGAGTTTATTTAAAGGGGTTTCTTAACAATTCTGAATTATATTTGTTCCCTCCATATGATGTAGTTAAGCTTGGCCAAAAGTGAAAAAAGGGAAAGATATTATTACTGAAAACCACTTGTGAACGATTTTGCTAGTTCTATTTTCATAGTTCACTACTAAAAACCTATTACATGTATATATTCTGCTTTTCCTTTTATGACAAATAACTCCATTAGTTCATTGATCTATGATCGTTATCTATTTCAAATACAATTCTTATTTATAAAAAGATATATGAACAAAAAAGTGTTATTTCATGGATTGGCCACACAAGTATTTATTGCGCAAAGTAGGCAGCCAAGTGAGAAATATAAGATGAGGCGAGAATCTGTTTCCTGGTCGTCTTTGTGAAACACATTTTTTTTAGCACATGAAGAGTATATACATTGAACAATACAATACAATACAATGTAATGCAGTACAATACAATACAAATCGAGATAATTCCCATTTTCGTTATTTTGTCTTTCACGTATCCTAGATATTGATAATAATTGTACTATTAGAACAACAACAATTATTTCTTTCACCTGTGTAAGTTCCTGGTGAAATTCATGTTTTTATAAATTAGATATAAATATCAACAACACATCATAACACACGAAGTATGAATAAGCGGTTTGCATGGTGCGTGAGTGCGCCCGAGTTAGGGCCAGTCACCGATTTTGCCTACGTTTGCGTTTGCGAATACGGTCTGCGACTGCGATTTAGAGTATCAAGTGATATTATGCCATGTTAAACTCACTGACAGCGCCAATGTGATTGTGTTTTGGGGACTGGTTTGCATTTTCTTCTACGTTGCGATTTATCAATCAGGGGGCTTTTAAATCGCATAATATATCGTAGCAATGAAATCTAAATCTAAATCTTGATTCTTAAGACACCTGAATACGGTCATGTTTCTTGGATATTCCTTGCAGTTCTAAAACCACATGTAAGAGGCCATACTTTAAAATGGCATTAAAATTAAAAGTTGTCACGGTGATGCAACAGCTGTCCACATGGAACATTTCTTGCAGTTGGTTGAAAGTAGCCCTCCTCTCTACGACCACACACATCCTGATGACAGAGATTTGGATGTTGTTGCCTTTGTCCAACTGTTAGCAACAATGACAGTGGATCTATGTCATTTTCTTCTACCTATTCTTTCAGCACCGTCAGCATATTGAGGAACCCCATTTCGAATTCAGCCAAAATCGCTGACGTAAACATCAGTATACTACGATCGCAGACACAAACGCAAACGGAGACAGTGCTCGAAAGTCGGTTTGTTGAAAAGACTTGCTTTGTATGAAAACCTTTCAATCAATATTAGAATCTATGTTTACTTACTCTTGTGTGATCGTACGATAGAATAAACATTTTCACTGTTAGTAAAGAATAAATTATGTTCGATATTGGGTTATCAATTTGAGTATTGTTTGGGTTATATAGCCCTATTTACTTTTTGTCCTTTGAAAATGTTCGATGTCAATTTCCTCGAGTTGTGGTTATCACAAATGAAAGAGCACCGACACTGAAACTGATTGAAGGTCATCTTTGAAACACTTAGCGTATGAAATAATCACGACCACTTCCGTCAATTTCTTTTACGTCAAAACACTGAAATTTCATCCGGACTTTTATCGGTAAATTAACCTCGTGGACAAATCCGAATGAATGTATACTTTGACATAAACAAATTATAGATCGGATATGTACCTTCAATGATATGAATTACTTGCCAATTAGATGTCAAAGTAGGGCGCTTGATTGACTTCAGTTGTCACATTAGGGCATTTCCATATTACGACTAATGTAGAAAAGTAGCAAGCCTAGAATACCATTACTTTCACCGTTGGATAGTTCCGTGAATCTGCTGACTTTAGATACTGTTGGAAAGAGAATCAACTAGAGATGTACAATGTGTGAAATAAGAAGGGCGTGGCGCTTTTGATACAATGTGTACGATTTTGAAACCACGACGTCATCACAATACGGCGCTGAGCGGTATACAAAGCCAGTTGACGGCCCAGCTCACCGAGTGAGTGAGTGTGTGAGTTAAGATTTAACATCACATCGGCAGTATTTCAGACATATCGTGACGAGAAGTACATTATTAATACATAGATTTAGACTAAATAAAAATCTGTCAACAAAGGACAGTACAATAACTAGAATATCACAGATTCGATTTAAAACTCGTTGCGAATATATAAGAGCCATAAGTATCACTGAACATCACAATATAAAAATGGGCTAAGGATCGTCAGTAACTAAAGGGAGATCCCAGCTGAATGAGGGTTAAAGTGACGTGTCACAATACGGCACCGAGCGGTATACAAAGCCAGCGGACGGCCCAACTCTATGAGGGTGAAAGTGATGTGTCACAATACGGCACAAAGCGGTATACAAAGCCAGCGGATGGCCCAGCTCAATGAGGGTGAAAGTGATGTGTCACAATACGGCGCCGAGCGGTATACATAGCCAGTGGACGGCCCAGCTAAATGAGGATGAAAGTGACGTGTCACAATACGGCACTGAGCGGTATACAAAGCCAGCGGACGGCCCAGCGCAATGAGGGTTAAAGTGATGTGTCACAATACGGCACTGAGCGGTATAAAAAGCCAGCGGACGGTTCAGCTAAATGAAGGTTAAAGTGAAGTGTCACCTATCGTATTTTGTACAATTCCATCGGCTCCTGCCATAACTAACACGTGAAGCCATTATTTCGATCCACTCACTGATGCTCTATCGACTCGTGTGACGTCTGTGTTATTTTTGACATTTACATGAACTCCGGTGACATATCCAAACATCATTTCCATTCGCTCTTCCATGCTCATGAACAGGTACGTAACCAGTGCACAACTTTTTGTCACCCACGCATAATGTTCGAAGAAGCAGTGTGGCCCCATTGTTATTCTGTACATTCACAATAGCTCCATCCCTCAGTAACATATCAACCCACTTTTAAGAACCACTCTTTAATGCAGAGTGGTGTGTCGCTTGTGTTTGTTGCGTAAGTTAACAACAGCTCTGATATTCAGTAACATAATAAATCTCTTTCGATCGACGCATTGATGCTCTATGGAGAACTGTGGCTCCCTTGTTATTCTGTATATACACATCAGCTCCAACCGTCAGTAACAGGTCAACACACTCTTTCCATCGTGACATTGATGCGCCATGAAGTGGTGTGTTGCCTGTGTTATTCCGTACATTCACACCAGCTCCAGGCTCCAGTAATATATCAACACACTCTTTCGATCCATGCATTGATTCACCATGTAGTGGTGTGTCGTCCGCACTGTCTCTTCATTAACATCAACTCAGAGCTTCAATAACACATCAACAAACAATTACGACCCATGCATTGATACTCCATGTGGTGGCGTGTCGACCGTACTATTCTCTACGTTTACACCAGCTCCAGCCTTCAGTAACAGATCAACACACTCTTTCGTAGACGCATTGATCCTTCATGAAGTGGTGTGTTGTCTGGTGTATTATGTACATTCACTTCAGCTCCAACCTTCAGTAACACATCAATCCGTTCTTTCGATCCACGCATTCATCCTCCATAAAGCTATATGTCGCCTGTGTTATTTTCTACATTCACAGCAGCTCAAGCCTTCAGTAACAGATCAACACACACTTTCGTTCATAGAATTGGTACGCCATGAAGTGGTGTGTTGCCAGTGTTGTTTTGTAATTGGACATCAGCTCTAGCCTTCAGTAAGAGATCAACACATTCTCTCGATCCAGATCTTGATGTTTTATGGGGTGGTGTGTCGCCAGTGCTATACTGTACTTTTACATCAGCTCCAGTCTTCAGTAACAGATCAACACACTCTTTCGATCCATGCATTGATGCTGCATGGAGTGGTGTGTCTCCTGTTTCGTTTTGTACTTTAACATCAGCGCCGGCCTTCAGTAACATATCGACACACTTTTGAGATCCACACCCTGATGCTTCATGAAGTGGAGTATCGCCTGACTCGTTTTGTACTTTTACATCAGTTCCAGCCTCCAGTAACATATCAACACACTTTTGAGATCCACACCTCATGTGTTATGAAGTGGTGTGTCACCTGTCCTATTCTGTACCTGTATATCAGCCCCAGCCTTTAGTAACAGTTCAACACACTCTTTCGATCCATAGATTGATGCTTCATGAAGTGGCGTGTAACCTGAGTTGTTTTGTACTTTTACATCAGCCCCAGCCTTCAGTAACAGTTCAACACACTTTTGAAATCCACACCTGGATGCGTTATGAAGTGGAGTGTCGCCTGTCTCGTTTTGTACTTTCACATCAGCCCCAGCCTTCAGTAACAGTTCAACACACTTTTGAGATCCACACCTGGATGCGTTATGAAGTGGAGTGTCGCCTGTCTCGTTTTGTACTTTCACATCAGCCCCAGCCTTCAGTAACAGTTCAACACACTCTTTCAATCTATACATTGATACTCCATAGGGTGTCTCGCGTCCTATCTTATCCCCAACATTCACGCCATCCTTCTGTAACAGGTCAAAACGCTCTCTCAATCTACGCCCTGATGCGTTATGAAGTGGAGTGTCGCCTGTCTCGTTTTGTACTTTCAAATCAGCTCCAGCCTTCAGTAATATATCAACACACTTTTGAGATCCAAACATTGATGCGTAATGAAGTGGTGTGTCGCCTGATCTATTCTGTACCTGTATGTCAGCCCCAGCCTTCAGTAACAGGTCAACACACTCTTTCGATCCATGGATTGATGCTCCATGAAGTGAAGTGTGGCCTGAGTTGTTTTGTACTTTTACATCAGCCCCAGCCTTCAGTAACAGTTCAACACACTCTTTCGATCCATGGATTGATGCTTCATGAAGTAGTGTGTTTCCTTTGTTATCCTCTACATTTACTCTCGCTGCAGCTGCCGGGGTGTCTCTTGACTTGATACCTGAATTATTGTCAGCTTTCTGCTTTCTGAAACCTTCAGCCGATTGACCAACTTCTTTTTCGTCTTCTTCGTGAGACGTATAAAGCTGTTCAAGTAAAAATAGAAGAACCTCTTGGCTTCCTCCCTTGCACGCTGAGTGCAGTGCAGTATTTCCATTTGGAGCCACCATGCCGACATTTGCTCCTTTTCCCGTCAAAACTCTCACGACATCCAGGTTTCCACTTTCACATGCTTCATGAAGAGGGAGTTGTCCATGCTTCGATATCATATTGACTGTGGCCCCTTTATCAAACAGCATCTTAACAACATCCAGATTCCCACTTTTACATGCAGCACATACTTCATCGCCACTAAGTTCTGCTCCTGCCACAAGTAAAGTCTTAACAATGTTCGCATGTCCAATTGTACATGCTTCATACAAAGGATTAAAATAGAAATCGTGACCAGCAACATTTGCTCCTCCCTCCAGCAAAGCTTTCACAATGCCCTCCGTGCCTGTCCGACATGCCAAAACCAGAGATGCGTACGTACATTCACTATCAACATCAACTCTATCCAGCACCAGTTTTACAATTTCTTCCTCTCCACTGAGACAAGCCGCAAATAGAGGAGACATATACTTATACTTATACTTATCCACATAACCTACTGCTCCTCTATCCAGTAACAGTTTCACTACGCCCTTGTGACCAGACAGACACGCTTGATAAAGTGAAGTTTTTTTCATCTTATCTGTTACATCAATATCTACACCCTTGTCAATCACATACTCCACAGCTGACACAAGACCATGTTTACACAGGTAATGCAGCACAGTTCTGTCATAGCTGTCCGATGCATTCAGATCAGGAAGAAGGCGAAGTATCTGGCGTACAAAGTTACAATCTCCAGTCTCCGCTGCTATCATCAGCGGGGTCTGTTCAGGTTCTCCGTAGGTCGCATTGATGTCCAGTTTTACATGTTGTGTCAGATATGTCAGCACATTTCCTGCAGCATGTTTGCACACACCCAATAAGATCTCATCTATTTCTGACTGATGCAGTGTAATGTTTCCCTTCTCCAGTATGTATTTCACCATGGTTGGGGATTTGTTGCTTGGCAGCAACTCCAAACAGGATGCTCGTGTTTTTCTATCAGTGTTCCTCAGAAATGTATTTACAGATATCTGATATTGTACTTTCAGTATGTTCATCAGTTTATCAATGAAATCAGGATCACAACAGATTTGGTGTGAGATTACATATGCCAAGTTGCCCAGCTGAATCTCCATGGCAAATCTCTGCACCAAGTTGTCAATGCAGAAAAGTGGGATTTCTGCAACGAAACCTTGGTTTTCAACAGTCCCATGCCTAAGTCGCTGGTTGATGAATGAGAGACTACAATTCTCAATGACAAATACTGGATCTTTTTCAGTCAGAAGAAATGCAACACTGTCATAGATTGATGGATGGTCAAACATGTATGTTCCATCTTCCAGCTTCAGATATGACCCAACAAGCTTATTGGCAGATGATACACAGTCATGCATCTTGTATTTGTCTTTATACAATTCAGACTGAGACACTTTACCATCTCCTTGGATCATTGCCTTCAGGAGTTGATGCTTTGATTTATTGTATATTAATTTCTGCAAAGTTTGGTTTAGAAATTCAAGAGGTCTTGTGAAAAACTCCTTTGCTGATACCTTGGCATTCTGTTTAAAGGCTGTGGCAAAAAGTCTACAGACATGTGGAAACCCATGTGGACACGCGATGTAGCTTAATTCAAAC
The DNA here is from genome assembly GCF_023055435.1 of Haliotis rufescens. Lineage (NCBI taxonomy): Eukaryota > Metazoa > Mollusca > Gastropoda > Lepetellida > Haliotidae > Haliotis > Haliotis rufescens. The sequence goes on from NW_025963813.1 coordinate 38,510,732, forward strand.
ATGACCTTTTTCTCAATGTCAACACCTTCCTTTCGAAAAACTGATTTCAAAATATTCAGTTTTTCTTCACGATCTATGGTTGGTGAGAGTTCCACTAGATGTTTACTGCTTGTAAGATATTCTCTCGCTCTTCCAAGGTCTGGTAAAGAGGATTTAAGTACATAATCACGACCTACAAGAATAAATAAAGATTGTTTCTTTTCATTTTGCTCTGGATTGATGGCAGTTGACTTATTCAAAGCACCATTTAGATCCAAGTCAGGCTTTGGCAAATCAAGAATCGGACGAAGAGAGGGTCTCCATTTGGTCCACTCTGCAACGTCAAATTCCAGATCACCAAATATATCATCCATCATAATCACTGGGTTGGTACAAGTCCTGGTGACCTCATTGAACTCGTCTGGGGACACAACTTGGTATACTTGTCTCCCTTGGCTGTGCAGATCTCTGAGGGCCATGTAGGCCACTGTAGACTTCCCCTCTCCTGGTCTTCCCTTTATTGTCACCCATGTTGCTCCTCTGTCAATCTTCTCCATCACCTCCTTATGTGCCTGTGTCGTAACCATACCTTGGGTCCATGACTGTATCCTTGATTCTGTTCGTTCTGAAAAAAATATAATAAAATTGATTGAACTGTACAAATCCGATCCTTCTTTCACACATACTGACCTAGTGTTATTGTTACAAGCAACCTCTCCTTAATGTATAAATACATTTCACATTTGCTCCACATGATAATAAATTATTAAAACTAAGAACTGATCACTGTGATATATATCAGTAAATGAGCTGAGAAATTGTGTTAACAAATCTGAGAGTTAATATTTTTGGCTATTGAAAAGTAAATTTGTAAAACAACATCGCAAAGAATAAGAACTTTTTCTTAACACAAAACTTGTTAACAAATTAAGCATGCCATTAATGGTCATATTGTTTTACATTGACATCCGTTATCTACTTTTACTATCATTTTCATGTTAACTTCTACGTTCGATAATGTAATGGCTCAGAATTGTGGAAATAGTACCTGATGAAGATATGGAACACGTTTCAAGAAAATTAAAAGTATCATCTACTATATAGTGCATAGATATTATATTGCAGAAGATGCACGTAGCGTAAGTCTCTTGTCCCTGTTTCTGCATATACCTCTTGCATCAATGTATTGACCCTTTCATCATGTTCACGGTCTTATACTTGACGACTATTTTATCCACAAAAATATAACTCTAAATTACTACAATGATACTTGTACATGAACAATCATCTATCTTGCTTTATCCACTGGAACTCACTCCTGATCTTCTGTACTGTAGTCAGTGGTTTCTCCTCCTCCTCCTCCTGGGGACAGGGCTGCGATTTACCGATGTTCTGAGTCCCTCCGATGTTCAGATTCCTGCCGCCCTTCACCGTCACTTCTCCAATCTGCTGTTGGACTTGGAGAACGTAATACTGAATTGCTGTAAAGTACATAATTATTTGGTAACTTGACACTCGTGAAAGGGAAATTTCGGGGAACAAGGCCAAAACCATTAAGATATCAGTTCTAATTATATGACTTAATTGTTTAAAACCTTTTAATCGCCAACATGTTATATTAGTACTTATATATGGAGAAACGAAGCACAAATGAAGCCTTATTATTAGTTATCAGGTTTATACTTATTATGTAAAATGTATTCATTGATGAAAAGATAATGCATGCATGAATTATAAACAAGCGTCTGAATGTGTTCATGTATGATGACAACTTGACGGCAAATAGTCTGCAACATTGAAAAAAATACGTTATTAGCATATAAGTTACTTGATTAATGTACAAACGTGTTTCAATTTACGTTTGATATTACGGTTGTTACGGAAAAAATGTTTGTTTTTATCATTTGGAACTACCGCCTTGTGGTTGTTCGATCACCCGGCGACAAAATAAGAAAATGGTACTTGTTATTTCCCTGCCTGGCGCTCATCATTAAGGCATTGAACAAAGACGATCTGTTGAGTATCTGAGTGGGGTATTCGTGTTAAACCTCTGTGTGATATCTCAATGGGTTCGCACTATAAAACCGGCATCAGCCGGACTAGCACAAGCAGCCGCAACCATGCATGAAAGTCGCTAAATATATGCAATTACCTTCAACGCAATGTCATACCCCATTCACTTCAAGCTGTTGCCATTTGATATTCGGGACTAGGATGTCAATGTTGAAGGGTGGGGGTATATATTTCTGTTAAGTGAACGATATATACTTTTTTTTGGTGAATCCTGAGGTCAAATAATTTTTAGAGCAATTACGGGAAAATATAATATTTTTACAAGAATATGAATTACCCTGAAATATATATAAGGGGCATTGAAAGCCAGATGAAATAATGTTTTCCTGATTTAATGTAAACTGCTCTTGATTACATAAGCGCAGAGGTTTTGTTTGCGTTTTTAAGTGAAGATACATTATCTTCATCAATGTCAGCATCTAGTGTGACTAAGTCAAGAAGGCAAATCTTCTTACTTGAAGCAGCACCAGATGATGGTGATGGCTCAGGCACCCAGTTTGTGTCCATCTCCTGTGTATGAGATTGTGAAGGCATCAATGCCATGCTGGAATCCTGGCAGGTAGATGAGCCCTGTTTGGCAATATGATGCGTCAGCGTTTTTAATGCTGTGGGAAAACAAGGCATAATTATTGTGAAGTATACTTAAAAGAGAGCATTCGTTGGAAGCTCCAAAACTGTCCGAATAATCTGATTTGATGAACTGTCTTGGCGCCCAGAAGGTTAAAAAGAACAATGTTTAGAGGGGTATTATTAAACGTAATGGTGACACGTCAGTCAAGACAATTATACTGGACTTTACACTGAATACCACCAAACATTTAGACATTCTATGCAACTACATGCCAAGTATATATAAAGAAAACCACTTTACAAAAGTGCCGGAGTCTTCTGGAAAATATATCTATATCACGGTTCGCTTCCTTACCATCATGGATACTGTGAGAGTTCTGACGCTGGCCAGTCTCAAGCACCACTTTTGAAAAAGCTGCTGCCCCCAATGTAACATTCCCGCCTTCCTCATCATCTTCATCAGTTTCTCCTTCTTCTTCCTCCACAGTGTCCGCTGTTTGAACGTCCTCTGTCGCAACATCAGCAACTGCTGACCAAGTGCTCCTGGTGACTGTAGAGCATGGAGGACCTTTGTGCCTTTTACCGATTTTTTCTTTCCTCTTTTTATTTGATATTTGTTTTCCTTTACCCCTCTTTCCACATCTAGCATCGTGTTGCTTTTTCTTGACAGCAGATGGCCTCTGCTTCTTTCGTGATTTCATGTTACCTTTACATTCGGTGTCCCTTTTAGATTTTGTTTCTGTTTGAGTGTCTTTTTCAGAATATAATTTCCCTGGTCCCTTTAAAGGGTAAGATGTGTCATCCTTCCTTAATACAACCCTTCTGTCTAATGTTGACATTTCTTCAGATTTAGAATTTTGTTGTGAATTCAATCCTTCATCTTTTTCATGCCGTTGTCGCATATTTCTCTCAGTGATGCGTAAGCTCCTTCGTTTATCACTGATATCTTTGTGTTCTCTCATCTCATATCCTCTCCTTGTTCGCCCCTTTAGTTTGGTCAACCCTTTACTTCTGGTTTGTACTTCCTCATTTCTGCTTTCTGTCTTAAATGTCCCTTTCATTAACCGGGTCACGATCTTGTCTCTTGTCCCTGTTTTCTTATCCTGCTTGCATTCACTTACTGGTTCGTCTGTCCTTATCTTTAGGTTGGTGGACTCTTTACTTCTGATCCCAACTCGATGTTTTTTCGCGCCTTTCGCCGTCCTCTTCTTCGCCATGTCAGTCCCTTTATTTCTTGACTCTAACGACATTGATCTGTTAGCAGCACTGTCAGTCTCATTTGGCCTTCTTCTGTTTCTCTGGGTCAACCCTTTACTTGTGCCTTCAACTCTCATTCCCTCATTGGCCCCACCCTCTGTGTCCTCCATCCTTCTTGACTTTACCCTTGGCAGCCCTTTACTTCTGCCTTCAACCCTCATCCTCTCATGGGCCTCACCCTCTGTGTCCTCCATCATTCTTTTCTTTACCCTGGTCAACCCTTTACTTCTGCCATCAACCCTCATTCTCTCATTGGTCTCACCCTCTGTGTCCTCCATCCTATTCTTTACCCTGGTCAACCCTTTACTTCTGCCCTCAACCCTCATTCTCTCATTGGTCTCACACTCTGTGCCCTCCATCCTTTTCTTTACCCTGGTCAACCCTTTACTTCTGCCCTCGACCCCCATTCTCTCATTGGTCTCACCCTCTGTGTCCTCCATCCTTCTTTTCTTTACCCTGGTGAACCCTTTACTTCTGCCCTCAACCCTCATTCTCTCATGGGCCTCACCCACTGTGTCCTCCATCCTTCTTTTCTTTACCCTGGTCAACCCTTTACTTCTGCCCTCGACCCTCATTCTCTCATGGGCCTCACCCTCTGTGTCCTCCATCCTTCTTTTCTTTACCCTGGTCAACCCTTTACGTCTTGTGTCCACCTTTACTCTCTCTCTTTGTCTCCACTCTCTGTCCCATGCACCCATCTTTCCCTTACACAAGCCAACACTTTACTTCTCGTCTGCATGTGCACTGTTTTCACGCCATCAATTACTGTGTTATTGATCCTTGCTAACTTTACTTGGGTGAATCGTTTCTCTATGACTACGACCTGCCCTCTCTGTCGCTCATATTTTCCAGTTGGAATATTTTTATTATTGGGCTTGCTGTTTCCTTCAGTACCACCACAGGAGAAAAGACATTTATATCAATCTGATGCTACAACTGTTCTCATTCTTGAACGGTGAATTCTCGGAAACCTGCACGAATAAGAAAATAAAAACACAACTACGTTTGTAAACACACCTCTGCAGATACAGTCTTTCAGAGTGTAAGGGAGAGAGTGACCAGGGTGTAGTGGAGGCAGTGTTCCGGGTGAAGATGAGAGAGTGACCAGGGTATAGTTGAGGCATTGTTCAGGGTGTTGGTGAAAGAAGGATTAGGGTGTAGTGGAGGCAGTGTTGAGAGTGTAGGTGAGAGAGTGACCAGGGTGTAGTTGAGGCATTCTTCAGGGTGTATGTGGATAGAGTGACAAGGGTGTAGTGGAGGCAGTTTTCAGGGTATTGGTGAGAGAGTGATTAGGGTGTATTTGAGGCAGTGTTGAGGGTGTAGATAAGAGAGTGACCAGGGTGTAGTTGAGGCAGGGTATAGTGGAGCCAGTGTTCAGGGTGTAGGGGAGAGAGACTCCTGAGTGTAGTGGAGGCAGTGTTCGGAGAGTAGGTGAGAGAGTGGCCAGGGTGTAGTGGAGACAGTGTGCAGGGTTTTGGGAAGAGAGAGTCCAGAGTATAGTGGAGCCAGTGTTCAGAGTGGAGATGAGAGAGTGACCAAGGTGTAGTGGAGGCAGTGTTCAGGGTGTAGGTGAGAGAGTGACCAGGGTGTAGTGGAGGCAATGTTCAGGGTGTAGGTGAGAGAGTGATGAGGGTGTAGTGGAGGCAGTGTTGAGGGTGTAGGAAAGATTTACCAGGGTGTAGTGGAGGCAGTGTTGAGGGTGTAGGAAAGATTTACCAGGGTGTAGTGGAGGCAGTCTTCAGAGCTTAGGGGAGAGATTTACCAGGGTATAGTGGAGCCAGGTCACAGGGTGTAGGTGAGAGAGTGACCAGGGTGTAGTGGAGGCAGTGTTCAGGGTGTAGGTGAGAGAGTGACCAGGGTGTAGTGGAGGCAGTGTTGAGGGTGTAGGAAAGATTTACCAGGGTGTAGTGGAGGCAGTCTTCAGAGCTTAGGGGAGAGATTTACCAGGGTATAGTGGAGCCAGGTCACAGGGTGTAGGTGAGAGAGTGACCAGGGTGTAGTGGAGGCAGTGTTCATGGTGTAGGTGAGAGAGTGACCAGGGTGTAGTGGAGGCAGTGTTCAGGGTGTAGGTGAGAGAGTGACCAGGGTGTAGTGGAGGCAGTGATCAGGGTTTTTGGAAGAGAGATCTCACGGTATAGTAGTGTCAGTTCACAGGGTTTAGGTGAGAGAGTGACCAAGGTGTAGTGGAGCCAGTGTTGAGGGTGTAGGAAAGATTTACCAGGGTGTAGTGGAGGCAGTGTTCAGGGTGTAGGAAAGATTTACTAGGGTGTAGTGGAGGCAGTCTTCAGAGCTTAGGGGAGAGATTTACCAGGGTGTAGTGGATGCGATATTCATAGTGTTTGGGAAAGAATGCCCAGGTTGTAGTGGCGGCTGTATTCAGGGTGGGTGTTGAGGAGAGTGCGTCCAGGATGTCGTGACGGATGTTTTCATGGTGTTGGGGAGAGATTAACCAGGGTGTAGTAGAGGCAGTATTCAGGGTGGTTGTAGGGGAGAGAGCGTCCATTATGTAGTGACGGATGTTTTCAGGGTGTTAGAGAGAGATGTAGTGTACCAAGGTGTAATGGAGGCAGTGTCGGGGTGTAAGTGGGTAAGAGGTATGTTTACGACGCACCGTGTCAACACATTAAAACTGAACTATAAAACGAACGTGTTCCAAGTCTACAGCTTGGGTCATACTGTTATGACGACATGCATGTATATCTGTATCTGCATGTATAGGGTGTATATATCCATATCTATTTTTCAGACATAAATCTATAGGCAGTATCTTTATCAAAATCTCAAGAATTGCACGAGGGGGAATTAATCACTACAATATGCATAGTAATGAAGGAAGTATTCTCCGTCCTTATCTTGAGTCCTGCCTTCTCCGTCCCTTCACATCGATTTTCAGCTCTCGTCTACGACCTGACCTAGATCAATTCGTGCCGTGATCCTTCCGGGTTTGTAGTCCGGGACAAGACATAGCTATAGGTTGTTCCATAGGATTATATACATTAATATCCCGATTTGAAATGTGGTTACTAATACACATTTGAACCTGCGCATCTCATAAGCAGCGTAATCAACATAAACCTTGTTTCGGTATCGTCAGGGCTTCATTTTCGTGAAATAAACAACATTCAGCATTGAAAAGCATACTAAAGACAAGTACATCTATACATACGCCGTTCTCTCAAATTAATTAGAATTGCTAGCTACTTTAGATTTACTTACAGTCAATGAAGTCACTGATAGATTGCCTCGGAACAGGCCAACTGTACGAGTGTGGACAAACCCAGCTTATCTATGACTATAAGAGAACGGGGCTCCTCACAGAGAAGATATGTCTATGCTGTGCATGTGAGTTTTGTAATGCGTAACAATGCAATATGGATTTTGTGTTGATTTATATTACAACAGCGCGGTGACTCATAACTACCGCTTGGTGTTAAGCTCTGAAGAGTTACTTGCCTTGACTGGGAAGACAATCTGTAAGGATCGTCGGGGCAACTTTCTTCGTATAATACACACGTGGTCGACCAAAGCGGTTACGTTGGGGTGGGTTGGGGTTGGGTTGGGGTGGGGTGGGTAGGGTGTTGGAGGGGTGGAGTTGGGGTCCACACGCCATCATATTCGATCATCTGTTTTGCTGCAAAATGATTAATTCCTCAAGATTCAACTCTATTGGCGAAGCTTTTGATCTTTCTCTCTCTCTATATATATATATTATCCGGAATTACTTCTATTTTATAATTTGTTTGTTTGTTTGTTGTTTAAAGTCGCACTCAGCATTATTCTAGCTATATGACGACGGTCTGTAAACCTTGTAATGTGTTTTGTCTAATTACTTAGCTTCCCTGTTGAACCTGCACTATCAAAATGTTGGTATTAAGGAATGTTGACGTTTCACTGTGCAAATGGAAACCACAGCTGTAGATAAGATGATAGTCTCAAATGAAATGCTCAGATAAGTATTCAGCCATGATTGTTATCTGTTTGAGACAGTAAAGAACTGGTTGTGGACGACTTTGTACATGGCTTTGCTAGGCCGTCTGCTATTTTTGACCGTGGCTTTATTCCCTGATTCTCGGGGATTAAATGTCAATATCTACATCGACACCAGCGTTGTCCTCAACAGAGTTCAGGACAACTTTGTTGGCGTCACCCTCGACTCCGGCATTATTCAAACTGGTTTGGAAAAGAGTGGTCTCAACTTGTCGTGAGTTTTCTTTTTTTTCTCAAGTTGGCTGAATATGCGTCCTTAGTGGTCCACTTTCGCCTTGCAGAATTGTGTGTTCGATGTTTTTATTATCATTGACATGGCACAATGAAGGTCACAAAAACACCTGAGCTCATTCTATCATGGATGGGTGCTTACTCTCTGCATCAAACTGGAGTTTCTCGAAATATTAACCTGAGAAGCTGTAGTACTCGTATCAGCGATAACAGTGGCGTTACACTCATTTACTCACACACTCACTCACTCACTCACTCACTCACTCACTCACTCACTCACTCACTCACTCACTCACTCACTCACTCACTCACTCACTCACTCACTCACTCAATCACTCACTCACTCACTCACTCACTCACTCACTCACTCACTCACTCACTCACTCACTCACTCACTCACTCACTCACCCACCCACCCACCCACTCACTCACTCACTCACTCACTCACTCACTTAAGCTGATTCTGTGCCAATTGTTTGTGCAATTCAAGGTATGTTAATGACATTTCAACTAAAGTTCGAATGGCTTTCTCACATATCATTTTCACCTCTAATCGAGTCGTTTCTTAATCCATGCTATTTTCAATAAGATCACCCAAATTGCTTAATCTGGCTGGGGGCTTCCAACCGAACATCCTTAGAATCGGCGGAACTGCCGAAGATGGCATTTCCTTTGACCCGAATAACGTCACAGAAAACAACCAGGGGGATCTTTCAGGTATATATTTCTCCTTCTTATTTATCTTTGAGATCAGGTTAACATATTCGAAACAAAATATTTCAGTTGTTTGTTTATTTGTTTGCACTCAACAGCATTCCAGCTATATGACGTCAGTCTGTAAATAATCGAGTGTGGACCAGGCAATCCAGTGAGTAAGATCATAAACATCGACCTTTGCAAATGCGATACGATGACATGCAATCAACCAAGTCAGTTAGGCCGAAACCTGATCCATTTGTCACCTCTTACAAGTAGTGGTTGTTGGGGACTTACATTATTCTTACCTGGGCCCATCAACCCGCAACCAAACTGGAAGAACACCTCTAACGCATCAAGGAAGATTATTTCCAATTTTTGTACTGAATTCCAAGCTCCATAAAAATCCGTACAAAGTTATTGCTGGGTCCAGCAAATGTACTATCATCCAGAAAAAAAGCAAGAAATTAATTTCTTTAAATTCATAGAAAGTATTGGAGATAAATGGATTAAATATCATGATGATTCTCAAAATTGCAAATGGTTCGCTTATTTTGTTTCTAATCTCAGAAAAGACCCAATGTCATTTATGTCCAAATGTTGTTTTTTTATTTTTGTTCACCACGGATCCACATGGCAATCTTAATGAAAAACTTCATACTTTGATCCAAACGTGATGGCCATTCATATAGTTACATTTCTCTTCAAGGTTTATCGAGAAAACAATGTGTGATATGATGGAGTCTGGACCAGACAATCCAGTGACTGACATCACGAGGAAAAGATCTACGCTTTTGAGATCCGATGACATGCATCAACCAAGTCAGCGAGCCAGTTGCTCTCTTATGAACATATGTATATGTTTTTCCAGCTTCTGTTTGGGATGAAATCAACGCTTTCACATCCCTTGTTGGATGGGATCTGATATTTGGCCTAAATGTCCTTGAAAGACGAGATGGGCAGTGGGACCCTACCAACGCTGAGCTATTCCTAAATTACACATCCAAGAAAGGATATCAATTATATGGCCTAGAACTTGGCAACGGTAGGTGGGGCATAAGAGTGGTAAGGTTCACGAGTAAGTGAGTTGGGTTTAACGCCGTTTTAAACATTATTCCAGTTATATCACGGCGTGTTAGCTTAATATGGGAGGAAACACTGAAGTGATGCAGGTCTCAGACCTTTACCAGTTCAGTGAAACCCACGAGCACGGGTATGGTGCTGACAAACCCAGAAACATAATCAGGGCGAACCTTGATTCGAACCCACAATCATAGGTTTCTGGCGTGCCCAAGGGACGCAACTCTGCACAGCGAATCGTGGCGCCTCAGACGACTGGGCCACCCGTGCCCCCCGGTAAGGTTCAGGACGAAGAGAAGCACAAACCATACTGTAAATCTTACCGGAGAATGTCATGTAAACAACATACATGTGTGGACCCTCTGCATGCCAATAAATGGTTAGGGGATTGATTGTGATTAACGTGGTTTGAAATCCGTTCATGGTGTCACCTTCCATAAGATGACAGGAATAGTGCTGACGGACGCATGAAACCATCCCCACTCACTGGTTCATTCAGGACTATGAAATAGGATCTCAAAATCCTGCTCTCTAAATATGTTTCATATTTCTATTTATTTCTTGCAGTCTATTTGAAATTTAACAGTCATATTCATGTTTCGTGGCTTTTCTGCGAGTTTGATGTGGGTATTGTGTAAGTTTTTATTCAAATGAGTTTGATATTGGATCTGTGGTATCTTAGACTAGTCACTTTCCTAGAGCCTCGGATGTTCCCCAAAAACTTTAACCAGTCAGTGTCGGCCCGGCAACTTGGAAAGGATTTTGGAACACTAGAGAAGGTGCTCAGAGATCGGCCACACTTCAACAACACTCGAATTCTAGGGCCAGATGTTGCGGGCATTTTATCAAACGCTACCATCTCATATGTGGAAGAGTGAGTTTGTTTTCAAAGATTCAGTGTAAAATATCTTTGTGTGGATGGACGTTAATTTAACATGGTGCATTTAAACAGCAAGCACACACCACTGCCCCATGCAATGATAATGTCTATTGGAAGGAGAGCGGGGGTGGCTGTTTCGGTCCACTGATCGCGGCACACCAAATTGACGGTAAGAAGATAGTACTTGTTGTTACCCTGCCTGGTGATAGGCATTAAGGGGATCGAACAAGAACTGGCCTGATGGAAGAGTAATATTTCACCCGACCACATCTTATTCGAAATATGCAATACCACATGACCGTTTTGTGTATTGAAAGATTATAATCATTTTTAAAGGGATAGGAAAACTAAAATCTAACTATGTTGAGTGTATATGTTTTAGTATTTCTATAATTAACAATCATAATCCATATATATTTATAATAGCAGTATTGGTTCCTTGAAGGAATATGGATCTTACAAATAACAATGACAATTGTATCTGTCGTCAACTTTCTCATTGAAAAATGGAGTGAGTGAGTGAGTGTTGTTTTACGCCGCTTTTAGCAATATTCCAGCAATATTACAGCGGGGAACACCAGAAATGGGTTTCACACATTGTACCCATGTCGGGAATGGAACCCGGGTTTTCGGCGTGACGAGCGAACGCTTTAACCACTAGGCTACCCGACCGCCCCTTGATATATGGAAACGAATGCTCCTTATACATTGCTTTTTGGTATTTTTGTAAATATCTCACATCTGTTGTTTTTTTAATTTCGCATTTAAGGTTTTTAGCTGCAGGCGGAGCCAGTGCACTGGATGGCGTAACATTCCACCAGTGAGTATGAATAAAGTCGATGTTGTCATCAGCTCATTAAATGTTTGTTTGATGTATCCAAACCCCTTTTGCAGTCAGCCGTAACTGCCTACGAGATGCGTGTTGGGATTGGTAAAAGAAAACGTTGTATGTCATGCAAAATATGAAATACATTACGATATTGAAGGACAAAACACTCAGGTTATTTGCCACTAATGAATGTATACATACACAAGTCTATGGCACATGTTTCTTGTATATGTACAATTGACTCCTTAAAAGGAAACATACACTTGTACGTGACCCATGTTCCTTGTATTTGTCTGTATAAACGACTCTTTAAAAGGAAACATACTCGTGTACGTGACACATGTTCCTTGTATTTGTCTGTATAAACGACTCCTTAAAAGGAAACATACTCGTGTACGTGACACATGTTCCTTGTTTTTGTCTGTATAAACGACTCCTTAAAAGGACACATACTCGTGTACGTGACACATGTTCCTTGTATTTGTCTGTATAAACGACTCTTTAAAAGGAAACATACTCGTGTACGTGACACATGTTCCTTGTATTTGTCTGTATGAACGACTCCTTAAAAGGAAACATACTCGTGTACGTGACACATGTTCCTTGTATTTGTCTGTATAAACGACTCTTTAAAAGGAAACATTCTCGTGTACGTGACACATGTTCCTTGTATTTGTCTGTATAAACGACTCCTTAAAAGGAAACATACTCGTGTACGTGACACATGTTCCTTGTATTTGTCTGTATAAACGACTCTTTAAAAGGAAACATTCTCGTGTACGTGACACATCTCACTTGAATGTGTCTGTATAAACGACTCCTTCGTATGAAAATACCTACTTTATGCGAATATATTTTTTGAGGTGTATTGTACTGAAAGAAAACAAGGGTGTCGTCTGTTATTAAATGTCATGGTCATTGTGTAACAACTTACTAAATCATGGGGGCACGGGTGGCCCAGTCGTCTAAGGCACCGCGATTCGCTGTGCAGAGTTGCGTCCCTTGGGCACGCCAGAAACCTATGATCGTGGTTTCGAATCCCGGTTCGCCCCCATTATGTTTCTAGGTTTGTCTGCACCATACCCGTGCTCGTGGGTTTCACCGAAGTTGTAAAAGTCTGAGACCTGCATCACTTCGGGCTTTCCTCCCACATTAAGCTGACACGCCGTGATACAACTGGAATACTGTTAAAAGCGGCGTTTAGCCCAACTCACTCACTCACCCACTACTAAATCATGATTGTAGTTTAAAGTCGATGAATGTAATATATACTCCCCCTTACGGTAGTACAAACGAGTGATTTATTCACAGTAAGTAAAGTAAACACCCTGCTTCCTTCTGCTTGTTTGAGTTTTATACTTTCAGTGATACAAGCACACTGACTTTTTATTATCTCAAGGTATTTCGGAAATGGGGACAATGCAACCAAAGAGATGTTTACAGACCCAACCTTCATGGATACACTGAATGCTTCCTTTGCGTCTGCACACAAGGCTACAGGAGCGTTGGCGTCCAACAAACCTCTTCTCCTGGGCGAAACAGGTTCCTTTTACCATGGCGGAGTGCTGAACATGACGGACACCTTTCTGGGGGGATTTTTGTGGGTATTTCAGACAATAGTCACGAACAGCTTCACAGTTGGGTCACCCGTGAAGATCCGGGGTAGAATAGGTCTGCAGCAACCCATGCTTGCCGTAAAAGGCGACTAACGGGATCGGGTGGTCAGACTCGCTGACTTGGATGATCAGTGGATTGTCTGGTCCAGACTCGATTATTTACAGACCGCCGTCATATAGCTGGAATATTGCTGAGTGAGGCGTTTAACAACAACCCAACCAACCATCCAACAAACCAACCAACCAACCAACCAATCAACCAACAACAGTTTGGTACTGTTTGACCCTGTCCATCATTATCGAAACGTATAGAAGGATATGCATTTTCATTTGCTGTGACATCTAGCCATGCTTCACGTACAGAATATCTGTACCTTCTTGCTGAAAACGATTCCACTCCATGAGTCTCCAGCGCATATCATGAAGGTGATTGAGATCTATGTGTTAATGTTCACCTATAGATGGATGGACAAGCTCGGCATGGCCGCCCAATCAGGCATTCAGAATGTGTTCAGGCAGGACTTGTATGGACTTGGATCAGCCAATCGCCTGTTGGAGTCATTCACATACGACCCCCTACCGGTGTGTATACATTACATGTGCTTCAATTACGACGGGCTTTTTCTAGAGGTAGGAACTTTGGGTTATTCACACACACACACAAACACGCACACACGCACACACACACACACACACACACACACACACACACACACACTCATGCTAGTCGGGATTTGTGGGATAGCCTAATGGTTAAAGCGTTCGCTTGTCACGCCGTGCTCTGGTTCGACTCCCTACGTGGGGACGTTTGTGTCAATCCCATTGCTGGTGTCCACTGCCGTGACATTTCTGGATTATTGCTTAAAGCTGCGTAAAAAATCTTACTCACGTACTCACTGGTGTGTTTGACTTCGACATGAATTCACCTGACATGAAATACATTTCAAAGCTGTGTTACTCACAACACACAGCATCTTATCGCATCTCAGTTGCGTGGCTCCATGCTCTTGATGCTAATCACCGGATTGTCAGGGGTAAACTCGATTAGTCAACAAGCAAAAAATTATCATTGTATAACACCTAATTTCTGTTTTGGTAGGACTACTGGTTAACCTTTCTCTTCAAGAAGCTTGTGGGCAACGCCGTGTTCAAGCCTAGAGTCGTGGGCCCGCCCACCGTAAGAGCGTACTGCCACTGCATGAGGTCCATAAAGTAATTATGATGAATCTTTTTGTTATCACAAGTATTCAGCACAGGAATACCGAACATCATTTGGGAAGGTTCTTGTTTGAAATCCAAAACATTGCTAGTATTTAAATTAATGAATATCATCTGGTTACATTACCAATGATTGTACTATTGGATGTTAGAAGCAGTGACAGGGCACAGTGAAGGCAACAACTACAGGAGAAAATAAGTCCACGTGTTCATCTCAGGTTTGTTTGAGTGTCAACGATTGAAAATCAGTAGAACATAAAGTCTCGTGGGAGAAGACAAGCAATAATAGAACAATGATAAAATGTTGTTTTACCTTTTAGTCCATATTACTATCCACGTGGGAGAAAGACAAGCAATAATAGAACAATGATAAAATGTTGTTTTACCTTTCAGTCCATATTACTATTCACGTGGGAGAAAGACAAGCAATAATAGAACAATAATATAATGTTGTTTTACCTTTCAGTCCATATTACTATCCACGTGGGAGAAATACAAGCAATAACAGAACAATAGTATAATGTTGTTTTACCTTTCAGTCCATATTACTATCCACGTGGGAGAAAGACAAGCAATAATAGAACAATAATAAAATGTTGTGTTACATTTCAGTCCATATTACTATCCACGTGGGAGAAAGACAAGCAATAATAGAACAATAATATAATGTTGTGTTACATTTCAGTCCATAAATAATAAAATGTTGTGTTACATTTCAGTCCATATTACTATCCACGTGGGAGTCTGACTGTGTTTGCCATGAACCTGGACACTGTTGCAGTGAACTTGACTTTCCCAGAATACAAAGGCGGATACATGGACTACTTCCTGTTGTCACCAGAAGGAGGTGATGTTCAGTCGAGGTATGACATCCTCGCCAAATAATTTGTTTTATATGCTGGCATCCGTATTCGTTTAATGTACAAGAGCAGCTAATTTTCTGAGGGGATGAAGATAAAGACAAACACATAGTGAAATACAGCTTTGTTCCTGGTTTCGGCAGTTTTCACTTATTTTAACTATTGGTTTGTTCTTAGGTCATGAGGGGCGGTCGGGTAGCCTAGTGGTTAAAGCGTTCGCTCGTCACGCCGAAGACCCGGGTTCGATTCCCGACATTGGTACAATGTGTGAAGCCCATTTCTGGTGTTCCCCGCCGTGATATTGCTGGGATATTGCTAAAAGCGGCGTAAAACCATACTCACTCACTCACTCACTCTTTGGTCATGCTAGACGTACACACATACAACTGGAAGGGGAAAAGGCTCTGATAAATTCATATTAACATTTTAGTATTTTCGTATATCCAGGGTTCGCCATTCCCAGTGGGTGAAAATGATCCTTAACGTACCTCCCTATTTATCACTGGATTGTCTTGTCCAGACTCGATTATTTACAGACCGCCGTCATATAGCTGGAATATTGCTAAGTGCGGCGTTAAACAACAAACCAACCAGCCCACCTAAACATAGCCCATTAAGTAATTTCTCAGAAATATACAGACCTTGTGTTACACGTGGAATGGCATTACTAAAGAGAACCCACATCATGTAATGACACAAAATCTCTCTATCCCCGAGAACATGTACTGAACGGCTACTGAGACATATCTTTTGTCTCTTGCAGAACTGTGATCCTCAACGGCCACCAGCCTATCCATCTGGTTGAAAACGAGATACCCTTTCTGGTTCCTGGTGGTGTCAGCGCAAACACCATCACCCTTCCCTCGCTCACATACGGATTCTTTGTACTTTACGCTGACGCCCGTGTTTGTAAACCTGGCAACTAGACAAACAATGTGAAGGGTGGCTTAACGTCACAATACATTGTCCTGATTCCATCCGATATTTATATGTCATTGACTGATGATTCCTGACAGATTGTTCATTATGTTGAAATGTTCCAACCGAGGATGCTGCTTATTCCTTTGCAAATTGTTAAGAGGTGGGCTACGGGGATCAAGGGAGAAGGAGAGAGACTCGAGGATGGTCGAACAACAGGATGGCGTTCCACTACTATCACTATGGAAAGCGTTCATAAAATATACAATATTATTGTGGATGATCGACTTCTCACAACACGTCATATACCAAATATAGTAGAGACATATGCGGTAAACTACGTTTATAGCGAACACGCTTATAACGAACTGACCGATATTACGAACTTATTTTGTGGTCCCGGACAACTACTGTTTATATGTTGACTGTATATATGCTTATAAAACGAACTGCGATTATAACGAGCTGAAATAAGTGGGTCCCTTTTCGTTCGCAATAGCAGTAGTTTACCATAGATACATATCACGGGAGACGTGAGAACTCTCTGAAGAATGAACTGATAATGACAAAGGTTTATCTGCACGAGGCTTCCTGATACGAAACTCTCCAGCGATTTGAAGCCATGGATAAGTCTTGAACCCACTATCAACAGCTTATCTGTTCAGGCAACGACGTAAGAATATCAAGGTTTAACGTCGTTGAAGTTAATAGAGCATCGTCCGTATTCTCCAGAGTTGGCAGCATCAGACTTCCGCCTCTTCCCAAACCTGAAAACAAAATTGTATGGTAAGCATAATGCTAGTCTGTACGGATATCATGACGACCTACATTGATGTCACACGCTTGTTACATTACAATTGACACTCTTCATAATTTCTGTAACCAGACATACAGTATAAGTGTGGTTGCAAGACAGATTTTATTGTGACACAGATATATTTCACCAGGTGGTCAGCGAGGTGTTAGACCTTGATCGTACGATCTCAGTTTATCAACTCTAACGAAAATGATAAGACCCTGGGGACATGGTTTGACCCAAATCCGGACAGAGGTTATCTTGTGTAATATTGCTTACAAACACGAGTGCCAATGTCGTGTCAAATGACAGGAGTTATATTTACCTCAAGGACAGTCGTTTTACTAAACGTTTTACAATTTACAAAATGATTAATGAAAGACTGATTCTGACATTCATGCATGAATTTATCTGAAAACATATTGTAAATTTAGTGCATGAGCTCCAAACACACAGGAGTGGCTAATAGATAGATATCACGGGAGACTTGAGAACTCTCTGAAGAATGAACTGATAATGACAAAGGTTTATCTGCACGAGGCTTCCTGATCCGAAACTCTCCAGCGATTTGTAGCCATGGATAAGTCGTGAGCCCACCATCATGGAGTAAACAACAGTCAAAGCTGTTGAAATACCTAGCGTCTTCTCCTCCGAAGTCTGTTCCATCCTCTGGCAAGGTGATAGCTTCGGTTTACTGGGATGGCAATGGAATCCTTCTAGTGGACTAGCCCCCAGAATGTCAGACCATTAGCAGCTAATCTACTGAGGCAACTGCGTAAGAATATCAAGGCTTAACGTCGTTGAAATTAATAGAGCATCGTCCGTATTCGCCAGAGTTGGCAGCATCAGACTTCCGCCTCTTCCCAAACCTGAAAACAAATTTGTATGGTAAGCATAATGCTAACCTGTACGGATATCATGACGACCTACATTGATGTCACACGCTTGTCACATTACAATTGACACTCTTCATTATTTCAGGAACCATACATGCAGTATAAGTGTGGTTGCAAGACAGATTTTTTTGTGACACAGACATATTTCACCAGGTGGTCAGCGAGGTGTTAGACCTTGATCGTACGATCTCAGTTTATCAACTCTAACGAAAATGATAAGACACTGGGGACATGTTTTGACCCAAATCCGGACAGAGGTTATCTTGTGTAATATTGCTAACAAACACGGGTGCCAATGTCATGTCAAATGAGAGGAGTTATTTTTACTGAGGTATAAGACTGATTCTAACATACATGCATGAATTTATCTGAGAACATATTGTAAATTTAGTGCATGAGCTCCAAACACACAGGAGTGGCTAATAGATTGCTGGCAGTTGTACAACATACATGTACGTGTGTCGAACTTGTAATGTCTGGTTTTTTTTACATGGATTTCTGCTTTGTCGACACAACGTGTGAAGTTGATTATCGAAATAGGTCAACAATTTTTCTGTTATCGTAGGTTGTAAATGGTATTTGCTGAAAGCGCTGTTTCTCTTTGCAGGAGACTAGGACGGAACAATGGAAGTCCGTGATGACAATGCTCCGCCATCTTGTATACTCAATCTTCTTATTCACTGTCCTTCATGGTGCAGATGCTGACATCTACATCAACACAAAGCCTGCCGTCAACAAAGTTCATGATAAATATGTGGGTGTGACACTCGACTCCAGTGTTCTTGGCCCCATTTTTATATCGTTTCGTTGGCCATTAATCGGTTTGTTTAATGTTCGACAACTAGTTTTAAGTCAAACTGTGATATATGGCTAGTTATTATACTGTCCTTCGTCGACAGTTTTTTTAATAAATATTTGAGAAACAATATGGCATAAATATTGCCGACGTGACTTATAATTACATTCACTCACTCACTCACTCACTCACTCACTCACTCACTCACTCACTCACTCACTCACTCACTCACTCAATCCTGAGCAAGTGTTCCTGAGCATGGTTTTGCTGTAAGTGGACTTACCCTGGCGTGAGTAATTGTATGTGAAACTATTTTATGAGTGTGTATATTGTTTCATTTCTTTTAAGTTCAAAAGCTGATATAATACGGCACAGTTTCAAATGGTTGAAGGTAAACTTTAGTAAGTTAGTTGGTTGATAAGTCTGTATGTAGATATGTCTGTAGGTGTGTAGGCAGGTAGGTAGGTAGAGCGGTATGTAGAAAGGTAGGTAGATGGCCCTGCACATGTACAAATCCAGCATTATAAAATCACCTGCGTTTGATTTACAATTAGATCGCCCATGTTCCAACATCATGTGGAAGGAGTCTCTCCAAATATCCTCAGAATCGGGGGAACCGCAGGAGATGATATTTCCTTTGCCCCGAATATTGTGCATGGCAACAACCATGGAAATATAACCGGTACTTGTCCTTTGTGTTTGTTTCACCTTTGTAGTATTCGCACTTCCTGATGACTTTGTTTTTTCAGGCAGCTGAATTATCTAGCAGTGTAGTAATATGTAATTCTAACTTGAATGTCTTTCAGCTGGCGTTTCGGATGAAATAAGTTGTTTCTCTGTCCGTGTCAGTTGGGATCTCATGTTTGGTCTGAATGTTCTTGAAGGACATGAATGGCACTGGGATCCTGCCAATGCTGAGGTGTTCTTGGACTATACTTCAAAGAAAGGATATCAACTGTATGACCTGGAGCTTGGCAACGGTATGCAGTAAAAATTGAATTGTAACTTTATGTAATGAATTTTAGCGGTGTGTGGCAATGAATGGATCTACTGAGTTTTGTTAATTTGTTAGTTTGTGTATTTGTAAGTTTGTTTGTTTTCTAATGCCACACTCAGCAATATTCCAGCTCTATGACGGCGTCTGTAAATAATCGGCAATCCAGTGACCGATATCATGAGCATCGATCTACGCAACTGGGATAAGATGACAAGCATCAACAAAGTCTGATCTCTAGATTGGTTATGTACATAGAGTTAAATATTATATATCACAAGTTCAACATAACAGTCACCGGCCAGGACCTTGGTTTGGAATTTGAGAGGCTGCAGAAGGTGCTTAGAGACCGTTCACACGACCAGATGTCAACCGCATCACAGCCAACGACACACTCGCCTATATATAACAGTTACGTAATTATGATTATTCCTCACTGCCCATGTATGTAATATATCGTGTTAGAGTCACAAAGTATTTTCACGCTTTGTACTTGCAAAGTAAATTTGGTTTAATACCCCTTTGAGCAGCATTTCTGTTATATTACAGCGTGCCAGCTTCACGTGAGAGAAAAGCCTAAAGTGACACAGGTTTCAGACAATTAATACTTTGGTGAAACCAACGAGTATGGTGCCAAGAATTCTTTAATCACATTTCAAATAAAATACAATGTGCAACATTTCAACAATTATACATTATTCAAAATCCACTCCCTTTACATCAAACTTTCAAAGCATATTGCAAATATAGACAATCATAAAATATGATATCATACTATCATTCTTTGCTAGGATTGAAAAGTCTGTGGAAGGAAGACCAGAACTGAAAGAAAGCTGTATAAATGCAATTTGAGAAGGCAATTAATTTGGTCATCATGTACTATTTAATACTTTTACGTTAAATATATTTCAACTTTAGCTGAAAAACCTTTCTTGATTGTTAACTTCAACACAATACATTTGATAAGTAATATAACTACATTGAGAGAGTTGTCTCCCTTCCACAGATGTCGTTAACCAGTTGAGAACAAGCTCCCACGTCTGAGCAACATATTCACAATCATAAAATCAAAAACAATAATGTACATACAGTTGAGTACGGGAATGGAATATTTTACAGTGAGAAAGCTGTCAAATTGGATCCAAGGTTGCACAGCCTTTTTTAAATATTTTAGCCACACATATTATTCTCGAATGGTTCAATAAATAACATAAATTGTAACTGCACACAATATATAGATAACAAATTTCAACAGAATGACAAAAGGTTTTCATTGTAAATGTAATAAGGTGTTGATGTTTTAAATAGTTTTCATTATGCTTTTATTTACCCTGCATAATTTAAATTATCAATTACTTCGATCAATGCCATGTGATTTACATTTGTATTTAATAATATTTGATTTATTTTCTATCTTATTAAAAAATATAAAATGTAAAAAATATATCTTGTCTGAGTGAGTGAGTGAGTGAGTATGGTGTTATGCCGCTTTTAGCAATATTCCAGCAATATCACGGCTGGGGACTCTAGTCTGAGAGCAAGATGAATCGATTCTTGCATTTATTTAAAGGGGTTTTTTTTAATTCTGAATTATATTTGTTCCCTCCATATCATGTAGTTTAGCTTGGCCAAAAGGTGAAAAAGGGAAAGATATTATTACTGAACCGCAATGGGTACAATGTGTGAAAACCATTTCTGGTGTCCCCCGCCGTGATATTGCTGGAATATTGCTAAAAGCGGCGCAAAACCATACTCACTCACTATCATTACAGAAAAACACTTGTTAGCGAATTTGCTAGTTTTATTTTCATAGTTCACTACTAAAAACCTATTACATGTATATACATGTATTCTGCTTTTCCTTTTATCACAAATAACTCCATTAGGTCATTGATCTACGATCATTATCTATTTCAAATACAATTCTAAAGTCTCATTTATAAAAAGAAATATGAACGAAAAAGTGTTATTGGCCATACAAGTAAATTTTGCACAAACGTCTAAGTAGGCAGCCAAGTGAGAAATATAAGATGAGGCGAGAATCTGTTTCCTGGTGGTCTTTGTGAAACACATTTTGTTGGTTTTTTTTAGCACATGAAGAGTATATACATTGAACAATACAATACAATACAATTCAAAACAATGGAATGCAGTACAATACAATACAAATCGAGGTTATTCCTGGTGGAATTCATGTTTTCATAAATTGGATATAAATATCAACAACACATCATAACACACGAAGTATGAATAAGCGGCTTGCATGGTGCGTGAGTGCACTTGAGTTAGGGCAAGTCACCAATTTTGTCGACGTTTGCGTTTGCGAATACGGTCTGCGACTGCGATTTTAAGTATCAAGTGCTATTATGTCATGTTAAACTCACTTACAGCGCCAATCTGGGCCAATCAGTGTTTTGGGGACTGGTTTGCGATTTCTTCTCCGTTGCGATATATCAATCAGGGGGCTTTTAAATCGCATCGCACCATCTAAATATAAATCTTGATTCTTAAGACACGTGACTACGGTCATGTGACTTGGATATTCCTTGCAGCTCTAAAACCACATGTAAAAGGCCATACTTTAAAATGGCATTAAAATGAAAAGTCGTGAGGGTATTGCAGCAGCTGTCGACATGGAATCTTTCTTGCAGATTCATCATGATGATAGAGATTTGGATGTTGTTGCCTTTGTCAAACTGTTAGCAACAATGACAGTGGAGCTATCTTATTTTCTTCTACCTATTCTTTTAGCACCGTCAGTATATTCGGCGACTACATTTTGAATTTAGCCAAAATACGTAAACATGAGTTTTCCACGATCGCAGACACAAACGCAAACGGAGACAGTGATCGAAAGTAGGTTTGTTGAAAACATTTGCTGCGTATGAAAACCTTTTAATCAACGATATAATTTATGTTTACTTACTCCTGTGTGATCGTACAATAGAATAAACATTTTCATTGTTAGTAAAGAATAAATAATGTTCGATATTTGGTTATCGATTTGAGTCTTGTTTGGGTTATAAAGCCCAATTTACTTTTCGTCCCTTGAAAATGTTGGATGCCAATTTCCTCGAGTTGTGGTTATCACAAATGAAAGAGCACCGACACTGAAACTGATTGAAGGTAATCTTTGAAACACTTAGCGTATGAAATAATCACGACCACTTCCGTCAATTTCTTTTACGTCAAAACACTAAAATTCATCGGGACTTTTTATCGGTAAACTAACCTCGTGGACAAACCCCAGTGTATACATTATGACATAATGTCAAATGCCTATTATCGATATGATATGTATTTTCAATGATATGAATTATTTGACAATTAGACGTCAAACTAGGGCGCTTGATTGACTCCAGTTGTCAGATTAAGGCATTTCCATATTACGACTAATGTAGAAAAGTAGCAAGCCTAGAATACCATTACTTTCACCGTTGGATAGTTCCGTGAAATTGCTGACTTTAGATACTGTTGGAAAGAGAATCAACTAGAGATGTACAATGTGTGAAATAAGAAGGGCGTGACGCTTTTGATACAATGAGTACGTTTTTGAAGCCACGACGTCATCACAATACGGCGCTGAGCGGTATACAAAGCCAGTTGACGGCCCAGCTCACCGAGTGAGTGAGTGTGTGAGTTAAGATTTAACGTCACATCGGCAGTATTTCAGCCATATCGTGACGATAAGTACATTAATAATACATAGATTTAGACTAAATAAAAAGCTGTCAACGAAAGACAATACAATAACTAGAATATCACATATTCGATTTAAAACTCGTTGCGAATATGTAAGTATCACTGAACACCACAATATAAAAATGGGCTAAGGATCGTCAGTAACTAAAGTGAGATCCCAGCTGAATGAGGGTTAAAGTGACGTGTCACAATAGGGCACCGAGCGGTATACAAAGCCAGCGGACGGCCCAGCTGAATGAGGGTTAAAGTGATGTGTCACAATACGGCACCGAGCGGTATACAAAGCCAGCGGACGGCCCAGCTGAATGAGGGTGAAAGTGATGTGTCACAATACGGTACCGAGCGGCATACAAAGCCAGCGGACGGCCCAGCTCAATGAGGGTTAAAGTGATGTGTCACAATACGGCACTGAGCGGTTTACAAAGCCAGCTGACGGCCCAGCTAAATGAGGGTGAAAGTGATGTGTCACAATAGGGCACCGAGCGGTATACAAAGCCAGCGGACGGCCCAGCTAAATGAGGGTGAAAGTGACGTGTCACAATAGGGCACCGAGCGGTAAACAAAGCCAGCGGACGGCCCAGCTCAATGAGGGTTAAAGTGATGTGTCACAATACGGCACCGAGCGGTATACAAAGCCAGCGGACGGCCCAGCTAAATGAGGGTGAAAGTGATGTGTCACAATACGGCACCGAGCGGTATACAAAGCCAGCGGACGGCCCAGCTCAATAAGGGTTAAAGTGACGTGTAACAATACGGCACTGAGAGGTATACAAAGCCAGCGGACGGCCCAACTCTATGAGGGTGAAAGTGATGTGTCACAACACGGCACAAAGCGGTATACAAAGCCAGCGGACGGCCCAGCTAAATGAGGGTGAAAGTGACGTGTCACAATACGGCACCGAGCGGTATACAAAGCCAGCGGACGGCCTAGCTCAATGAGGGTTAAAGTGACTTGTCACAATA
Source organism: Haliotis rufescens (assembly GCF_023055435.1). Lineage (NCBI taxonomy): Eukaryota > Metazoa > Mollusca > Gastropoda > Lepetellida > Haliotidae > Haliotis > Haliotis rufescens. The sequence continues at coordinate 38,535,073 of NW_025963813.1, forward strand.
CGGCACTGAGCGGTATACAAAGCCAGCGGACGGCCCAGCTAAATGAGGGTGGAAGTGATGTGTCACAATACGGCACCGAGCGGTATACAAAGCCAGCGGACGGCCAAGCTAAATGAGGGTTAAAATGATGTGTCACCTGCCGTATTTTGTACATTTCCATCGGCTCCTGCCATAACTGACACATGAAGCCATTCTATCGATCCACTCGCTGATACTCTATCGACTCCTGTGACGTCTGTGTTATTATTTCCATTTATATGAACTCCGGTAACATATCAAAACATCATTTCCATTCGCTTTTCGATGCTCATGAAGAGGTACGTAACCAGTGCACAACCTTTTGACACCCACGCATAATGTTCCAAGAAGCAGTGTGGCCCCATTGTTATTCTGTACATTCACAATAGCTCCAGCCCTCAGTAACATATCAACACACTTTTGAGAACCACTCTTTAATGCAGAGTGGTGTGTCGCTTGTGTTGCGTAAGTTAACAACAGCTCTGATATTCAATAACATAATAAATCTCTTTCGATCTACGCATTACTGCTCCATGGAGAAGTGTGGCTCCCTTGTCATTCTGTACATACACATCAGCTCCAACCGTCAGTAACAGGTCAACACACTCTTTCCATCGTGACATTGATGCGCCATGAAGTGGTGTGTTGCCTGTGTTATTCCGTACATTCACACCAGCTCCAGGATCCAGTAATATATGAACACACTCTTTCGATCCATGCATTGATTCACCATGTACTGGTGTGTCGCCCGCACTGTCTCTTCGTGTACATGAGCTTAAAGCTTCAATAACACATCAACAAACAATTACCACCCATGCATTGATATTCCATGTAGTGATGTGTCTTCCGTACTATTCTCTACATTTACATAAGTTCCAGCCATCAGTAAAACATCAACATACTATTTCGACCCATGCATTATAACTCCATGTAGTGGTGTGTCGTCCGTACTGTCTTTATGTTTACATCAGCTCCAACCTTCAATTATAACAGATTAACACACTCTTTCGTAGACGCATTGATCCTCCATAAGTGGTGTGTCGCCTGTGTTATTCTCTACATTCACTGCAGCACCAGCCTTCAGTAACAGTTCAACACACTCTTTCGATCCATGGATTGATGCTGCATGAAGTGGTGTGTCGCCTGAGTTGTTTTGTACTTTTATATCAGCGCCAGCCTTCAGTAACATATCAACACACTTTTGAGATCCACGCCTTGATGCTCTATGAAGTGAAGTGTCGCCTGTTTTATTCTCAACATTCACATCAGCTGCAACCTTCAGTAAAATATCAACCCACGTTTGAGATCTACACCCTGATGCCTGTCTCGTTTTGTGCTATGAGTTATGAAGTGGTGTGTCGCCCGATCTATTCGGTACCTGTATATCAGCCCAAGCCTTCAGTAACAGGTCAACACAGTCTTTCGATCCATGGATTGATGCTGCATGGAGTGCCGTGTAGCCTGAACAACACACTTTTGAGATCCACACCTGGATGCTTCATGAAGTGGAGTGTCGCCTGTCTCGTTTCGTACTTTAACATCAGCTCCAGCCTTCAGTAACATATCAACACACTTTTGAGATCCAAACATTGATGCGATATGAAGTGGTGTGTCGCCTGCTCTATTCTGTACCTGTATGTCAGCCACAGCCTCCAGCAACAGGTTAACACAGTCTTTAGATCCATACATTGATGCTGCATTGAGTGCTGTGTAGCCTGAGTTGTTTTGTACTTTTACATCAGCCCCAGCCTTCAGTAACAGGTAAACACACTTTTTCGATCCATGGATTGATGCTGCATGGAGTGCTGTGTAGCCTGAGTTGTTTTGTACTTTTACATCAGCCCCAGCCTTCAGTAACAGATCAACACACTTTTGAAATCCACACCTGGATGCTTCATGAAGTGGAGTGTCGCCTGTCTCGTTTTGTACTTTTACATCAGCCCCAGCCTTCAGTAACAGATCAACACATTGTCAGATCCACATCTCGATGCTTCATGAAGTGGAGTGTCGCCTGTCTCGTTTTGTACTTGTACATCAGCCCCAGCCTTCAGTAACAGATCAACACACTTTTGAGATCAACACCTGGATGCTTCAGGAAGTGGAGTGTCGCCCGTCTCCTTTTGTACTTTTACATCAGCTCCAGCCTTCAGTAACAGATCAACAAACTTTTGAGATCGATACCTCAATACTTTATGAAGTGGTGTGTCGCCTGTTCTATTCTGTACCTGTATATCAGCCCCTGCCTTCAGTAACAGGTCAACACACTCTTTCGATCCATACATTAATGTTCTACAGAGTGGCGCGAGTCCTATCTGATCCCCGACATTCAGGCCAGCCTTCTGTAACAGGTAAATACGCTCTTCCAATCCGAGCCCTAATACGTTATGAAGTGGAGTGTCGCCTGCCTCGTTTTGTACTTTAACATCAGCTCCAGCCTTCAGTAACATATCAACACACTTTTCAGATCTGCACATTGATGCGTTATGAAGTGGTGTTTCGCCTGTCTTGTTTTGTACTTTTACATCAGCTCCAGCCTTCAGTAACAGGTCAACACACTTATGAGATCCACATCTGGATGCTTCATGAAGTGGAGAGTAGCCTGTCTTGTTTTGTACTTTTACATCAGCCCCAGCCTTCAGTAACATATCAACACATTTTTGAGATCCACATCTGGATGCATCATGAAGTGGAGTGTCGCCTCTCTCGTTTTGTACTTTCACATCAGCCCCAGCCTCCAGTAACAGATCAACACACTTTTGAGATCCGCACATTGATGCTGCATGGAGTGCTGTGTAGCCTGATTTGTTTTGTACTTTTACATCAGCCCCAGCCTTTAGTAACAGATCAACACACTTTTGAGATCCGCACATTGATGCTGCATGGAGTGCTGTGTAGCCTGATTTGTTTTGTACTTTTACATCAGCCCCAGCCTTCAGTAACAGATCGACACACTTTTGAGATCCACACCTGGATGCTTCATGAAGTGGAGTGTAGCTTGTCTCGTTTTGTACTTTTACATCAGCCCCAGCATTCAGTAACAGGTCAACACACTTTTCAGATCCACACCTGGATGCTTTATGAAGTGGAGTGTCGCCTGTCTCGTTTTGTACTTTTACATCAGCCCCAGCCTTCAGTAACAGATCAACACACCTTTCAGATCCACACCTGGATGCTTCATGAAGTGAAGTGTCGCCTGTCTCGTTTTGTACTTTTACATCAGCCCCAACCTTCAGTAACAGGTCAACACACTTTTGAGATCCAAATATTGATGCTGCATGGAGTGCTGTGCAGCCTGATTTGGTTTGTACTTTTACATCAGCCCCAGCCTCCAGTTACAGATCAACACACTTTTCAGATCCACACCTGGATGCTTCATGAAGTGGAGTGTCGCTTGTCTCGTTTTGTACTTTTACATCAGCCCCAGCCTTCAGTAACAGGTCAACACACTTTTCAGATCCGCACATTGATGTTGCATGGAGTGCTGAGCAGCCTGATTTGTTTTGTACTTTTACATCAGCCCAAGCCTTCAGTATCAGATCAACACACTTTTCAGATCCACACCTGGATGCTTCAAGAAGTGGAGTGTCGCCTGTCTCGTTTTGTACTTTTACATCAGCCCCAGCCTTCAGTAACAGATCAACACACTTTTCAGATCCACACCTGGATGCTTCATGAAGTGGAGTGTCGCCTGTCTCGTTTTGTACTTTTACATCAGCTCCAGCCTGCAGTAACAGATCAACACACCTTTGACATCCATACCTCAATACTTTATGAAGTGGTGTGTCGCCTGTTCTATTCTGTACCTGTATATCAGCCCCAGCCTTCAGTAACAGGTCAACACACTCTTTCGATCCATACATTGATACTCTATGGAGTGTCACGAGTCCTCTCTGATCCCCGACATTCAAGCCAGCCTTCCGAAACAGGTAAAAACGCTCTTCAGATCCGAGCCCTGATACGTTATGAAGTGGAGTATCGCCTGTCTCGTTTTGTACTTTAACATCAGCTCCAGCCTTCAGTAACATATCAACACAATTTTGAGATCTGCACATTGATGCGACATGAAGTGGTGTGTCGCCTGTTCTATTCTGTACCTGTATATCAGCCCCAGCCTTCAGTAACAGGTCAACACAGTCTTTAGATCCATACATTGATGCTGCATGGAGTGCTGTGTAGCCTGAGTTGTTTTGTACTCTAACATCAGCCCCAGCCTTCAGTAACAGGTAAACACTCTTTTGAGATCCGCACATTGATGCTGCATGGAGTGCTGTGCAGCCTGAGTCGTTTTGTACTTTTACATCAGCCCCAGCCTTCAGTAACAGATCAACACACTTTTGAGATCCAAACATTGATGCGTTATGAAGTGGTGTGTCGCCTGTCTCGTTTTGTACTTTTACATCAGCTCCAGCCTTCAGTAACAGGTCAACACACTTTTCAGATCCATACCTGGATGCGTTATGAAGTGGTGTGTCGCCTGTCTCGTTTTTTACTTTTACATCAGCTCCAGCCTTCAGTAACAGGTCAACACACTTCTGAGATCCATACCTCAATGCGGTATGAAGTGGAGTGTCGCCTGTCTCGTTTTGTACTTTTACATCAGCTCCAGCCTTCAATAACATATCAACACACTTTTGAGATCCAAACATTGATGCGATATGAAGTGGTGTGAAGCCTCGTCTATTCTGTGCCTGTACATCAGCCCCAGCCTTCAGTAACAGGTCAACACACTCGTTCGATGCATGGATTGATGCTCTATGGAGTGCTGTGTAGCTTGAGTTGTTTTGTACTTTTACATCAGCCCCAGCCTTCAGTAACAGATCAACACACTTTTCAGATCCACACCTTGATGCATCATGAAGTGGAGTGTCGGCTGTCTCGTTTTGTACTTTCACATCAGCTCCAGCCTTCAGTAACATATCAACACACTCTTTCGATCCATGGATTGATGCTACATGGAGTGCTGTGTTTCCTGTGTTATCCTCTATATTTACTCTAGCTGCAGCTGCCGGGTTGTCTCTTGACTTGATATTTGAATTATTGTCAGCTTTCTGCTTTCTGAAACCTTCAGCCGATTCACCAACTTCTCTTTCGTCTTCTTCGTGAGACGTATAAAGCTTTTCAAGTAAAAATAGAACAACCTCTTGGCTTCCTCCCTTACACGCTGAGTGCAGTGTAGTATTTCCATTTGGAGCCACCATGCTGACATTTGCTCCTTTCCCCGTCACAACTCTCACGACATCCATCTTTCCACTTTCGCATGCTGCATGAAGAGGGAGTTGTCCATCCTTCGATATCATATTGACTGAGGCTCCTTTATCAAACAGCATCTCAACAACATCCAGATTCCCACTTTTACATGCAGCACACACTTCATCGCCACTAAGTTCTGCTCCTGCCACAAGTAAAGTCTTAACAATGTTTGCATGTCCATGTGTACATGCTTGATACAGAGGCTTAAAATGGATATCCCGACCAGCAATATTTGCTCCTCCCTCCAACAAAGCTTTTACTATTCCCTCAATGCCGCAAGCACATGCCCAACCCAGAGACCTATCCTTCAATTCACAATTAACATCAGTTCTATCCAGCACCAGTTTTACAACTTCTTCCTTGCCATTGAGACAAGCCGCAAGTAGAGGAGACTTATGATAGTTATCCACATAACCTACTGCTCCTCTATCGAGTAACAGTTTCACTAGGCCCTTGTGACCAGACAAACACGCTAGAAAAAGTGAAGATTGACCCATCTGATCTGGTACATCAATATCTACACCCTTGTCAATGACATACTCCACAGCTGACACAAGACCATGTTCACACAGGTAATGCAGCACAGTTCTGTCATAGCTGTCAGATGCATTCAGATCAGGAAGAAGGCGAAGTATCTGGTGTACAAAGTTACAATCTCCAGTCTCAGTTGCTATCATCAGCGGGGTCTGCTCACGGTGTCTGTATGTAGCATTGATGTCCAGTTTTAAATGTTTTGTCAGATATGTCAGCACATCACCTGCAGCATGTTTGTACACACCAAATAAGATCTCATCTATCTCCGTCTGATGCAGTGTAATGTTTCCCTTCTCCAGTATGTATTTCACCATGGTTGAACATTTGTTGCTTGGCAGCAACTCCAAACAGGATTCTAGTGTTTCTTCATCAGTCTTCCTCAGAAATGTATTTACAGATATTTGATATTGTTCTTTCAGTATGTTCATCAGTTTATCAATGAAGTCTGGATCACAACAGATTTGATGTGAGATTACATATGCCAGGTTGCCCCGCTGAATCGCCAAGGCAAATCTCTGCACCAAGTTGTCAATGCAGAAAGGTGGGATTTCTGCAACCAAACCTTGGGTTTCAACAGTCCCATGTCTAAGTCGCTGGTTGATGAATGAGAGACTAGAATTCTCAATGACAAATACTGGATCTTTTTCAGTCAGAAGAAATGCAACACTGTCATAGATTGATGGATGGTCAAACATGTATGTACCATCTTCCAGCTTCAGATATGACCCAACAAGCTCATTGGCAGATGATACACAGTCATGCATCTTGTATTTGTCTTTATACAATTCAGACTGAGACACTTTCCCATCTCCTTGGATCATTGCCTTCAGGAGTTGACACTTTGATTTATTGTTTATTAATTTCTGCAACGTTTGGTTTAGAAATTCAAGAGGACTCACGAAAAACTCCTTTGCTGATACCTTGTCATTCTGTTTAAAGGCTGTGGCAAATAGCCTACAGACATGTGGAAACCCATGTGGACACGCGATGTGACTTAATTTAAAAATGACTTTTTTCTCAATGTCAACACCTTCCATTTGAAAAATTGATTTCAAAATATTCAGTTTTTCTATATGATCTGTGGTTGGTGAGAGTTCGACTAGATGTTTACTGCTTGTAACATATTCCCTCGCTCTTCCAAGGTCTGGTAAAGAGGATTTTAGTACATAATCACGTCCCACAAGAATAAATAAAGATTGTTTCTTTCGATTTTGCTCTGGATTGATGTCAGTTGAACCATTTAAAGTTAGCTCCAAGTCAGGATTTTGCAAATCAAGAATGGGACGAAGAGAGGGTCTCCACTTGGTCCACTCTGCAACGTCAAATTCCAGATCACCAAATATATCATCCATCATAATCACTGGGTTGGTACAAGTCCTGGTTACCTCATTGAACTCTTCTGGAGACACAACTTGGTATACTTGTCTCCCTTGGCTGTGCAGATCTCTGAGGGCCATGTAGGCCACTGTAGACTTCCCCTCTCCTGGTCTTCCCTTTATTGTCACCCATGTTGCTCCTCTGTCAATCTTCTCCATCACCTCCTTATGTGCCTGTGTCTTAACCATACCTTGGGTCCATGACTGTATCCTTGATTCTGTTCGTTCTGAAAAAATATAATACAATCGATTGAACTGTACAAATCCGATCCACCTTTCACACATACTGACCTAGTGGTATTTTTACAAACAACCTCTCCTTATTGTGTAAATACATTTCACATTTGCTCCACTTGATAATAAATTATTAATACTAAGAACTGATCACTGTGATATATATCAGTAAATGAGCTGAGAAACTGTGTTAACAAATCTGAGAGTTATTATTTTTTGCTACTCAAAAGTAAATTTGTAAAACAACAAAAAAGAAAGAAACAAGAACATTTTCTTCAGACAAAACTTGTTAACAAATTAAGCATGCCATTAATGGTCATATTGTTTTACATTGACATCCGTTATCTACTTTTCCTATCATTTTCATGTTAACTTCTACGTTCGAGAAATTAATGGCTCAGTGAGTTAGTGAGTTGGGTTCAACGCCACTTTTAACAGTATTCCAGTTACATCACGGCGTGTCAGCTTAATGTGGTTAGGAAAGCTCGAAGTGATGCAGGTCTCAGACGTTTAGCACATCGGTGAAACCCACGAGCACGGGTATGGTGCTGACAAACCTAGAAACATAATCGGGACGAACCGGGATTCGAACCCACAATCAAAGGTTTCTGGCGTGCCTAAGGGACGTAACTCTGCACAGAAAATCGCGGCGCCTCAGACGACTGTAATGGCTCAGAATTGTCGAAATAGTACGTGATGAAGAAATGGAACACGTTTCAAGAAAATTAAAAATAACATTTACTATATAGTGCACATATATTATAGTGCAGAAGATACACGTAGCGTAAGTCTCTTGTCCCTGTTTCTGCATATACCTCTTGCATCTCTGTATTGACCCTTTCATCATGCTCACGGTCTAATATTTGACGACTATTTTATCCAAAAAAATATAACTCTAAATTACTACAATGATGCTTGTACATGAAGAATCATCTATCTTGCTTTATCCACTGGAACTCACTCCTGATCTTCTGTACTGTAGTCAGCGGTTTCTCCTCCTCCTCCTCCTCCTGGGGACAGGGCTGCGATTTACCGATGTTTTGAGTCCCTCCGATGGTCAGATTCCTGCCGCCCTTCACCGTCATTTCTCCAATGTGCTGTTGGACTTGGAGAACGTTATACTGAATTGCTGTAAAGTACATAATTATTTAGTAACCTGACACTTGTGAAACGGCAATTTCAAGGAACAAGGCCACAACCATTCAGATATCAGAAGTTCTAATTATATAACTTGAGTGTTTAAAACAATTTAATTGCCAACATGTTATATTACTCATATATGGAGGGAGAAACGAAACACAAATGAAGCCTTATTGTAATTAATTATTTATCAGGTTTATGATTATAATGTAAAACGTATTCATTGATGAAAACGAATTATGAACAAGCGTCTGAATGTGTTCATGTATGATGACAAGTTGACGGCTTGCCATATGTTGATCTGTCAAATTGTGGTATGTAAATAGCTCAACTTACTTTGTTTACAACATAGACAAAATTACGTACTTAGCATATCAGTTACTTGATTGTTGTACAAGCATGTTACAATTTACCTTCAATATTACGGTTGTTACGGGAAAATGTTTTTTCTATCATTTGAAAATACTGCCTCCGTGGTTGTTCGATCCCGGCGCCAACGTAAGAATATGTTACTTGTTGTTTCCCTGCCTGGTGCGTTATCATTAAGACATAAAACATCGATTTTGTGAGTATCTGAGTGGGTTATCCATGTTAAACTGCTGGGTGATATCTCAATGGGTTCGCAATATAAATCCGGCATCAGCCGGACTAGTACAAACAGCCTCAAACATGCATCAAAGTCCCTATATATATATGCAATTACTTTGAACGCAACATCATACCCCATTCATTTCATGATGATGTTAGGCCATGTAATATTCAGGAGTAGGATATGTGTGTTGGGGCGTGGGGGTACATATTTCTGTTAACTGAACGATATATACTTTTTTAAAAGTAAATCCTTAGGTCAAATAATTTTGCAGCATTTTCGGGAAAAGATTATATTTTTTCGAGAATATGAATTACCCTAAAATATACACAAGGGGCATTGAATGCTAGATGAATAAATGTTTTCCTCATTTTATGTTAACCTAAATGTTCTTGATTACATACGCTCAGAGGTTTTGTTTGCGTCTTTAAGTGAAGATACTTTATCTTCATCAATGTCAGCATCTAGTGTGACTAAGTCAAGAAGGCAAATCTTCTTACTTGAAGCAGCACCAGATGATGGTGCTGTCTCAGGCACCCAGTTTGTGTCCATCTCCTGTGTATTTGATTGTGAAGGCATCAATGCCATGCTGGAATCCTGGCAGGTAGATGAGCCTTGTGTGGCAATATGATGCGTCAGCGTTTTTAATGCTGTGGGAAAACAAGGCATACTTATTGTGAAGTATTCTTAAAAGAGAACCGCCTCCGTGGTCTAGTGGTAGAGCGCCCGCCCGGAGAGCGGAAGGTCCGGGGTTCGATGCCCGGCGGTATTCATGTTAAATTGCGGCAGTGAGCATCAGTCTAGACTAGTACAAGCAGCCACACAAACACACACACGTACATGCACGTCGCTGTATAAGTGCAATAATCTTGGACCCGACATTAAACCCCATTTCACCTCACCTCGCCTGTTAGAAGTGAGCATTCGTTGAAAGCTTCGAAACTGTCATGAGGATCTGATTTGATGAACTGTCTTGGCGCCCACATGGTTAATAAGAACAATGTTTAGAGGGGTATTATTAAACGTGACACGTCAGTCAAGACAATAATACTTGACTTTGGACTGAATACCACAAAGCATTCTATGTAGCTACATGCCAAGTACATAAGAAGAAAACCGCTTTACAAAAGTGCCGGAATCTTCTGGAAAATATATCTACATCACGGTTCCCATTCCTTACCATCATGGATACTGTGAGAGTTCTGACGCTGGCCAGTCTCAAGCACGACTTTTGAAAAAGTTGCTGCCCCCAATGTAACATTTCCGCCTTCCTCATCATTTTCATCTGTTTCTCCTTCTTCTTCCTCCAGATTGTCCGCTATTTGAACGTCTTCTGTCACAACACCATCAACATCGTGTTGTTTTCCCTTGACTACTGTGTTATTCATCCTTACTCACTGCACTTTGTAATCGTTTTCCTTTGACCGGAATATTTCTATTTCTGGTGCTTGTTGTTTCCTTCAGTACCACCAGAGTGAATAAATACATTCATATCAAGACCTATCTCATTATTGAACCGTGAATTCTCGGACACCTGCACGAATAATAAAAAAAACACAATTTAGTTTGTAAAGAGACCTCTGCAGAAACAGTCTGAAGAAGTGTGATGGGTCTTGGTTCCATTCCCCTTTGGTAAAAAAGAATTCAACTGCTGTACACATATCCAAACATATTTAACATTTAAGACATGAATATATACGGTTTTCAAAGTAGCAACATCAACCTTTTTAGTAAATGCAATCAGACCACCAGAGATAGTCCAGGGTGTAGTGGGGGCTGTTTCCAATGTGTCGGGGAGAGTGAAGAGGGTGCATTGGAGGTAATGTGTATTGGAGAGAACATCCAGTGTGAAGAGAGCGTCCAAGGTGTAGTGGGGGCTGTTTTCAGTGTGTATTGGAGAGAGCGTCCAATGTGTAGTTGGGGCTCTTTTCAGTGTTGGGGTGTATTGGAGGCAGTGTTCAGTGTGTATTGGAGAGAACTCCAGTGTGAAGAGAGCGTCCAAGGTATAGTGGGGGCTGTTTTCAGTGTGTATTGGAGAGAGCGTCCATGGTGTAGTGGAGGCAGTGTTCAGGGTGCATTGGAGAGAACTCCAGTGTGAAGAGAGCGTCCAATGTATAGTGGGGGCTGTTTTCAGGGTGTAGGTGAGAGAATGACCAGGGTGTAGTGGAGCCAGTGTTCAGGGTGTAGGTGAGAGAGTGACCAGGGTGTAGTGGAGGCTGTGTTCAGGGTGTAGGTGAGAGAGTGACCAGGCTGTAGTTGAGGCAGTATTCAGGGTGTAGGTGAGAGAATGACCAGGGTGTAGTGGAGGCAGTGTTCAGGGTATAGGTGAGGGAGTGACCAGGGTGTAGTGGAGGCAGTGTTCAGGGTGTAGGTGAGAGAGTGACCAGGGTGTAGTGGAGGCAGTGTTCAGGGTGTAGGTGAGAGAGTGACCAGGGTGTAGTGGAGGCAGTGTTCGGAATGTAGGTGAGAGAGTGACCAGGGTGTAGTGAAGGCAGTATTCAGGGTTTAGGTGAGAGAATGACCAGGGTGTAGTGGAGGCAGTGTTCAGGGTGTAGGTGAGAGAGTGACCAGGGTGTAGTGGAGGCAGTGTTCGGAATGTAGGTGAGAGAGTGACCAGGGTGTAGTGGAGGCAGTGTTCAGGGTGTAGGTGAGAGAATGACCAGGGTGTAGTGGAGGCAGTGTTCAGGGTGTAGGTGAGAGAGTGACCAGGGTGTAGTGGAGGCAGTTTTAAGGGTGTAGGTGAGAGAATGACCAGGGTGTAGTGGAGGCAGTGTTCGGAATGTAGGTGAGAGAGTGACCAGGGTGTAGTGGAGGCAGTGTTCAGGGTGTAGGTGAGAGAGTGACCAGGGTGTAGTGGAGGCAGTGTTCGGAATGTAGGTGAGAGAGTGACCAGGGTGTAGTGGAGGCAGTATTCAGGGTTTAGGTGAGAGAATGACCAGGGTGTAGTGGAGGCAGTGTTCAGGGTGTAGGTGAGAGAGTGACCAGGGTGTAATGGAGGCAGTGTTCGGAATGTAGGTGAGAGAGTGACCAGGGTGTAGTGGAGGCAGTGTTCAGGGTGTAGGTGAGAGAGTGACCAGGGTGTAGTGGAGGCAGTGTTCAGGGTGTAGGTGAGAGAGTGACCAGGGTGTAGTGGAGGCAGTGTTCGGAATGTAGGTGAGAGAGTGACCAGGGTGTAGTGGAGGCAGTGTTCAGGGTGTAGGTGAGAGAATGACCAGGGTGTAGTGGAGGCAGTGTTCGGAATGTAGGTGAGAGAGTGACCAGGGTGTAGTGGAGGCAGTGTTCAGGGTGTAGGTGAGAGAGTGACCAGGGTGTAGTGGAGGCAGTGTTCAGGGTGTAGGTGAGAGAGTGACCAGGGTGTAGTGGAGGCAGTGTTCAGGGTGTAGGTGAGAGAGTGACCAGGGTGTAGTGGAGGCAGTGTTCAGGGTGTAGGTGAGAGAGTGACCAGGGTGTAGTGGAGGCAGTGTTCGGAATGTAGGTGAGAGAGTGACCAGGGTGTAGTGGAGGCTGTGTTCAGGGTGTAGGTGAGAGAATGACCAGGGTGTAGTGGAGGCAGTGTTCAGGGTGTAGATGAGAGAGTGACCAGGGTGTAGTGGAGGCAGTGTTCAGGGTGTAGGTGAGAGAGTGACCAGGGTGTAGTTGAGGCAGTGTTCAGGGTGTAGGTGAGAGAGTGACCAGGGTGTAGTGGAGGCAGTGTTCAGGATGTAGTGGAGGCAGTGTTCAGGGTGTAGTGGAGGCAGTGTTCAGGGTGTAGGTGGGAGAGTGACCAGGGTGTAGTGGAGGCAGTGTTCAGGGTGTAGTGGAGGCAGTGCCTTTACTCTGGGAACACAACCGTTATACATAAATACCCAGGTTTGAAAAGTGATTGTAATTACACATTTGAACCTGCGTATCTCATAAGCAATATAATCAACTTAAACCTAGTTTCGGTTTCGCCAGGGCTCCATTTTCGTGTAATAAACATCATTCAGCATGGTATAGCATATTATACACAAGCACATCTATACATATACCGCGTTCTCAAATTAATTAGAATTGCTAGCTACTTTAGATTTACATACTGTCAATGAAGTCACTGATACATTGCCTCGGAACAGGCCAACTGTAGGGGTGTGTGCAAACCCATCTTATCTGTGACTATAAGGGAACAGGGCTCCTCGCAGGGAAGATATGTCTATGCTGTGTATGTGAGTTTTATAATGCGCTACAATGCAATGTGGATTTCGTGTTGATTCATATAACAACAGCTCGGTAACATATAACTACCGCTTGGAGTAATGATCTGAAAGGTTACTTGCCTTGACTGCGAAGACAGTCTGTAAGGATTAAATTTCTTCGAATAATTATCATATACACAGGTGGGGATGGGGGATTTGGGGTGGGGGGTGGATGCGGGAGGGGGGGGGGGGGGGGGGGAGGGTAGTCCTCCGAGTCATTTTCGGAGGCAGTATTCAGGATGTTGGGGAGTGAAGGGTGTAGTGAAGGTTGTGTTCAGGGTGTAGACTGGTGCGTCCAGGGTGTAGTGGAGGCAGTGTTCAGGGTGCAGGGAAGAGAGAGTCCAGGGTATAGTGGAGGCAGTACTCAGTGTGCAGGGTAGAGAGAGTCCAGGGTGTAGTGGAGGCAGTTTTAAGTGTGCAGGGGAGAGAGAGTCTATGGAAAAGTGGCGGCAGTATGCAGGGTGTAAGGGAGAGATTAACCAGGGTATAGTCGAGGCAGTATTCAGGGTGTAGAGGAGAGTGCGTTCACGATGTTGTGACGGTTGTTTTCAGGGTGTTGGGGAAAACCTTACTCCGGTTTATCGGATGCAGTATTCAGAGTGTATAGGAGAAATCGTCCAGGGTGTATTGGCCGCTGTTTTCAGGGTGTAGATGAGAGAGTTCAGGATATAGTGGAGGCAGTATTCAGTGTGGGTGTAGGGGAGGGAGCGTCCAGGATGTAGTGACGGATGTGTCCAGGGTGTTGGGGAGAGTGCGTCCAGGATGTAGTGACGGATGTGTTCAGGGTGTTGGGGAGAGTGCGTCCAGGATGTAGTGACGGATGTGTTCAGGGTGTTGGGGAGAGTGCGTCCAGGATGTAGTGACGGATGTGTTCAGGGTGTTGGGGAGAGATTTACCAGGGTGTTGTGAAGGCAGTGTCGGGGTGTAAGAGGGTAAGAGGTATGTTTATGACCCCCATGTCAACATATTGACACTGAAATTTAAAATGAACGAGTTGAAAGTCTACAGCTTGAGTAATAGTGTTATGACATGCATGTATATCTGCATCTGCATGTATAGGGTGTATATGACCATATCTATTTTTCTGGCATACATCTATAGGAGATATCTTTATCAAAATCTCAAGAATGCACGAGGGGTAATCACCACAATATGCATAGTCATGAAGGAAGTATTCTCCGCCGTTATCTTGAGTCATGCCTTGTCCGTCCGTTCACATCGATTCTCGGCTCTCGTCGACGACCTGACCTAGATAAATGTCCTCCATGTTTTAATTTGGGTATTAATCCTCCCGGGTTTGTAGTCCGGACATGACATAGCTATAGGTTGTTCCATATTATTGTAGACATAAATATCCCGATTTGAAAAGTGATAATTTATACATATTTGAACCTGCACGTCTCATAAGCAATGTATTCAACTTGAACCTAGTTTCGGTATCGTCAGGGCTTCATTTTCGTGAAATAAACACTATTCAGCATTATATAGCATACTATAGACAAGTACCTCTATACATTTGCCGTTCTCTAAAATTAATTAGAATTGCTAACTACTTTAGACTTACTTACAGTTAACGAAGTCACTGATACATTGCCTCGGAACAGACCAACTGTAGGAGTGTGGACAAACCCAACTTATCTATGACTATAAGAGAACGGGGCTCCACGCAGGGAAGATATGTCTATGCTGTGCATGTGAGTTTTGTAATGCGTTACAATGCAATGTGGATTTCGTGTTGATTTATATTACCATAGCTCGATAACGCATAACTACCGCTTGGTGTTATGCTCTGAAGAATTACTTGCCTTGACTTGGAAGACAATCTGTAAGGATCGTCGGGGCAACTTTCTTCATATAATTCTCCTATACACACGTGGTCGACCAAAGCGGTGCAGTTGGGGTGGATGGTGGTTGGGTCGGGTGGGGTTGGGATGGGGGGAGGGAGTCCACACGCCATCATATTCGATCTTCTGTTGCTGCAAAATGATTATTTCCTCAAGATTAAACTCTATTGGCGAAGCTTTTGATATATATATCTATATTATCCGGACTTACTTCTATGTTATAATTTGTTGGTTGGTTTGTTGTTTAAAGTCGCAATCAGCATTATTCCAGCTATAAGACGACGGTCTGTGAACCTTGTAATGTGTTTTGTCTAATTACTTAGCTCCAATGTTGAACCTGCACTATCAAAATGTTGGTATTAAGGAATGTTGAAGTTCCACTGTGCAAATGGAAACCAAGGCTGCAGATAAGATGATAGTCTCAAATAAAATGCTCAGGTAAGTATTCAGCAATGATTGTTATCTGTTTGAGACAGTAAAGAACTGGTTGTGGACGACTTTGTACATGGCTTTGCTAGGCCATCTGCTATTTTTGAGCGTGGCTTTATTCCCTGATTCTCGGGGATTAAATGTCAATATCTACATCGACACCAACGTTGTCCTCAACAGAGTTCAGGACAACTTTGTTGGCGTCACCCTCGACTCCGGCATTATTCAAACTGGTTTGGAAAAGAGTGGTCTCAACTTGTCGTGAGTTTTCTTTTTTTCTCAAGTTAGCTGAATATGCGTCCTTAGTGGTCCACTTTCGCCTTGCAGAATTGTGTGTTCAATGTTTTTATTATCATTGATATGGCACAATGAAGGTCACAAAAACACCTGAGCTCATTCTATCATGGGTAGGTGCTTACTCCCTGCATCAAACTGGAGTTTCTCGAAATATTAACCTGAGAAGCTGTTCTACTCGTATCAGCGATAACAGTGGTGTAACACCCATTCACTCACTCACTCACTCACTCACTCACTCACTCACTCACTCAATCACTCAATCACTCAATCACTCACTCACTCAATCACTCAATCACTCACTCACTCACTCACTCACTCACTCACTCACTCACTCACCCACTCACTTAAGCTGATTCTGTGCCAACTGTTTGTGCAATTCAAGGTATGTTAATGACATTTCAACTAAAGTTCGAATGGCTTTCTCACATATCATTTTCACCTCTAATCGAGTCGTTTCTTAATCCATGCTATTTTCAATTAGATCACCCAAATTGCTTAATCTGGCTGGGGGCTTCCAACTGAACATCCTTAGAATCGGCGGAACTGCCGAAGATGACATTTCCTTTGACCCGAATAGCGTCACAGAAAACAACCAGGGGGATCTTTCAAGTATATATTTATTTATCTTTGAGATCAGGTTAAAATATTCGAAACTGGACAAAATATTTCAGTTGTTTGTTTATTTGTATGCACTCAACAGTATTCCAGTTATATGACGTCAGTCTCTAAATAATCGAGTGTGGACCTGGCAGTCCAGTGAGTAACATCATGAACATCGACCTTTGCAACTGCGATACGATGACATGCAATCAACCAAGTCAGTTAGCCTGAAACCTGATCCATGTGTCACCTCTTACAAGTAGTGGTTGTTGGGGACTTATATTATTCTTACCTGGGCCCATCAACCCGCAACCAAACTGGAAGAACACCTCTAACACATCAAGGAAGATTATTTCCTGTTAAGTATTGAATTCCGAGCTCAATAACAATTTGTTCAAAGTTATTGCTGGGTCCAGAAAATGTATTTTTATCCTGAATACAAGCAAGGAAGGCATTTCTTTATATTCATAGAAGGTATTGGAGATAAATGGATTTAATATCATGATGATTCTCAAAATTGCAAATGGTTCGCTTATTTCTTTTCTTCATTAATGTTTTGGGTTTTTTTTTATTTTTGTTCACCGCGGATCCACATGACAACCTTAATAAAAAACTTTATTCTTTGTTTCAAACGTGATGGCCATTCACATAGTTACATCTCTCTACAAAGTTCACCGAGAAAACGATATGTGATATTATCGAGTCTGGACCAGACAATCTAGTGACTGACATCACGAGGAAAGTGGCATTTAACGATCTACGCTTTTTAAATCCGATGACATGCATCAACCAAGTCAGCGAGCCAATTGCTCTCTTATGAACATATGTTTTTCCAGCTTCTGTTTGGGATGAAATCAACGCTTTCACATCCCTTGTTGGATGGGATCTGATATTTGGCCTGAATGTCCTTGAAAGACGAGATGGGCAGTGGGACCCTACCAACGCTGAGCTATTCCTAAATTACACATCCAAGAAAGGATATCAATTATATGGCCTAGAACTTGGCAACGGTAGGTGGGGCATAAGAGTGGGAAGGTTCACGAGTGAGGTTGGTTTAACGCCGTTTTAAACATTATTCCAGTTATATCACAGCGTGTTAGCTTAATATGGGAGGAAACCCCGAACTGATGCAGGTCTCAGACGTTTACCCGTTCAGTGAAACCCACGAGCACGGGTATGGTGCTGACAAACCCAGAAACATAATCAGGGCGAACTTGGATTCGAACCCACAATCATAGGTTTCTGGCGTGCCCAAGGGACGCAGCTCTGCACAGCGAATCGTGGCGCCTCAGACGACTGGGCCACCCATGCCCCCAGGTAAGGTTCAGGACGAAGAGAAGCACAAACGATACTGTAGATGTTACCGGAGAATGTCATGTAAACAGCATACATGTGTGGACCCTCTGCATGCCAAAAAAATGGTTAGGGGTTTGATTGTGATTAACGTGGTTTGATACCCGTTCATGGTGTCACCTTCCATGATATGACAGGAATAGTGCTGACGGACGTATGAAACCATCCCCACTCACTAGTTCATTCAGGACTATGAAATAGGATCTCAAAATCCTGCTCTCTAAATATGTTTCATATTTCTTTTTATTCCTGGCAGTCTATTTAAAATTTAACAGTGATATTCATGTTTCGTGGCTTTTCTGCGAGTTTGATGTGGGTAATGTGTAAGTTTTTATTCAAATGAGTTTGATATTGGATCTGTGGTATCTTATATTGGTCACTTTCCTAGAGCCTCGGATGTTCCCCAAAAAGTTTAACCAGTCAGTGACGGCCCAGCAACTTGGAAAGGATTTTGGAACACTAGACAAGGTGCTCAGAGATCGGCCACACTTCAACAACACTCGAATTCTAGGACCAGATGTTGCGGACATTTTATCAAACGATACCATCTCATATGTGGAAGAGTGAGTTTGTTTTCAAAGATTCAGTGTAAAATATCTTTATGTGGATGGACCTTAATTTAACATGGTGCATTTAAACAGCAAGCATACACTACTGCCCCATGCAACGATAACGTCTATTCGAAGGAGAGCGGGGGTGGCTGTTTCGGTCCACTGGTCGCAGCACGCCAAATTGACGGGAAGAAGATATTACTTGTTGTTACCCTGCCTGGTGATAGGCATTAAGGGGATCGAAAAAGAACTGGCCTGCTGGAAAAGTAATATTTCACCCGACCACATCTTATTCGAAATATGCAACACCACATGACCGTTTTGTGTATTGAAAATTTGTCTATCCTGTTTGGTGAAAAAGATTATAATCATTTTTGAAGGAATAGGAAAACTAAAATCTAACTATGTTGAGTGTATATTTTTTAGTATTTCTATAATTAACAATCATAATCCATATCTATTTATAATAGCAGTATTGGTTCCTTGAAGGAATATGGATCTTACAAATAACAATGACAATTGTATCTGTCGTCAACTTTCTCATTGAAAAATGGTGTGAGTTAGTGAGTGTTGTTTTACGCCAATTTTAGCAATATTCAAGCAATATCACGGCGGGGAACACCAGAAATGGGCTTCACACATTGTACCCGTGTCGGGAATCTAACCCGGGTCTTCGGCGTGACGAGCGAACGCTTTAACCACTAGGCTACCCGACTGCCCCTTGAAATATGGAAATGAACGCTCCTTATACATATGCTTCTTGGTATTTCTGTAAATATCTCACATCCGTTGTTTTTTTAATTTCGCATTTAAGGTTTTTAGCTGCAGGCGGAGCCAGTGCGCTGGATGGGGTAACGTTCCACCAGTGAGTATGAATACCATTAAAGTTGATGTTGTAATCAGCTCATCAAATGATCGTTTGATGTATCTAAATCCCCTTTGCAGTCAACTGCTTACCAGATTCGTGTTGGGATTGGGAAAAGAAAACGTAATATGTCATGCAAAATATGAAATACATTACGATATTGAAGGACAAAACACTCAGGTTATTCGCCACTAATGAATGCATACATACACAAGTCTATAGCACATGTTTCTTGTACATGTACAATTGACTCCTTAAAAGGAAACATACTCGTGTATGTGACACATGTTCCTTGTATTTGTCTGTATAAACGACTCCTTCAAAGGAAACCTACTCGTGTACGTGACACATGTTCCTTGTATATGTCTGTATAAACGACTCCTTAAAAGGAAACCTACTCGTGGAAGTGGCACATGTTCCTTGTATTTGTCTGTATAAACGACTCTTTAAAAGGAAACATACTCGTGTACGTGACACATGTTCCTTGTATTTGTCTGTATAAACGACTCCTTCAAAGGAAACATACTCGTGGAAGTGACACATGTTCCTTGTATTTGTCTGTATAAACGACTCCTTAAAAGGAAACATACTCGTGGAAGTGGCACATGTTCCTTGTATTTGTCTGTATAAACGACTCTTTAAAAGGAAACGTACTCGGGGAAGTGACACATCTCACTTGAATGTGTCTGTATAAACGACTCCTTCGTATGAAAATACCTACTTTATGCGAATATATTTTTAAACAATGAGGTGTATTGTACTGAAAGAAAACAAGGGTGTCGTCTGTTATTAAATGTCACGGTCATTGTGTAAAAACTTACTAAATCATGGGGGCACGGGTGGTCCAGTCGTCTAAGGCGCCGCGATTCGCTGTGCAGAGTTGCGTCCCTTGGGCACGCCAGAAACCTATGATCCCGGTTCGCCCCCATTATGTTTCTAGGTTTGTCTGCACCATACCCGTGCTCGTGAGTTTCACCGAAGTTGTAAAAGTCTGAGACCTGCATCACTTGGGGCTTTCCTCCCACATTAAGCTGACACGCCGTGAAACAACTGGAATACTGTTAAAAGCGGCGTTTAGCCCAACTCACTCACTCACCCACTACTAAATCATGATTTTAGTTTAAAGTCAATGAATGTAATATATACTCCCCCTTACGGTAGTACAAACGAGTGATTTATTCACAGTAAGTAAAGTAAACACCTTCTTCCTTCTGCTTGTTTGAGTTTCATACTTTCAGTGATACAAGCACACTGACATTTTATTATCTCAAGGTATTTTGGAAATGGGGACAATGCAACCAAAGAGATGTTTACAGACCCAACCTTCATGGATACACTGAATGCTTCATTTGCGTCTGCACACAAGGCTACAGGAGCGTTGGCGTCCAACAAACCTCTTCTCCTGGGCGAAACAGGTTCCTTTTATCATGGCGGAACATGACGGACACCTTTCTGGGGGGATTTTTGTGGGTATTTCAGACAATAGTCACGAACAGCTTCACAGTTGGGTGACCCGTGAAGATCCGGGGTAGAATAGGTCTTCAGCAACCCATGCTTGCCGTAAAAGGCGACTAACGGGATCGGGTGGTCAGACTCGCTGACTTGGTTGATCACTGGATTGTCTGGCCCAGACTCGATTATTTACAGACCGCCGTCATATAGCTGGAACATTGCTGAGTGAGGCGTTAAACAACAACCCAACCAACCAACCAACAAACCAAGCAACCAACCAACCAATCAACCAACAACAGTTTGGTACTGTTTGACCCTGTCCATCATTATCCAAATGTATAGAAGGATATGCATTTTCATTTGCTGTGATATCTAGCCATGCTTCACGTACAGAATATCTGTACCTTCTTGCTGAAGACGATTCCACTCCATGAGTCTCAAGCGCATATCATAAAGGTGATTGAGATCTATGTGTTAATGTTCACCTATAGAGGGATGGACAAGCTCGGCATGGCCGCCCAATGAGGCATTCAGAATGTGTTCAGGCAGGACTTGTATGGACTTGGGTCAGCCAATCGCCTGTTGGAGTCATTCACATACGACCCCCTACCGCTGTGTATACATTACATGTGCTTCAATTACGACGGGCTTTTTTTCTAGAGATAGGATCTTTGGGTTATTTACACACACACACTCACACACACACACACACACACACACACACACACACACACACACACACACACACACACACACACACACACACACACACACACACACACACACCTTCAGATATGAAATAGTTAGTCCCTAGATGTTTCATAGATAATGCAATATACCTGTTCTCAAATATAGGCACCGACGGTGTAGTTGTCTAAAAGCAGTGCAGTTCGCTGTGCCAGAGTTGTGCGAGCATCCCAGATACCCGTGCTCATGCTAGTCGGGATTGGTGGGATAGCCTAATGGTTAAAGCGTTCTCTCGTCACGCCGAAGGCTCTGGTTCGACTCCCTACGTGGGGACGTTTGTGTCCATCCCATTTCGGTGTCCAACGCGTAAAATTTCTGGAATGTTGCTTAAAGCTGCGTAAAAATCTTACTCACGTACTCACTCGTGTGTTTCACTAAGACATGCATTCACCTGACATAAAATACAGTTCAAAGCTGTGTAAATCACAACACACTCACTTGACAGCATCTTATCGCATCTCAGTTTCGTGGTTCGATGCTCTTGATGCTGATCTCTGGATTGTCAGGTGCAAACTCGATTTATCAACAAGCAAAAAATGATCATTGTATAACACCTAATTTCCTTTTTGGTAGGACTACTGGTTAACCTTTCTCTTCAAGAAGCTTGTGGGCAACGCCGTGTTCAAGCCTCGAGTCGTGGGCCCGCCCACCGTAAGAGCGTACTGCCACTGCATGAGGTCCATAAAGTAATTATGATGAATCTTTTTGTTATCACAAGTGTTCTGCACAGGAATAACGAACATCATTTGGGAAGGTTCTTGTTTGAAATCCAAAACATTGCTAGTATTTAAATTAATGAATATCATCTGGTTACATTACCAATGATTGTACTATTGGATGTTAGAAGCAGTGACAGGGCACACTCCACGTGTTCATCTCAGGTTTGTTTGAGTGTCAACGATTGAAAATCAGTAGAACAATAGTCTCGTGGGAGAAAGACAAGCAATAATAGAACAATAAGAAAATGGTGTTTTACCTTTCAGTTCATATTACTATCCACGTGGGAGAAAGACAAGCAATAATAGAACAATAATAAAATGGTGTTTTACCTTTCAGTCCATATTACTATCCACGTGGGAGAAAGACAAGCAATAAATGAACAATAATAAAATGGTGTTTTACCTTTCAGTCCATATTACTATCCACGTGGGAGAAAGACAAGCAATAATAGAACAATAATAAAATGGTGTTTTACCTTTCAGTCCATATTACTATCCACGTGGGAGAAAGACAAGCAATAATAGAACAATAATAAAATGGTGTTTTACCTTTCAGTCCATATTACTATCCACGTGGGAGAAAGACAAGCAATAATAGAACAATAATAAAATGTTGTGTTACATTTCAGTCCATATTACTATCCACGTGGGAGTCTGACTGTGTTTGCAATGAACCTGGACATTGTTGCAGTGAACTTGACTTTCCCAGAATACAAAGGCGGATATATGGACTACTTCCTGTTGTCACCGGAAGGAGGTTGTGTTCAGTCGAGGTATGACATCCTAACAAATAATTTGTTTTATCTGTTGGCATCCGTGTTCGTTTAATGCACAAGAGCAGCTAATTTTCTGAGGGGATGAAGATAAAGACAAACACATAGTAAAAAACAGCTTTGTTCCTAGTTTCGGCAGTTTTCGCTTATTTTAACTATTGGTTTGTTCTTTGGTCATGCTAGACGTACACACATACAACTGGAAGGGGAAAAGGCTCCGATAAATTCATACTAATATTTTAGTATTTTCGTACATCTAGGGTTCGCCATTCCCAGTGGGTGAAAAAGATCCTTAACGTACCTCCCTATTTATCACTGGATTGTCTTGTCCAGACTCGATTATTTACAGACCGCCGTCATATAGCTGGAATATTGCTGAGTGAGGCGTTAAACAACAAACCAACCAGCACACCTAAACATAGCCCATTAAGTAATTTCTTAGAAATATACAGACCTTGTGTTACACGTGGAATGGCATTACTAAAGAGAACCCACATCATGTAATGACACAAAATCTCTCTATCCCCGAGAACATGTACTGAAAGGCTACTGAGACATATCTTTTGTCTCTTGCAGAACTGTGATCCTCAACGGCCACCAGCCTATCCATCTGGTTGAAAACGAGATACCCTTTCTGGTTCCTGGTGGTGTCAGCGCAAACACCATCACCCTCCCCTCGCTCACATACGGATTCTTTGTACTTTACGCTGACGCCCGTGTTTGTAAACCTGGCAACTAGACAATCAATGTGAAGGGTTGCTTAACGTCACAATACATTGTCTTGTTTCCATCCGATATTTATATGTCATTGACGAATGACTTCCGGCAGATTGTTCATTGTGTTGAAATGTTCCGACCAAGGATGTTGCTTATTCCTTTGCAAATTGTTAAGAGGTGGTCTACGGAGATCAAGGGAGAAGGAGAGAGCCTCAAGGATGGTCGAAAAGCAGGATGACTTTCCACTACCATCACTATGGAAAGTGTTCATAAAATATATATGATATTATTGTGGATGATCGACTTCTCACAACACGTCATATACCAAATATAGTAGAGACATATGCAGTAAACTACGTTTATAGCGAACACGCTTATAACGAACTGACCGATATTACGAACTTATTTTGTGGTCCAGGCCAACTACTGTTTATATGTTGTATATATGCTTATAAAACGAACTGCGATTATAACGAGCTGAAATAAGTGGTCCCTTTTTGTTCGCAATAACAGTAGTTTACCATAGATAAATATCACGGGAGACGTGAGAACTCTCTGAAGAATGAACTGATCATGACAAAGGTTTATCTGCACGAGGCTTCCTGATACAAAACTCTCCAGCGATTTGCAGCCATGGATAAGTCTTGAACCCACTTTCAGCAGCTTATCTGTTCAGGCAACTGCGTAAGAATATCAAGGTTTAACGTCGTTAGAGCATCGTCCATATTCTCCAGAGTTGGCAGCATCAGACTTCCGCCTCTCCCCAAACCTGAAAAATATTGTATGGTAAGCATAATGCTAGCCTGTACGGATATCATGACGTCCTACATTGATGTCACACGCTTGTCACATTACAATTGACACTCTTTATAATTCCAGTAACCAGACATATAGTATAATTGTGGTTGCAAGACTGATTTTATTGTGAGACACACATATTTCACCAGGTGTCAGATAGTCTCAGTTTATCAACTCTAACGAAAATGATAAGACACTGGGGACATGTTTTGACCCAAATCCGGACAGATGTTATCTTGTGTAATATTTCTTACAAACACGAGTGCCAATGTCGTGTCAAATGACAGGAGTTATATTTACCTCAAGGACAGTCGTTTTACTAAACGTTTTACAAAACGATTAATGAAAGACTGATTCTAACATACATGCATGAATTTATCTGAGAACACATTGTCAGTTTAGTGCATGAGCTCCAAACACACATGAGTGACAAATAGATTGATATCACGGGAGACTTGAGAACTCTCTGAAGAATGAACTGATAATGACAAAGGCCTATCTGCACGAGGCTTCCTGATCCGAAACTCTCCAGCGATTTGCAGCCATGGATAAGTCTTGAACCAACTATCAGAGAGTAAACAACAGTCAAAGCTGTTGAATTACCTAACGTCTTCTCCTCCGAAGTCTGTTCCATCCTCTGGCAAGGTGATAGCTTCGGTTTACTGGGATTGCAATGGAATTCTTCTAGTGGACTAGCCTCCAGAATGTCAGACCATTAGCAGTTAATCTGCTCAGGCAACTGCATAAGAATATCAAGGCTTAACGTCGTTGAAGTTAATAGAGCATCGTCCGTATTCTCCAGAGTTGGCAGCATCAGACTTCCGCCTCTTCCCAAAAATGTATAGTAAGCATTATGCACAGGATGATGACGTCATTTGTGCGATGGAGTATTCACACCGCCTGCAGGAAACCCTCCACCAGTGGGTCCCTGGCACTCACGCTTGTGTGTCCCTCAAAGGGGATGATGTTGAAAAATCATTTGCAACGTACGAGTACTTCGTCAAAGCAGCCTATCATACAATGACGATAGACTATGGACTAAGGACTCAGCCGCCTATCGTAGTATGATCACGATCGCCGTCTTACATACAGAAGTGTCGATGGTATGTGTTACCATAAGTGGAAATCACAACTTCCAGTTGACAAAAGACAGACCTACATGTTTCTCTGCTACGCTGGAATGGTGCATTGACATAAAACAATCAAATCCTCAGTCGCCTTGCAGAAGAAGCAAGGGTTTCTAGAGACCAATTCGAACCCGGAATCACAACGAGATACATTCAGTGTGGATTGCAAACAATATAACATAAGATATGTACCATGCCGAACATACCAGGGAATTGCATGCAAGACATCACACGTATATTATATCAGACCTCCTTAAAATATCTACGTGAATTGCATACAATACAATAACACACCTATCATATTGATGTAACCCTTGCCACCACACCTGAAGAAGAAACAATATATCTTTTGTTAATATCAGAGATATTCAATACCTTTTATAAACGACCATGACAATCATTTCACATGTGTGTGTCCCTTTATTTGGTCGAAGGTGGAAATAAAGTATAAAAGGCATAAATATTTTGAAAACCTGTTGAATTGTGATTCCAGCAATGATTACTTTCATGAGTGAGTGAGTGGGTATGGTTTTACGCCGCTTTTAGCTATATTCGAGCAATATCACACCAGAAATGGGCTTCATGCATTGTACCCATGTCGGGAATCGAACCCGGGTTTTCGACAGGGATTTGGTTGTACATTTGCTGGAATCAGCAATACATATATCTTTGTTCAGATTTTCCCCTCTTGTTTGGATGATTAATGTGTATTTTAACGTCGCGATATTTATATATTCCTGACATATAAATTGGTACATGTAACACCTCAGCCTCGGAAGGATATACTTATGAGAATATCACTTTCTTTCTTTCTCATTCCCTTTTGTATAGAACTGCGGGCTGACAAAAATGTCACACCATGGATCGCCTTTGGGGTGACCACCGCTATCCTGCTTTCTGTCATCATAATCCTTGTCATATATTTGTGAGTATTATACCCTGCTTAGATAATATTATTCTCAATATATAATTATAAAATTAAATTCCATGTATCGAGTGAAACATGATATTGCACGAGACACATGGCCTTTCCTATTTATAACATATCTCTTGTGTAATTGTCAACCGAAAAATTACATTTTTTAATTACAAATATAAAACGTGAAAATCTCAATCCCCCTTGTAATTGCAAAATATTAAAAATATAAACAATCTCGATTTACGAGTTAAATGAGATATTTACAGTTTATATAGAAACATTTTCATGAAAAAAACGAACGGTAAGAGCAGACTCCATAACTTACTTATTGTCATTATTTTGCCTTGTCGAAATAAAACTAGCGTAAACAGAATGTAAAATAGCTTGTTTTCTGGCATAAGACACAAACGATCTGGGGGAGATCACACTTGTAGGCAAATATGTAATGTTAACTGCAGTCGAATATCATGTGTTATGACCTTTTCCCAACTTCATAAAACCCACTTTATCAAGCTGAAGCATACATGTATGATAAACCTTCTATTCTAAATTGCTTCTTACGATGTGAAATATCGTATGGTTTATGTAATAAATAAATAACTAGAACACTAGAACGCATTTCAGAATCTCGTTTGAGCAAATATGATTCTTTCATGTCGGCCATGTCCCTTTTGTCCTTCACTTCTGTTGTATCTGAACTTTCAGCCAGCAAAGACATTGAGATCACGAGGAGAAAGCCATGCACTGAATTTGACGGTTCGAGGTAAAGACGGCACAGGGCATAGAGAAGACACTCCCTACGATGAAGTAGCATGTGGATATACAAGTGATAACCCGAATGCATTGGCGAATAATTATTATGAGAATGTAGATATCAGAAAACAAGAGACGTATGAATCGTTGACTACTCAAATAAATAATCACGACAAGCATTTGTACGACACTGTGCAGGCACACTTGTGAAGAGAAATACAAACATACAAACACGTGCTTCAATAACAATGCATATATACTGCGTATTTGATTAAAGGCACTAATTACTGGAACTGGAACCATATTCTCTACGTCATTTAACATGTTTGACTAACATGTTTGTCTGTACACCAGTCCACCCCTTTTTAATCACATGTAGTGTGTTGCTTTCAAAGGTAATGAAATGTATAGCAGATGTAACTGCGATTATTCATTTAAGTTGATACGTGTTGCTAATATTGTAGAGATATGACATTCTGTAATTGTTTTAAGCAAACTATTTCTTTGGGGCTTAACAGAATATACAATTATAATGTAAAGAAGAGGTGAAACATTTCACACATGTTTAACTCGTTAATTCTTGTCGTCATTAATGGAGTAACTAATTTGCATTTCAGCAAAGCATAAAGACTGGTGACGCTGTAGATGTCTGAAGTCTTTGCCACTGATTTCTTTGATTCGAATGTTAACATATATTATTACCAGTCAATGGAAAGGTTTTCACCAAAATATTAAACCAGAGACTCCAAAATTGGTCTCATGAAAATAGTGTGATTTACATAAATCAAGCTTGATTCAGGAAAGGTTATTCGACATGTTTCTCTTGATGGGATGATACCTCTTTAAATCAACAGGTGGGAGAATTATGTTTTCTCCATAGACTTCTCAAAAGCCTTTGACTGCGTAAATCACACTTTACATTGCCATCGACTTATTAGCTGTTGAATACATGAAAATATTATAACTGATGTAAGAAATATGTATTCAAAACTACAGACTTGTGTACGGACAGATCAAGGTTTCACAGACTTTTGTCAGTGCTGGGTTGGTACTCGCCAAGGATGTATGGTAAGCCCACTGTTATTTCGCAGGCAAACTGTGTTAGCAACTTCTGTGAAAAAATGGGTATGAACCTAGATATACAAAATCTAAGATTTTTGTATTCCGAAATGGCGGATATCTGTGTATGTATGAAAAATGGTATTACAGGGCCTCTCAGATCGAAACCGTCCCCTTATTGATCTTGGTCTTTATTTTACACATAACCTAGTTTAGACGAGATCGAAACAGATGTTGGCAAAGCAGGTGGAGTAAGTATATATATGCACTCAATGTGTTGTGACTTACCAATTACGACTGCACTCAAGATTTGCGATAGCATGGTTCTGCCCATCCTTACATACGGCTCCGAACTTTTGGGATACAAAGTTGTGGATCAAATTGAGAAAGTTCAGACTTAGTATGTGAGTGCTTGTAATGATGCTGTTCTTGGAGAAAGTAGTCGACCTTTATTATTTCTCACCTATGTGACATAGTGTGTAAAATATCGGGCTTACCTAGTCATTATGAATAATGGCCGATTACCGAAGCAAACGTATCTGATGCTGTATTGATACAATATAACATATCTTATTCCAGTTTGGCTTTGGCTACGCCTGGATGATGCCATATGTTGGAAATGTATATCTTTTTATATATCAGTTTAAACAACGTGTATCCGATTATAACATGCCAATGCAAACCTTGGCATTCATCAATATCAATAACATATAAATCCATTGGAAAATGAATACCGCTTTGCACTGGTATGTCCCGCTTTTAATGATTTGAGAAATCGGTACATTGATCCTAAATACTTTGTATCCGTCACTGGAATCCTTTGTTCGCCTGATGCCTTCTGATCATAAACCTACTATTGTACAGTTATTGAATGCAATGAAATTGTATAAATCACTTTATCAGTAATTGTATTCCTGTAATGTTTGGTTCTATGGGCCTGTGGCCTCTTACTTG
Organism: Haliotis rufescens; assembly: GCF_023055435.1. NCBI lineage: Eukaryota > Metazoa > Mollusca > Gastropoda > Lepetellida > Haliotidae > Haliotis > Haliotis rufescens. The sequence continues at coordinate 38,564,385 of NW_025963813.1, forward strand.
AATTAAAACTTTAAGTTGTTACTTACTTATATATATTATTCTGTATATATAGTGAATAAAAAGACCCCAAGGGATCATAAATCTTGTTTGGGTATTTTTATGAAATATAAAAAAGAAAATGCCCGAAATATTCATGATCCCTTACCTTTTTTGTTCAGTATATTGAATGTGATCCTTGTTGTTATTTAATATATCTGTAAGTTTACTCCGACCGGAAGTGAAACATACCGCCTAGCAATATATCCCGTTGACCGGATCCCTTAGCCTGCCTTTGAGCGCATCAGAACATCTTTAAAAAAAAACAAAAACATGCAAAGCTACTCACCTGTGGACATCATTATCCTGAAAATAAATGGTTACAATAGTGGTTGTAAATATCGCTTACACAAGCAGTTCCTCAGAAGGCAGCGAAAGGGTTGCTCCTCCCTGACAATCAATCAGTTTATTCGGTAATAAGGCATCAGGCCCACGTACAGATATATACAATTTAGTTTCACATCAAGTATTGACACAATTCCAATATTCTGTCTTTAAGGAATCAAGTGCTGCATGAAATAATATTTACAGGTTAGAAGAACGAAGACAGATAGCATCTTTAACATAATGGGCTAAGTTCTCAAGACAGTTTACATCGGAAGAGTTTAACATTCTAACTATTATGTCTTTCCGATTATTACCAGTAATAAAGTCTAAATATGGGAAATATTTTGTGCAAATATCTTCATAAATAGGGCAAACAAGAATGAAATGAATTTCATTTTCAACTGCCCTTTACTTGCAGAATCGACAAAACCGGTGCCATCCCTCCTTCCTGTGTTATGCATAATTCCCAGTTCTCCAATACGTAAAAGGTAAAAATATACATTTAATAGATACCTCCCTATGGTAAATATCATGATCAACGTTGTGGGGTACTATGACATTCTATCCACCAAGTCAGAAAACCTGAACAGCCGATTCAATGTAGTTGCCTCTCAAATTGAATCAAACAAAAGACTGTGCGGGGTCGCTTCTAATCTTCACATTATGATCAACTTGGATAGATGTGTAGAAAACGGTTATATCCCATTAGTTAGACGTCCCATTAGTTAGACGTCCCAATTGTTAGACATTTCTATTTAGGCAAAGAGGGAATATACCTACAGGTGTAATGGATCAGTCCTAATTAGATTAAAGTACTGAGTAGGGATAGGGGACTCACAGTTTAGGGAGTATAAATGTTATAATTTCGTTTAATTAACCTAAATTACCTTACTCTCAGCACAGGTTCAATAGGCATGAGATTAACTGTGTAAACTATGGAGTAGCTTAATTGTCTTACTGTATGATCAGTTGAAGGAGTTGAGTTTAGATTACGTACTCATCAAACAAATAAAAATGATCTTGGGGTACGTATCATTATCAGTATCGATATGGATGGTTTAAGGAAAGTAGAGTACATCATCTCTCGGCGTGGAAGTGAGCAGTTGATGTTAGATGGATATATTTACAACAGAAACCGCGAGAGGCAAACCTGCTCACATTCGAGATGTGTCGTCAAGACGTGCAATGGGAAATGTACGACTGTCGGTGACTTTCTTTGCAATCAGTCGGAACATAACCATCCGCCTGAAGATGAAACCAGAGTGAACTTTGTCAGCAATCTTCGTAAAAGAGCGCGAGAAGAAACCACACAGATGCAGGCATTGCACGAGGAAAGTGTAGTCTATTCTCTCTTGAAACCACAATTTGAATTAGAAAATTATCTGACGTCCCTACCCCTAAATAAAGCTATCCCTCTACTTTTATTTCGTACTTCATGCCACCACTTACCAATTGAAAAAGGAAGATGGAATGGGATACCTATTTGTGAAAGAAAATGTAAACTGCGTTTTATTGATGATATTGGAGATGAATTTCACTATATTTTTAAATGTCCATATTTTACTAAAGAAAGAATTTTGTATATCCCACCTACATATTCTAAAAGACCTAATATGATTAAATTTCAAAGACTTTTCACTTGTAAAGAGATATCTGTATTAAAAAACCTCAGTAAATTCTGTAAATATGTAATGCAAATTGTAAAATCTTCCGGCTAACCACAATCCGCAATTATAACGTGTATTTTGCTGTCAGTTTGTACCTCCTATGCCGAGGATCTCGGGCTGAGCGTAATAAAGTTCTGTTCTGTTCTAGAGGAGCAAGTCACTCAAGTAGATGAAGCCAGCATCCCAGCGATGCCATCATTTCACCAAACTGTATATAATTTATCAAATGTAAAGTGTCATTAAATGTTAAGTATAATATTAAAGTATCTATTTAAAGCTGCTTTGCTTTGTTTGTCAGATCTTATCTAGACTATTCCATTTTAAAGTCTGAGGTAACAAGCATAAGGGTTAGTGTGCACTCAACCGTTTAAAGTGTTGTTATAAGCTGTCTAACTATTGGGACGTCTAACTAATGGGAGGACACCTAGAAAACGCAACAGCTTATTGACAAAAATGGGGACAATAGGGGTAAAACTCCGACGAACAGGCAGATGTTTTCAGCCTACAACTGTCCTGTTGCTAAAGGTATTTGTTCACCCAATAATTGCTGACAACTATCGATGCGACCGTGTGCTATCCTTTTGAGAAAGGATGAAGGTAACCCACTATGCATTTACCAAGGGCAAGTCATACCATAAAATGATTTTTAATCCGTCTACCCAGGTTGACTTTTGTGACTGCAAGGGAATGTGCACATTAATAGTTCAGTATGTCGAGTTTGTTTGGCAATGACTCCACTACATGAAGAGTTCTATCTACTTCACCTCACATTAAATACAATTGTTTGTAATATCGATCATCAAGAATGCGAATAATATGACCAATGAAAACGGAATACAACCGTTCTGCTCCACATGTCAGGAACTTAGGCTACTGGACCACCACGTGACCCCAGAGTATCTAGATTAAAAAGGTGACGTGAAATGCGGTTGATGAACGCGTCCAAGTTTATTGCCCTTACAAAGCAACGTGCATTGGTGTGTGGCTGCTTGCTTCCGGATTTAAGCCAGTTTGACAGTCCGAGTTCACTGAGATGACATGCCTCAGTTTAACATGGATATTCCACTCAGATATTATACCGATCACTCCTTAGTGTTTTTTTCCGTAATGCCGAGCACCAGGCAGGGTAACAGTTGTTGGTGAAGTAAAGTTGACGGAGTTGATAACTTGTGTAAAGATATGCTTTGATCTTCAGTTCATGTCAATTGTGCAGTGTTTGTGTTATCTGAATTGTCGACCTTATCACAAACTTCTGTTAGCCGGGGACGTCTCTGGGCTGTAATATCTTGTCAACTTCACAAATAGGAAGTAGTTTACAACAGACGCCTACTGATTCTTACATGCAGTTGTGTGTGGTCATGTAAGCAACTAGCACCTCTCATAGGATGTACATTGCCTCCAAAATAAGTCTGGGATCAAAACTATGTTTTCTCCTGCTATTCCTGTCGGCCTGTGAGATAGGGTGTTTCACGCATGCTATCTCCACGTCCTAGTTCAAAGTTGTAAACCTAGCAACATGATACGTGATCTTTCTCGATATCAACATTTCTCGCCGACTGCTGGTACCCAATCACAACACAAAACACCTACTGTCACTTTGCTGGTTCAATATAATCACATACTATGTAGCATAAATTGCAAATATTGTCACGGAAGAAAACTAATGATTTGAGAGCTGCATTGACAATGTGGTTTGATAACGAGTCAGTCAAATATGTCCTTATCAAACGAGTCAAATGTTGGATGCACATAAGACTTCCTATTCGTGTTGTATTTAAGACTGCTGTTCTAAACAACAAACACTGACTCACTTACGTGGTATATTCCTGTTTATTAGCAAGGGTTGTCAGGGCAAAAGTATTCCATGTGGATTCTGGGTCAGAATACATCCCAAGTACACCATGTCTTGCCAGATTGCTCATGGTAACAGTCACTGGTTTCCCTAGTTTAGATTCGATTATGTACAGACCGCCTTAGCCGAATGTCGTTGAACAACATTCCATCAGTCACTCTGAAAGTTTCCAGTAGTTTCCAGGCTTAACTTTCAAATCAGTAAACATTCAAAGTAACAAAATATATTCTTTCACCTTCTTATACAATTACTATGCATCCGACAACTAATTTTGAAAAGAATTATCAGATCCTTTAGCATTGCTGGAATAAGCATTATCGTGCTTGTATACATTTTCATTTTTCAATATATAATACTCGATTTTGATTGGTCAGTCAGAGGTTATCAAATCACAATAAACCAACTCAAAGAGCGGAAGCTAATATTTATAGAACAGTACTTCTTTTCAGTCATTGTCGGCAGTCATTGTAGTGAGTGAGTGAGTGAGTTGGGTTTTTACGCAGCTTTTTAACAGTATTCCAGTTATATCACGGCGTGTCAGCTTAATGTGGGAGGAAAGTCCGAGTGAGTGAGTGAGTGAGTGAGTATGGTTTTACGCCGTTTTTAGCAATATTCCAGCAATATCACGGCGGGGGACACCAGAAATGGGCTTCACACATTGTACCCATGTCGGGAATCGAACCCGGGTCTTCGGCGTGACGAGCGAACGCTTTAACCACTAGGCTACCCGACCGCCCCCTGGGGAGGAAAGTCCGAAGTGACGCAGGTGTTTGTGTGTGCTATCTAAGTTATCGACTTATCACAAACTGGGGACGTCATTTGTCTGTAATATCTTGTCAACTTCACAATGTGGGGGTGGTGGTGGTGGTGGGGGTGGGAGGTGTAGGAGGTGGGATGGTGGTGAGTGTGTGTGTGTTGCTACTTGTGTTAGCTGGAGGAATGCCGGATTTATAGTGTTAGCCCGCTGACACAATACTCACTCCAAAGTAGGGGGATAGGAAGGAGACAGATTACATTCGATAGTAGGGTCTTTAGTTGAGCCATGGTGTACATTTGTGCTGATACATTCTGAACTTAATAGTTTCTGCTTTATCAGAGTTGACCCATCCATACTGTTCTTAACGCGAAACTAGTTTATGCATTTGTTATATATACTTAACAAATGACATGCACATACATGTACACTGCTCATCATTTGCTTCATGCTATTTACTCGGGGTGACTAGCCAGGGTATTTCTGATTGATCAATGCTGTAGCGATGCCATTGCAGAGACACTGCGAACCCCTGTAAAACATGCTTTAGAATGTTGACATGCAAGACATTTATAGCTCTACAGGTATTCAGGAATGTATTTAAATCTCACATGGAATACACATTTGTTATTTTCTATTTAAACACGTTTAGTGTACAAACACATGAAATGAGACATCGTCTCACAGTCTAAACACCGCAAACAAAAATATATCCACAATCTAAACATGTTTACAACAAATTTAATACCATTTACTATTACGTTAAATATATACAGAATGTATTATGAATTTTGGTATAGGTTTTGGGTCAGATCAATACAATTACATCTATGCTTCACAATCCCAAGTTCTGAGATGGTCATTTATATATATATCAAATATGATTAACAAACATTATGCATGCATAATAATTACATCACAGTTGAGTCCACCTCCCAACTTTATAATATTCAGAGTTAACATATTTGTAGATCTGTATAATAGTTTACTGAGAGGGAATAGCTGAGGATTCGATCTTGAGTTGTTAAACATGGTGAAGTAGCACTCATTGTGAAAGCCGATTACTTACCCCCCTTTCCGGAAGTGACATTATACGTGTACAACTGATTTTTTAAACAAAGGCGGTTAACTGAAAAATGAATTAGAAAAGTATAGGTGAAGAGGTTTTTCTTTTATAAAAACGGAATTGTTTTTCTTACAACCATCAGCCACACACACAGTGTAATGCAAGTCTTAGACCTTCACTAATTAATGAAATCCACGAGCATAGGTATGTTGCTGATTTTAGGACCATCATTTAGTTCAGATTGTTTACATTATAATATTCGTACACAATACTGGCCTACCTGGTACAATGTAATACGAAAATGGCATGACCAATGTCATATCAATTAATTATTTCGGAATACGTTTGCTCATCTGTTGTCTGTTAGACGATGGTTAGGCGCCGATTTGTTATAGATAGATCACGGGCCTAGATGCCCAGATATATTTCGATTCTGCTATATCCTGTATTGTCCTAGAATTAATTTGATTAAATGTTATTATTATTTCATCGCCACAAACAAGGCTGCACAAGCGATATAACTTAAGTTACTTATTGTCGGTATAACATCCATTTTGTTGATCAAATGGAAGGCAAATCAATTTTTGAGTGGCACTGTGTTTCTAGAATGTGACTATACTTTGGATTACTGTGGCCAGTGACGGAAATTGTTACACACACACATTGCACAAGTAAAACATGTTGGTGACACATCCTGGTTACTTGAAGGAGCCAAATCTTTAATATCTTTAATTTGAAGATTGAATTCTACAACGTCATTTCATCACACTTCACTTCATATCTAATATACCTTGTATAGTAATAGAAAGGGATACATGTCTAACCACGTTTAGCATCTAAACACTTCATAAACATGTTAAGACTTAACGCGTCAAAATTATAGGACAAGAAACGCGCTTAGGTTTGTGTTGACGACCTTTTTACACCCAATGGATCTGTTTCGGTGGGTTATAGAGACTTGTTGTTCTCTGGCTTTGAGGTTTTATATTTACTTGAACTTGATCGAAATGTATGCTGGTGTACTGAAGTTTCTTCAGAACCTCAGTATCATTCACCAATTAGGTTGTATGTAGAGTCAACTACGCAAAGAAGGTTTGGGCCGAGAAATTATAAAACACACTCACTATGTTGCAAAACGAACATATTTCTTAAACGCTTTAGTTTTCTTATACACACCAGACGTAATTCAAAATTAACATCGATTAAAATCAGTATGTACACTGGATTTTTAGACCCGTGAAGATCCGGGGTAGAATAGGTCTTCAGCAACCCATGCTTGCCATAAAAGGCGACTATGCTTGTCGTAAGAGGCGAGTAACGGGATCGGGTGGTCAGGCTCGCTGACTTGGTTGATGCATGTCATTGTATCTCAATCGCGTGGATCGATGCTCATGATATTAATCACTGGATTGCCTGGTCCAGACTCGATTATTTACAGACCGCCGTCATATAGCTGGAATATTGGTGAGTGCCACCCAACCAACCAGCCCCTGGATTTTCATGTCCATCGATTATTTGATTGTCTAGTAAGTTCACAGTTTTAAGTGATAATAAAACACTTAGTTTGTTTATGCAAATCGGTAGGGCATGACCTGTTTACCCTTTCAGCGACAACCCGATGTCATTGCTGATTTTATGTGATCCATTCATATGAGTTTCACTATCATTTTGCCTTTTACACCAAATTGAATCGGCATATAATCGAGACTGGATATTCTCTGGCGTTGACGCTTTATTTTTATAGTGTAGCTTGAGATGTACCTGTCCTGTTCTACAACGTAGATTTCCTTGATTGATGTTGATGTCTCAATTTGATGCATTGCCATTGACAAATGTCATGTGTCGATATTTCGATCAGTTGTAGGTCTATCTTCTTGTAATTCTATTGTTTCCCCACATTTCAGATGCATATAAAAGAATCGGACTCATCACATGATCAAATAATTTAATCTATCTATCTATCTATCTATCTATCTATCTATCTATCTATCCATACTCCATGGCATAGTTTGGAGTACCTACCATTATCCAAAGAAATCTTCAAATGTCTGCACCATAAGGCAACATTGGGTTTATTTTGTCATCAGTGTTCTGAAAACAATTCTGATTGAAATAGCCTTGACAGTTTTTATGTCCTTCGTGATACAGAGAAGAAGCGTTGAACCATGTTAAACACATGACGATTTGATATTTATCCTGTCTGAGATAATGTTAATCAGTACAAATGCAAAGTATAATGTGTGTTGGCAGGTATGAATGGACCTTTTTTAAACTCTTTTTCAAAATATGTTTGGGAAACGCTCAATGTTAATGTTAACCTTACTGCTACCAGGTTTTAAGACATCGGCTCACTTCAGCTGTATGTGACAATTGGAATGAACAACGTTTTGATGGGTATCATGGCGTGTCAGGTAACAACGGGCCGATTGTCCAATGGGATGCAATATAGGCGTTGTCAGTTTCGTTATACACACTGTACAGATGCCAAACTGTTGATACCACGTTTTACTTTGTGAAAACCAAATGACAAGGACGGCACCCCCGACAACCCTGAGGATCAGATCCCGGGCGTAAAAGGGGTTGACACCATTACTAGCGATCCCCACCAACCAGCAGCTTGGACAAATTGTGCTACACAAACGATGTATTCATTTTGTATATTTGAAGATAGAAATGGCTTGTATTTGCCAAAGTGTATGACAATCGTTTGAGCATCTCTCTAAGGACCGTGGACATCATTTTGTAAACAGACACATATCGTGTCCTGAAAACCTGGTTGTTCCAACTCCAAAAATACAACTTAGGAGTAAGAGCGATTTGAAATTTGTAATGCTTGTATTTTTAGATGTTATTCCATCTCCATTGTGTTTGATACTTACACAATCAAAACATGAACCGTCCATGCCTGGTCAGTCTGTAAGTCCAGTGGAATTAAATGTGATATATGTTGGGTCATATATCAAACGACAATAATTACAAAACAAACAAATATATATTTTGATCTAAACCACAGACTGGATTTCATTCACTTTCTTTTGATTTCAGATACAAACATTCAGCGATGGACAGAATCATGTTACACCTGCTGGATGTATGTTAAACCTTTCCTGATCAATACTGTTTTTAAGCGGGAGGTCAACTTCTGTTTATGTTTGCTCAATTCCGCATTGAACAATGTGCCACCTTAGTATGTGAGGAATGTTAAAGTGGTGCAAGTCCTAAACGTTCACTAATTGGTGAAATCCACCAGCATAGGTGTATTGCTAATAGGACCATCACTATCGTTTACATTATAATAATCTAAAACAATAGTGGCCTATCTGGTACAATGTAATACGAAAATGACATGACCAATGTCATCTCAATTAATTACTTCGAAATACGTTTGCTCATGTGTTGTCTGTTAGACGATGGTTAGGCGCCGATTATTATAGTTCGATCACGAGGGCCAAAGCCTAGATGCCCAGATATATTTCGATTCTGCTATATCCTGTATTATCCTAGAATTGACTGATTAAATGTCTCACACACACACACGCACGAATGCACGCACGCACGCACGCACACTAACACTAACACTAACACACACTAACACTAACACTAACACAAACAAACACAAACACAAACACAAACACCTGCTCCTCCACCTTACATGAAATATGTCAGGAGCTGTCAACTGGTATTGTTATGATATAAGATTGTGTACTTCTTTTCATTGGTTGTTCTCGGTATATCGTTTGCATTTTGAAAATATGTTTATAGTTTAATTGATATTGATTTTCCACGGTTCACAAATTGTTTGCGAGAATACACAAATCACGTACAAATGTGACTGTCCCCAGGATAAAGGAGAGTCTCCCTATGCTGGGATTCCAGTATTTCCACAATATTCCGAGCAAACCTTCTACAAGATTTTATTCTTAAAATATAATTTTATCTAAAAGTTAGCATAATAGACAACTGCAACTTGTCTTCGCAGATAAATAAATTGGCTTTTATTGGCACAGTTTTCAACATTTCTAACATGGTAGATGTCATGTGGTTGCCAATGCAAGTAGTTTAAGCCAGGTTACACCATTCAAGGCATCAGTAAAGCTTTCAAAAGTCTTCGGTTTGTTTCCTTCACCAAGTTGCAATACTGTCCAACGCGACGTTAATCTGACCTCACGCACTCTTGGCGACCTGAATTTCCTTACTATCTGATGACAAACCACTACCTGTGATGGCGATTAGGTGCCTTACTTTGAAAGTGTTGGTTCGGATCCCGGATGGGACTCAACACAAACAAATACAAGAATTTGTACCTTAAAAGAAAGTGCAATCCAAAATATTACATATGTTACACCACCGTTTAGTATAAATACTAATTTCAATGGTTTCATGATTACTACCGGGCGGCGATGATACTTTGTTTCTTGCAGGGACTTGCAAATTGTTTTCCGACTTTGCATAAAGCAATGTACTTTGACTGCAACTGTAATATATTTATATGACTAAGTAATTAAGATAACAGTTATATAAGGACAATCGATACACCTTTTGTCCTCAAAATTGTTAAACGCAACGATGTGCTTTGATTGTGTTGTTATCGATAAAGATGATATTTCAGTCATAGCTCATTGGAAGGTAGAACATCTTCACATCATAATCATATACGAAGCAATTTTACGCAACATATTTCATAAGAAAATCCATTGTTTATGCAGTATGTATATGAAGGGCATACTGAAGTCGAGTCTTTCATTTGTAAGGTGTTGACCAAGTCGTGACAAATTAAGAAATCCATTGTCATGTAGATATAACGTCTATCACGCAGTGACGTTACAATGACAAAGGTATGACCATGTTTCGTTATCATATCGATTAAGCAATCTAACGGACAGTTCAAGAGTGAGAGAAAGGCAATTAAAAGCATAATGTGTAAAAATATGCTTGTTGTACCACTCTTACCCTTGTTGTTAAGTTCAAGCTACCGATGTTAAATGTTCGAGCACTGTATATTTCTTAACGTTTTTCTTTACTTTAAGGACTTTTTATTAGTTTCAACAAAATGGTACTTTCGTGTCACCGGATTTTCTAGCTCATTGATCACTTGATTGTCTGGTTTGTTCACAGGCTGACATCACATTGCAGGAATACTGCTGTGCTGCATCAGGCAATAAATACTTACTTTTTATGCAAATTGTATGAATGGAGAGTGCTATTGGTACCCAAAGCAAAACCAGGTGTCATCACTGAGTTTCAGTGGTCCATTGATATAATTTCCACTGCTATTTACACTCAACAAGTGGAGTCTGTTTCGACAGAAGATCCAGATCTGAGTACCGTTGTCATTGCGTCATAAAACAACTCACTATTCTACATGATTAGACCGAGACATTCCACATTGGGTCCGAGTGTTATATGTTTGCATAACATGAATGTAGACCAGTCTAAACAACTATGTTCGTTTCCCTAGCGTCCGGCCCCGTGGCGAGTTTGGATGTATTAAGTACAACGCCATATTCCATCACTGTACAGTGGTCCAAGCCATCACTTCCAAATGACAACATCCTTGGGTATCAGATAGACGTTATATCGGACGTCAACCCAGACCAAGTTATAAATGTAACCTGCCACCAGCCTAACAGCGAGCACGGAGTGAGTACAGCCATCAGTTACTCTTGCCCATTTTCTGATCACAACGTGAAGAGAAAGATACATTCGTACTGCATTAATGGAAACTTATCATTCTAAAGAAATAAACGAAAAAGCTGTACAGAAGTTGACAGTTACAACAAGAAGTGTGATCCTGCTGTCCATGAAGACGGAAATGAGAAATACGACTACTACATTACAGGCTTACAGCCCTACACGAACTACACAGTAGCCATATCTTGTGTCAACATAAACGGAACAGGGGAGGGGAAGAACATCACAGTTCAAACCAACAGTACTGGTACTGTGATGAAGTTAATGTTAATTATACAATGTCACTGCTTGATTCTGATTGATCTATATGCGATTAACATCAGGTATCTAATTCATATTAGAAACACAAAAACTTACAAGTCTTGTCACACAAAACCTTCAGTTTGAAAACATTGATATGTCAATCGCCTACATATTGATGCATATGTATGTTGCTGATAATACGCCATTAGAGCAGTCTATATTCGATATGGGAACAACAACTTATCAATCATGACGAAATCTATTTCAGAAGACGCACGCACATTTGAGTACAACATACACCGACAACTGTATTAGGTCCACATGAAAGAGCAGTCATGTCTTGACCGTCTCTGAGGTCTTTTGGATAGAATGGGCTGCCGGCGAGCGGAAGATCGGGGCCTCGATCCCCGGCCGTCGTGTCATAACAGAAGACGTTAAAAGCTGGTTCTTCTTATCCTGCCCCGCGCTTGGTATTAGAGGACACACACACAGACACACACACACACACACACACTAACACTAACACACTAACACTAACACACACACACTAACACACTAACACACACACCAACATTTTTTGAGTCGGTCAAGAATATAAGAAATATATCTTGAACTTTAGTCATATTTGTAAAGTTTTTCACAAACTGTGACCCCTATTTGTAAGGTTTTAAGATAGCTGACCTACTTGACCTATTTGCCCATGTTCAATAACGCGTTCCAAAAGAGTATGCTAAAGCATTTGATTTTGTCATATGTAATATAATTACATTTCGTTTTGAGATAATAGTTATTTAACGACAATCAAGACACAGAATACCATTTTTTTGACAGTATCCTAAAATGCGCCATTCCATCTTCATTATAGTGTTATCAATAAAGAGTCTGTTTTGATTATAGCTCCTGGACAGGTAGAAAATCTTCACATTGATCAGATTCCAGAAAACTTTACGAGTGTTGAAGTTTTCTTCTCTTGTCCAAACGAAACAGAAAGACACGGCGACATAGAATACTACATACTGTCGTATGATGCTCAGGTATGTCTTATTGGTAGTAAATATGTATTTACACGCACACAGACTTTTGTTACCTAAGTTTTAAAAAAGAGTACGAATAGCGAATATTTTTATTTAGTACTAACTACTAAATGACTTTATCGCGCGTATCCAAACCATAGGCTAATTACGTCTGTAACCCAATCACCCCTCGTAACTCAATCACCCCGGGTCACCACTCGGCACCGTGCCCGGGGAATAATCCCGCCCAAGCATCATCCCGCCCTTTGTTAGTCCGTCATTCGCGAACAGCCCTTCCCCAAGTACAAACGTGTGTCACTGTATCTAATCGCTTTCGCTTTGTACGTTTCCTTTGTACCCAGTCGCGACCGTTTCGCATCTATTCCAACACTCGCCGTATCGCATTTACACAATCGCGACCGTTTCGCCGATTACGCTTTGAATACCACCTATTTCAGCACTCGCCGTATCGCATTCCGTTCTACTCCCGAACGTCACCCATGAGACAATTTTTACGCTTGTGGAATACCAACTCACCACCTCGACCTTTCGTGATGCCTCCCAAGAGAAGAGCAGCCATCAACCACAAGCTTGTGAGGGGAGCCAAGCAGGCCAGGACAACCAGAAGACAAACCCCGGGAGTACACATTGTACAGGAGGCAACAGCTGATGGTGAGTCTGCCAATTACGGAAATATCGAAGGTGGCAACAGAATTAACGTACAATCGGCGCAGCTTGTAAATGCCGCGCAGGCTGCCAACTCGGCTACCCAGGTAAATGAGCAACTGGAAAAAATACTCCAGTTGCTGGAACATTCAGCGCCCGGCCCGGTTAGCGCAAACCAACAGGTAAGGTTTGGTTTTAGTTCTCCCGCCATTTCGCCCAACATAGGGAGAATCCCCGATGCTCACAACGAGGCCGACGGTGACGCGGCTTGGCCAGCCAATCACATCGCAGGATACTGGGATTCCCTCTCCTTCCGTGCGGACGGAATAGACGCGCACTTCAAACAACAGGTGAGGGAAAAAATCTGTCGTGGCGAGTATGTCGACCTCGGCACAATCCTACCAAACACCGAGGGAAGTCACGAGGACGGTACGAGTACCATGGCGTACGACTCCTCAGGTAAGGTAATTTTTAAACCAATAAAGCAGCAGCCAAAGCGCCTGTCCCTGTCAAGCTGGACTTCAGCTTTCCACATTTTCATGTGTATATATGTTAGTAGGCACTCCGAGGTCCGCACAACCCAGGGGTTGCTGTCCTACATGGAAACCATAAGAACGGCGGCACTTCGATTCGGGGGGGATGCCTGGTCAACCTACGACCAACAATTCCAACACAGAATGTCAAGGGACCCCTCACGACGCTGGGACAACATCGACGAGGAGTTGTGGCTGAAGTACATGGTAACACAGCCGGTACTACAACCAGAATCAGGCGGACGGGGCGCAATGACACGCGTACAGGGGAACATCGCCAGTCAGGTATGCTGGGATTTCAATAAATTTGGCTGTAGCAGGGTCAACTGTAAGTACACTCACAAATGCGGTAAGTGTGGCAAACATTCCCATAGCTCTAGGACCTGCTTTCGAGGGAATGGGGTCCAGCCGACCCCATAAAAGCCCAATGGTTGAACGGCGCATGGCCACCACAGTGGGTGACGGATGGAACTACACGGGACTTGACGCTCCTCGAGCTGTTCCCAATCACACTGGCCATCCAAATCTGGGGCAAGCAACTCGCAAACAAAAAAGGTCCTCTTTTACTGCGACAACCAAGCCGTCTTAACAATAATCAACAAGCAGTCAACCAAGGCCCCCAGAGTGATGAGCCTACTCCGTCGCCTAATCCTGCAGTGCCTCCGATATATAATATTATGTTTAAGGCAAAGTATGTATGTTCCACTGCTAACACTATTGCCGATGCTCTCTCGAGTTTCAGCTCAAACGCTTCCGAGAGGCAGCACCAGCCCCGGACCAGAACCCCACACCTATCCCGTGCAACATATGGCTGTAAACTTTATTGCTTATCTGTCAGTCACTCACCACTCCCCTACCACAGTCAAGACTTACATTGCAGCACATTGCACACCACAAATTCCACGGGCTCACCGACTGTACAAACCATTTCCTGGTAGCCAAGATTTTAACCGGCTTACACAAATCAGCAGGCCGACCAGACACCAGAAAACCGATCACTGCAGATCTGCTGCAGGTAGTAACCAATAATCTGCCTCACGTATGCTCATCAGCATATGAAGCCAGGCTGTTCAAGGCAGTCTACTGCACAGTCTTCTTCGGTTTCTTTAGGGTTAGTGAACTGGTCCAAACTGGACCCTCAAAAACAGGTTGCGCCATCCAGAATTTAAGCTTCTCGGGCAACCCACAGCAGCTTTCAATCCATTTACCACACTCAAAGTCTGATCAGTACAGGATGGGGACAACAGTTACAATGTCATCTATACCAGGTAATTCGCTATGTCCGGTAGTCGCCATCAAGCACTACCTGGAGCCCTTCCCCAAGTACACACGTGTGTCACTGTATCTAATCGCTTTCCCACCCACCCACCCAGCTTGCCACTCCTTTTTCTTTCCTTTTCAGCCTGACGTGTCCTCTTCACATGGAATGCTAATCACTTCTTTTCTTCAGCGTTTATTCTATTACAGGTACCAGCAGAGCGGATTGTATATATGTAAATTAACCTGTACATATGTAAAATAGGTTTTCAGGGCGCTTGTATATATGTACATACTTTTAAACGATTCTGATATATGTAAATAAACATGACTTCTTAATAGCTGTATATATGTATATATGCAATACCTGTCTCAACAATAAACTATGTCGAGGTGTGCGGGGTTCTTGTGGGCTACACTGCTAGTAACAAATTAACTTGCTTCCAAATTAATACTCGTGCTTAAGGCTACCTGCTTTTCAGCGGGAACCTTTCCGGGATTACCTGCTTCTCAGTGGGAACCTTGTCTTTCCCGACTTTTCAGCCGGGGAATCGTCAAATAACATACGTTGGGCCAAACAATTGCCACGTATATGGGCCCGGCGGCGGAAGTCGTCTTGTCAAGCGGTAGCTGACAGTTGGGTCCGCGGCGGGAGCCGCACAATGGTTTTGCTAATGGGGCCGGGCAGTGGGATCTGCTTTGGCCGGCTACCTGGGGCCGGGCAGCGGTAGTCTGACTTAGGCCAGCAGCGTGGAGCTGCTTTTGGCAGCGTGGGAGTTGCCAAGCAATGGTAGCGGTTAAATATGCTACCGTGGGGGCCGGACAGCGGTAGCAGTCTCAGGCCAGCAGCGCTAGCTGCAATCGCCGTTGGCCACGCGCGTGGCCATGGCAACGGTAGCATTTTGGTATACACAATTAGCAGCTAAGTAGCCCACTAGTACCTGCACACCCTCGGCCATTTAACCCAATCTCATCTTCTGTTTTTATTATAGGCACGGGCATCCACGGCTCGGTGGCCCGTGCCTCCCCTTGGCATATTGCGGGATAATTACATTAAGCTTACTTCAGCTTCAAACCGCACAGATAACAGATAATGTCCTGCCGTGCATCATGTTTAGATATAACACACACACACACACACGCACACGCACACGCACACGCACACGCACACACACACACAGTGATGGTGATGAACATGTATATAATACGGGTGTCTTTTACGTTAAATTTGCAGTGTTTCGGTGACTATTTTCAGTCGAATAACGTTTTCATAAAGTTTGTAATGTTTTGGTCATATCCAATTTTCAAGCGTACACTTTCTTTTGCCTGGCAGTTTAGAGACACAATTATGGAGGAAGATTTATGAATAGGATGGATATTCATGATGAGTACATGTGCATTGCAAATAATATATATTGTGGTGATTACTTTGTTACATTTTGACAGGGAGAATATAATGACAACGTGACAGAAAATGCCCAAGGATTAAACATTCCAGCTGAACCTCAGTCGAACTGTAACTACTCATGGGTTGTACCCGTCACAACATAGGAAGACTACATGTTCTCGGTGAGTTAGGGTAAACTGTGTGTACAAAGAAGGTTAATTATTTTATGTTCTCGTATGTGAATCATCCCGTTCCCCTTAAATGCCTTTAAAACCCAAAGTAACTTAGCACTAAATATCTCAGACGATTCAATATACTTGTCTGGTAAACAAAGTCCAAATCTATCAGGAAAAGGTTGTTAAAATAAAAGGTAAATACCCACATGTAGGATGGGTACTTGATATTTATGCATTTCGTGTCAGCTGAACACAACATTTTCCTCTTCAATTTCAGGTTGTAGCAGATGATTCTTTTGCTGGGAATATAGCAAATATCAGCTTCAGTATAAGCCTTGGTATACAAATCGTGTGAGGCATGCTTAGAGTGAAACGTATTGTACGTATTCCTTAAATTACCTTCACCACAAACTAAGTGACAAACTTAATTTGATTACAGGTCCGCGCATTCAACAAATACAATGGAACCGTTTCTGAAAACAATTATACCACACTTACTTGAGGTATGTTAAACTGTTCCATGGATGTGTCAAGTGTAAATATTTGATAACACCGTGCTGATAATAGTTTTTAAAGTGAAAGATCAACTAATGTGTAGTTTTCTCAATTAGCGCATTGAGTTAGTGAGTTTGATGTCCGAGTAATTTATGAGGGAAGCCCAAAATGACATGCTGACATTCCAACATAGAGGCGTCTACACAACCTGCTTAACTCCTGTGTGTTCAATTATAACAGACCTACAAAAATCTCCGAACAAATAAAATATAATAAAATATATGTATATGTATTTGCAAATGTGTTTGACTACATTCGCATTATATATTTTATACGTGACTGTATCATCATTTGTTATCTAATGTTCATGTACGTCCTGCTTTCTAATCCCTTTTCATTATCATATTGTCAAGATTATTGACAGTCAGGGGCCACCTGATCGTTTAACTACTTTAACAGCTTCCGGTAGAGATTAGCCCTCTCACAATGCGCATGAAACATCACCAGATTGAATCTGCACTTTTTATGCACCCGTTGTAGCACAGAACGTGGATGTGCGAAAGGACTGGGAGTATATGCCGGCTATCTGAGTACCGTTGTCATTGACATTGCGTCATAAAACATTGATATAATTTCCACTGCTATTTACACTCAACAAGTGGAGTCTGTTTCGACAGAAGATCCAGATCTGAGTACCGTTGTCATTGCGTCATAAAACAACTCACTATTCTACATGATTAGACCGAGACATTCCACATTGGGTCCGAGTGTTATATGTTTGCATAACATGAATGTAGTCCAGTCTAAACAACAATGTTCGTTTCCCTAGCGTCCGGCCCCGTGGCGAGTTTGGATGTATTAAGTACAACGCCATATTCCATCACTGTACAGTGGTCCAAGCCATCACTTCCAAATGGCAACATCCTTGGGTATCAGATAGACGTTATATCGGACACAGACACAGACACACAGACACAGACACAGACACTTACACACACACACACACACACACACACACACACACACACACACACACACACACACACACACACACACACACACACCAGGTTTATGTTGAGCATATTTACAGAATGCTGATACGTATATTAAAGTGCCATGCTTGCCTGATGTGCTATCATTCTAATTTGAAATAATGACATAAATGTTACCACTCATCTTTCAATATTTTTCAAGGTTGGGTGAATCACAAACATATTTGAATATATAGAACAGGTAAAATTACTTATCTTTATACTTAAAGGCATCAGGTTTGTCTGTCATACTGACCCCGAAACAAATATGTCAAACACAGCCCAATATTTGGCAAAATGAAGAAAGTCTCTTGGCTCCTTGTTATTATATTTTATAACTATTGTTTAACAACTATTTTTGTTCTCTAAAATATGTTCATTTTAGAAATTAGATGTTATTCTAGCATCAGGTCTGTGTAACGTTCACTACATCAGCATTGACATTAAAACGATATTTACATAATTATATAAATACATACAGAGGAAATGCTTAGCGTTTATCTTTTAAGGAAGAGTGTTGGACGACTTGCTTTATATATATGGACATATATGTATGGACATTTGGATGATATATATATACCTCCTTAAAGATAGTGTTCGTAGATGACTGTAGAACATGCATGAAGAAAATGGAATATTTATGTGAGTAATCGGGTTAATACCACGTTTAGCAATATTCAGCCCTATTGCGATATTGGTTTCCAACATACAAGACCGACCATGAAATTATGACTTGAATTTGGACCTAGCTTTCTGGTGTGATGTAACACCCCATAATCTCCGGTAAAAAAAGAGCTTAAAGCACGAATAAAGATCACGAGATGCTACTGATGCATACATCTGGATATATATTTGCGTAGTATTACACTGTACAAAGTGTAATATAATGATCAGAATGCCTGTAACGGGTAGTATTTAAGAAAGAAAGATTAGTCAATAAGTCCCATTTTTCAGATATGCCCTTCAGTAGTATTATTGTATATCTCCAGAGAGAGGTTTACGTTGTAGTTCTCATTATTTGTGGATAATTCAAAAAGCAACATAGAACATATATATTCTACCATTACGAAAGAATACAGAGTATACAATAACTCGCAATTCTCGCAACATATCCGATTACACTGACCCAGGCTGCCCCAGTTCTCCATGCGATACTGACGCCCTTGTACGTCTCCCAGACCATAGAGAATAAATTAAAAATGAATCCAGCTCAAGTCTAGAACGATTTGGCAAGCCGAGATTGCCTCAATTCTATCCATGAAAGTATGTTTTAATAAAAAAAATATTGTTCTTGGCTGCTTCAGATTATATTTTGTAGATACATATTTTTAACTACGAAAGTTTTACTGACACCAGCGCTGTCCCTCTTGAAGCTATTTATAAGAATTTCGAATTGTCGTCAATTTTTGGATGTCCAAACATCGATGACAAGTGAGGATGTCATTTAGTAATCGTTGATGCCGCGCTACACTGTAATACAAATTATAATCAAGTTGATTAGTATGTACATTACTACAGTGAACATGTACATGATCATGCCCTTCGTAATATCAAATACTAATATATTATTGTGTGATGAATTTAACTGGATAAGTGGTAACATGTGATATTAATATTCCATCAATTTCTTTCCTGGTTGGTCCATCCTTGTCTACAAAATGAAAATAATACAATTAGAATGGAGCAAAGAACAATTCTTAATTTCAGGCTAGAGCTGTGGAAATCTAGACTTTCCAAATCATTATAGACTTGAGTTGGTCTCATTATTCTCTTTGGTCAACGTCACAGCTCATACCATACACTATCAAGACCAGTTTGCCCCCCTCCGGAGCTCCTGGATTTTGATTATATCATCTAACATGGCCAACTCTGCTCTTAAGTAAACAAGAACCTAATCAGCGAGAGGTCCTTTATCATCCCTATGCGACTGCTTATAAAAATCTTATATCTCTTCCCAAAGACCTGGTTAATAATATATTTTCTGCTGAATATTCGAAAGAGACTCGAGTGAGTGAATTGGTACTTCATATTTTACGGTTCTATCTTAAATGACTGCAGCGCCCCGTTATGAAAACAAATTGATTTTACTCTGCTCTCAGCAGTATTCCAGTGATATATGACGGCGGTCTGCTGTAAAAGAAATAAATGCAAATTGAATCTTGAATCTTGAAAGTTGTAACATTTCCGCAAATAAGTATCACATGCAGTATACAGTATATCAACTGCACTATACTGTATACAACATGCAGTATACAGTGCGTCACGATCTCTGCACTGGGCTGGAGCACACATTTCCTACCCCTCTCCCTTCGGCAAACACCTCATGGGGGTTGGAACGAGGTCACAGGTCAGGCGTTAGACTAAAATCTAGTCTCTGAAATGAACATATCGTACATAAAAAAAACAGTTGTTCAGTTATCTTAATAAAAATATAATAAAAAGGAGCCCAGTGACTCTCTTCATTTTCAGATACTGCAGTGATCCTAGACTTGCCAAACATTATAGACTTGCATGGGCTTTATTTGATATATATTTGTATCATGGTCTGTAAGACAGACTAGTCAGGCGTGCACTCGTCAGTGGTCTAACACGGACAAGAGTAAGATCATCCAGAAGACCACTGCACAAGAGGTATGTGGATTGTTGATGAGGTACTACGTGTTTGGTACTGGGAGTTGAACGCTAAGCACTTTTAAAGAAGATCTCTCAATAAAACGCTATGGACTCGTTTTCATTTCAAGACGTACATGTATCAGGTTGAACTTTTACGACAGATGTAACTTGGTTACCGCTTCCTAACTGTATTAACTGAACTTTACGCCTTTTATACACATTTGTGTTTGGGCGACAATGCGACGAGACATATTTTGACCTTGAAAATGTTGCGTTACGGCATCGTCGCCCTTTTATAAAATAAAGAAAAGGATTATTCAAAGAGCGACAATGCGACCACGCGACAATGCGACAAATGGCCATTTGTCACGCTTTTGTTAATTTTGATAGTTTCGCTTGTTTTTGTAAGGGCGTCAATGCGACATTGCGACAAAGCGACAAAGTCCCTTCCATAGTGATCAATGCAAATAAAACTTAGTTATGAAATAGAAGTCTGACATGCCAAATAAAAGATAAAGTGTTGCAGCTTCTGATTTCATAGATCTTCGAGAAGGATTATCAATAATGGGATGGGTGATGAGTTCAACTGCATGTCGAGTCTATAAGTTGTGATTAACAATAATGCTCTAAGTCAATACATTTTGTCAAATATATGTTATTGACATGTATTACGTGAATGAACATATTGTTTATACTCGTCCATGTTTTTGACGGACAATATAATTTACATGCTCGGTAAAAGTGAGGACGGGCTTCAGTGTGTGTTTCCGTGCTTTGTTCAGGTGATCAATTGACTTGTCCTTGTATGTGTTTGTGACGGGTGCCACTTGTGTGGCAGGATACGGTCACCTTTTCCCGACAACCCGCTAGATCGCCTGAACCACTTCGGATTTTTATCCCACATCAGCCTGATACACCGTGATATAACTAAAATACTGTAACAGTTGAAAATGGTGTTTAATGCGATTACCGTAATGTGTTACTGCAACTGTTCAAATTTTGTGCAGTGATGTTATGTAATATGTAAAAGAAAGCATATTCAATTATCCAATTGATTTGAATAGAATATACTTGCGTCAGTGTATTTTATTAACGCCCAAAACCGTAAATTAAACACATGTAATAACAGATCATATACAGGCATGGTGCCTTAACTTGCTACTAGCTTTAAAGGGGCACTGATCAAACGCAATTCCCCGGGACTGGTTGTTGCCTTTGTTATTGTTTTTTCCCCAGTGAGTACCCGGATGTATAGCAGAAATCTAGACTAGTTCGCGACCTCTGCTGCGCCATTCGTAAGCGCATTAGTCACTTTTATGGGTAGTAATAAGGGCGTATGGTCACATTGATCAACAAATTGAAATACAGTTTTCGAGATAATAAGGAAATGTAGGTATCTTTGTTGGGTAGTATCGGTAATGGTGATGAAGTTTTGATAAGTCACTTGCTTGGTAATTTTGCGATTTTCGTTTACACTATTTTCACTTGCATCACAAAGTAAATATTTCACCTGAGCATTGTTTTTTTTAAAGTGTGTATATTTTTTTTACTGTCAAATGTGTAACAAATTTATTAAACGTCTAAATATTCAGTTATTTTACAAAGTGACTGAAAAACATTTCCATCTGTATTATTATGAAAACGAATTCCAAACATTTTGATGTTTAATGTCATCACCAAGAGACTGAAAATGTTACGTTGAAAAGTACATTTCTATGTTGTTTGGCTTCTAATCCTACATAATAACCTGTTGTGATGTTTGTAGGCCCTTTTGATCGTCTTAATGAATCTGGACAGATTTTTTAGTCAAAATGACTGAAATATTTACACATTTTATAAATTGCCAGAGAGAATCACATTTTACAAATTGACGGTAATATATACACGCTTACAAAGGAAAAGGACCTGTGAAAACAACGTCTATCGCGCATTGAAGAATTTCCCAACCAAGACGTAGAGAAACAAGAACGAATCGGTTCAAATGAAGGAAAACAAAATGCAAATATCATAATTACAACCTACCAAATTTATGTGTATAAATTTTAGGCAGCTTCCTTGTTCGAGGAATGTATCCGTAAATATCCACACAAAGGAACAATAACCAACTCGTCTGCAGCTGTACAAAGAAACTTATTCGATGTCACGTGTCTCTGTAACAATCAAATATTTTAAAATATATATATCGTTTTGGGATATAATAACCCGTGTTCGTTTCTCAAC
Source organism: Haliotis rufescens (assembly GCF_023055435.1). NCBI lineage: Eukaryota > Metazoa > Mollusca > Gastropoda > Lepetellida > Haliotidae > Haliotis > Haliotis rufescens. The sequence goes on from NW_025963813.1 coordinate 38,587,412, forward strand.
TGATCACTTAGATTGTTTCAGGTGTTTCACATAGGTGTCAAGTCTCAATGGTCAGCTGAGAAAGCCCACGTGACAACTATTTTCATAACGTCCACGGTTCCTAAAAAAATCCATTGAGTGATAGATAACAATGATCAATCAATCAACGTATTATCAGTTAACCCTTTGACCAAAGTATGTTGTTTTTACATCGGCACTTCACGCCATGATATGAGTGTATTCCCTTTGTTTTAGTAAACCTAGACATGTAAACACTCACTCTTGACATATCCACTGTGCAAGATAACAGTGATTAATCAATCAACGTATTTTCTGTTAATCCTTGGATGACTAGGAACGATCCGTTGATTTAAATCAACTGATCATTCATCTCTTGCTGGGCTGCCACGTGCATATTACATAACACACATTTCACCTCACTTCAAACCTGGATTTAGATTGAATAATTACCCCAGACACAATAAATGCCAAATGGGAACCTTTGTCAAGTAATCTAAGTGGTGCTACCACTAATTGTACCTGTAATAAATTCATTAACTGAGCATCAAGTAAATGACGACAAATACACAAGTGTAGGGTTATACGAGAAAACGTGGATGACAGCAAGGGAGTAGTAATCGTATTATCGACGCAAGCCTAAATCCGAAAATGCTTTCACTGCATGGATACTTTTTATTAGAATTAAACTATAACCATCTGGGGTATTTCTAAATGACGACATCCGATGAGCTCCGCCGTTCTTTTTGTCTGTTTGTTAAGGCTGAAGAAATTAATTAACATGAGCCCTTTGTCGAAATCCTTATAGATCACAGTTAACCAATCAGTGTTTATGCAAAAATGCGTAAAACAAATATTGCCTCCAAGTTTATTTAGCTGTCCTTGTAGACGGTAGCCCAGTCTCTGGTCACGCTCAGTTGCGTTGCGTATCATCCGGGTACTCACTGGGGACAAAACAATAACAAAGGCAACAACCAGTCCCGGGGATTGCGTTAGATCAGTGCCCCTTTGATAGGCCACCCCTGAATAAAATAGTTCCCCCAAAAGCGAGGAACATATGTTTCAGAATGTTTACAAGAAATATATTCCAAACAATATCCTCATTAGATGAGAAGATCTTTTACAGAATTACCTCAGTAAGTCAATTACAATGACAGAGCATCGTAATACATTTGCATCAAGTACAATACGTCAAAATGGCCGACACGATAAACGTGACCGGAGATATTTCAGAATTTGTTAATTAACCTGTGGCTATTTCAAGCCTTTGGCATCACTGATCAATTGGCTGATCATAGAAAGGTGATTGTAAAGATGTGTTAAATAGATATTAAGGTAAATTCATAGATTGCTGTAGATTGTCACTACGATAGTTTGGATTTTTTTGGGTTTATTTTGGTTTTTGTTATGCTCTGGGACGGGTTGTAGCGAGGGTATTCCTGAACGGGCATGCATCCACACTCTCTGACTTATGCCAGAGTAAGCTAAGATGCTAAATTCAAAATTAAAGGGTCTAAATGACGAGAAACAACGCTTCTGTATGAATTCGTACCAGGGAATTCCAAGGGTTTTCCCCAAAAATGTGGAAGTAGTCAATGTTTACGCCATTTCAAGAATACAGTCACGTGAAGAACGTCATTTGACCGACCTCTCGTCCAATCGTAAAGCCGTATATCTTGTAAACTTCACATTAAAAAATTAGTTATTGTTATAACTAAATGAAACACAACCCATAATCCGATAGAGGTAACTGTGCGGAGGGATATGTTACCACAATAACCTTGGTAACATTGTTTGGGTTGACTTCTTGGCGCGTGTCTGAATTCCATTAACATGTTACATATCCTAAAACTGGCTTATCAGCAAATCTCGCTGCACTGCGCGCGACAGATACTAGAGCAAGGCATGCCAGATATACGAAACCTTATGCTTACCGAAGGGAAGCCTTAGGAATCACCGTGCGTCGGGTGACCAGTGCAATCTGATTGGCCGTTAACAGTTGTACAATGCGGAGCAAATAAGCATCGTTTTTCTGTCCATTTTACGCTGGAAAAACTCGACCCTTTTCCGGACACTTTCTAGACGCTCGCCAATTAATCAATTTTAATGAATTTTTGGTCGTCTTTCCGTCCAATGACCATATACGGAAAAAAACGACGTTTTCGTGTTTGCAGTGAAATGAGCTTCTGCGAGCCATTCGTATGCTTGAAGCAGGATCGAGTCAACGTGATGTTGCAAGACAATTTAACGACCACAGAAACACCATTTGGTGTTTATGGCAACGTTGGCAACAGACGAATGCGGTCAGAGACCATCCTCGAATTGGCAGGCCACGCGTAACCAATAATCGACAAGACAACTGGATTGGAACAACACACCTACGAAATTGATTCCAGCCAGCGGCAGTGACTGCAGGAAGCATCTCTGGCCTTCGACGAATATCTTCACAAACCGTCCGGACAAGTTCTATTCACTGACGAGTCTTGTTTTCACCTCAGCCACAGCGATGGAAGGATTTGAGTGTACAGACGTCGAGGTGAACGTTACGTCAATCATTGTGTCATGGAAGATGATCAGTTCGGGGGCGACAGCATTATGGTATGGGGTGGACTTACAGCAAGACAGGGGGCCCATTTGATAGTGGTAGAGAGAAATCTCAATGGACAGCGCTACCGCGACGAGATCATCGGCCCTGTTGTTGTACCGTTTTTGCGTCATCATGGCAAAGGCATTACCTTTCAACATGACAACGCCCGGCCTCATACTGCTCGACTTGTTCAAGATTCTCTTCAACAAAACAACGTGAATGGCCGGTTCGCTCCCCTGATCTCTCACCAATCGAGCACATGGGGGATGAGATGGATCTGCGCCTTCCACGTCAACCATTTGTTCCACAGACACTCCAGGAACAGATATCCCACATTGATATAATCATAGCTTGTGTCAACTGTGCACCAGCCCACATTGACTGTGGTATAAATATAACTAGTGTCAACTGTATGCTATCCCACATTGACTGTGGTATAATCATAACTTGTGTCAATTGTATGCTATCCCACATTGACTGTGATATAATCATAACTCGTGTCAACTGTATGCTATCCCACATTGACTGTGGTATAAATATAACTAGTGTCAACTGTGTACCAGCCCACATTGACTGTGGTATAATCATAACTTGTGTCAACTGTGTACCAGCCCACATTGACAGTGGTTTAATCATAACTAGTGTCAACTGTGTACCAGCCCACATTGACTGTGGTTTAATCATAACTAGTGTCAACTGTGTACCAGCCCACATTGACTGTGGTATAATCATAACTAGTGTCAACTGTGTACCAGCCCACATTGACTGTGGTATAATCATAACTAGTGTCAACTGTGTACCAGCCCACATTGACTGTGGTTTAATCATAACTAGTGTCAACTGTGTATCAGCCCACATTGACTGTGGTATAATCATAACTAGTGTCAACTGTGTACCAGCCCACATTGACTGTGGTATAATCATAACTAGTGTCAACTGTGTACCAGCCCACATTGACTGTGGTTTAATCATAACTAGTGTCAACTGTATGCTATCCCACATTGACTGTGATATAATCATAACTAGTGTCAACTGTATGCTATCCCACATTGACTGATGTATAATCATAACTTGTGTCAACTGTGCACCAGCCCACATTGACTGATGTATAATCATAACTAGTGTCAACTGTATGCTATCCCACATTGACTGATGTATAATCATAACTTGTGTCAACTGTGCACCAGCCCACATTGACTTATGTATAATCATAACTTGTGTCAACTGTGCACCAGCCCACATTGACTGTGGTATAATTATAACTAGTGTCAACTGTGCACCAGCCCACATTGACTGTGGTATAATCATAATTGTGTCAGCTGTGTATCAGCCCACATTCGATGTGGCATGATCATAACTTAAGTGGACTGTGTACCAGCCCAGATTAGCTATGGTATAATCTCACATCTTACGTCATCTGTTTACCAGCCCTCATTTGCTGTAAATCAATTGTGAGTCGACCACACGTCCCAGAAGTCGTATTGCGCCACTCTAATATCTAGAGAATACTACACTCATTCTCGTTAGATACCATTTTTACGAAACGAGTGGACTGTCAATGGTATCTGACCGAGCGAAACTCGTGTGACGTACGGATTTAGTATCTTACCATCTGCATCTTCACCACGTGGGTAATAAAGCAAAGCACCAACCTCAGATTCACATCAACGTACTACGGCAAGTGTAAGATAAAGATACTTGTACGTCCCACACCTGTTTGACTTCTCACGTGGGGGTATTTGAGCTCGTTTAACACCCCCCCGGCTGAATGATTAATTCGCTTCCTCATTGGTCCTTGCAGTTTAACTTAGCGTTATTACCTCTTGTCAGTTTGCCACTCACTCAAATTCCCAGCCACAGTACATTATCCACGTAGAGCGTTGGTAACACGTATTGAGGATGCCACGGAGAAAACGTGAGGAAGAGGTGCCACACACAACAAACAAACGAGTAAGTTAAACTGTTACACATAATTGTTTTATAAAAAATATGATATAATTTATCCCCACTGGATAGTCTTCGTGTTGAAGATGCAGCAACTTGTCATAATCGGTCAATAGTCACAATAAACATGTTATTGTATGGTTGTACCGGTAATATTGATATTGTTATAATAATTGTACTTAGAAGAAAACGTTTAACGGATGAGAAAAAATAATTTCTGTTATTTTTTAAACAGCCCAAGATGTCTGGTCCAAGAGAGCATATCAAAGGTTGGTGGAATAAATTTGTACATGTTATATATAAGGTACGGTGAGGAATGATCTTTACTCACGTGTACAGTTATCCCGGGCGACTACAAGAGCGTGCTCGGGATGTTTACATTTAACTCACTGTCAATCGATTCCCTCGGACATCAACAAGTAAGCACTGTGACAGATGACGCTGATACGGCAATTTGGAGATGGGGTTAGTAGGTTGGGTATGGTGGAGGTGGGGTCGGGGTGGTGTGGTTGAGTGGGGTGTTAAATCCAGTGATTAACATCATTAACATCGATCCACGCAATTGGGATCGATGACATTTATCAACCAAGTCAGCGAGCCTGACCACTCGATCCCGTTAGTCGCCTTTTACGACAAGCATAGGCGCCTTTTACGGCAAGTATGGGTTGCTGAAGATCTATTCTACCCCGGAATCTTCATGGGTCCTGAGGGGATTGTGCTGCCAGTCTAACTTAACATCATTTGCATTGGTTTTAGGGTACATGTAAGCCTGTTTCATAGTTGATCTATCGATTCCATTACCACAAAACAAGACATTCTCGAACCTTATATCTAAATCGTTTCAGCGAGTAATATATATTTTACATGAGATGTCCGATGCCTTACCTAAAAATGAGTCATCTAGTCACCTTTGATGTGAAGAGTTTATATATCCGATTGATGAAACCCAAAGTGAATTCTAGAATGCATTAACACATTTATCATTTCATTCGTAAATGTTACACTGCTACTTTACAAATTCAGTACATTTTGATATTTCACAGTTGTAATTTATGACGTCATAAGTTTAACGTCACTCATATGTCATTGTCAGTTACACCGAAGAGCTGTCATGAGACAGTGAAGGTACTATGTCTAGAACTGATATAAATTGATATAAAGATGATGATGGATTAACTTGGACTTCATTATTTCCTTATATACCCCCCCCCCCCCCCCCCCCCCCCCTTCCTCCCTCTCTCTCTATATATATACATATATATAAACAAGTGATTTCGTGCTTGTGAAAATTCCTTGGTGTAAAGAAGAGCCGTTCGACGGCGAACGATCTTGTGTGGATAAAGGAGTTTTGACAAGCACGAATTTCTGGAACTGTTTTACATACAAGGTATATAGCCACAAACATATCTTGTACATAAACAAACTCGATGGCTTGTTTGCAGATCCATGTCACAACTGTCAAGGCTTTTTGGACAAAAGTCAGATCTCTCCTGACGTGACATGTCTTCATATCCAGATACATGAAAAGTACAAAGATCGTCTTAAGTTACACATCGAAAACTTGTATAGTCATGGATCTTCTTCCGTGGTTCTCAAGTTTGAAGGAAAATACGCTATCCCAGCAGTCCATGATGTCATTAGAACTACTAAAGAAACTCTCAAGAGATTAGATAGTACTGCAGTTGACAAGGGTCTTCGATATACAGTGGAGGGAAAAGAGCTCAGAGGATCAAATGTGATGCTGATAAATATTTCTTGCGCTGTATGTTCGAGGTGCACCTCAGAAGTGAGAAAAGATGCGACGGGAAAAGTGTTGAGTATGCACATGGACATAGCAGCCGTCAACAGTAAATCAAAGAAACAGAAAAAAGAAAATCCTAACCTCGATGATGAACGGAGAGCAATTATGAATGGCTTCATACGAAATGTGTGTGCTCTACAAAACGTTTCTGGTGGTGGAAGTATTATTGTACATTTCCTAGGTAAGGACACGAAGGATCCAGGAACATACATTGGAGGGTTTGATGAGATGGTAAATACAAAACTGAATCAACTTTTACCGCCAGGCGAACTATTTGTAAATAACTTCAAACGGAAACATTTGAAAGGCAGGGGTTATGTGATAAAGTTTGACGTTGCATCAAGCAGAACATTATCCACTATGGACATGAAGACCAAACTACCTCTGGACGATTGTCTTCTAGAGCTTGATCTGCCGAGTCTTAGAACATTCATGAGGACTCTGTCATCAAGATGTCAGCAAGAAAGGAACAAGCAACAACTTCAACAACAGAGGGATAATGATCTTGTCGATCTGCATGAAAGTAGGCATGTGCAGCTGAAGAGGTTTCCTCCTGTCGGGCCTGATTTGAGTCACAGAAATGCAACAGACATAATCTGGGACCAACTGAAGTTAGGTGAAAACATCAGTGCATTTGCCAAACTGGAAGAGGGTGGAACTTATTACTGTGGGATAGCCGAAGAGGTTCGAGAACTAAAACGATATCAAACTAAATATTCAGAAACAAGAGGCATTCCTCTTCCAAACGGACCGACAGGAGATGTGGAAGCCTTTCTGAAGGAGAAGATTGAGAAGGAAATGGTTGCAGTGACTGAACATTTCGATGTTGATAAAATGCAAAACTATTCAAAATCAGTCAGCATCAAAACAGAACCTCATGAGGGGATGATCCTAGTTGTACATGTGCCTGCTTATCGAGGACTTCTATTTTTTGATAAATGTGGACCGGAACGTATAGATATGATGATACTGTAGACATTGTGAGACGCCTAGCTTTAGATGAATGGTGTAAAGTAATAAAACAATATCATAACATGCAATGAACATGCTCGATGCCTTAAAGGCAATTAAAAAGAGTGTTAGAAACACAAGCATAAGGGCAGATATTTGATGAAGGTGTTTTTGTAATGATTGTGAGTTTTTTAATAAACTTGTTTATCTGTATAAACTGTTGTGTTTTATCTTTTGTTGTAAATTATCGATGTGTCTCAACAGTGAACTCATGACATTCGTCTTATTGTAAACTAATTAAGTATAAGACTAGTCATCATTCCCGATTCTATTCCAATCAGAGACACGTTACATCTTGAACACTTCTTATTTGTTAAAGTAAGTGAATCAATATTCTAGTTATGTCACGATGGTCTGCAAATAATTGGTTGATATTTGAAACGTACCATGCAATTGGGTACTCGTATGCATACACACATTTAGAAAGTCAGAGAGTCTGACCACTGGTTCCAACTCATTCCCAGAATCAATACAGAAAACAACAACTACCAAACTACCTCAAAGACCTCAGAACCTTTTTCCTAAATCTGTTCATGTTAATTTCAGGATCAGATACAGGCAGTGAAATACACCAGCTGAAATTACCATGCAGTGATCCATTTCCTCCAACTACCTACTACCTTGGTGACAGTTTCGATGATGCTCTGACATATTTTACACAAGGTACAGAATAACAAACACTTTACAAGTATTTACAGACTCTGTGTCTTGCGAATGAATATCATACTTACAAGATTCAAGCACAGATATTCCGTAATTCTGTAAAAATATATTATGCTACCAATTATAAGTTTCTCAAAGCACTGCGTGGCATTTCAGAACAACATAATATGTTGACGTAATCTTGTACATATCTCTACAGTTCAACAATGTCATTGCACATTAAGTCTACTGACCATTAGCTGAGAGAATCGCGAATATGATCTCATCCTCATATTGAAGGAATGTTGCAAAGTCCAGCGTTTAACGAACAACAAACTGAACAAACGGATCTATTCAATTATAAACACAAGAAAGCAGTTACAAATGAAGCCGATTTTGTTCGAACCTTTTGTCTAATTTCTATGATGTCAAGTTGGTTGATGAACCGTGACATTAAGAGTTCAGACACAGTGATTTCTATTACATAATATGTATATTACATGTTCCGAGGAATTTACAGGAGCTCATTTATTTAAAAAGAATGTTTTTCATTGAAGGCACCCTGATCTAAGCCTCTGTAACTCGCTGTGTGCGGTGCAACCATTGGTCAAGCAATGTTGCACTGGTCTTTGTTACGAATGCTAGTTTTGTTCCCTTTATGACTGTTGGTTTGCCTGCTCGCTGTTCATATGTAACTACATACACATAACTATATAAACCTTTACTTACACAGAGCAAGCAATGCTTCCAGTGAACTTTGTCAGCGTCCTCAAGAAGGAACATCCACATGTGGTGAAACGAGTGGCTGAATTATTAGAATACAATAGAGGGGGCATTGCTTTATTTGGTCGGTCGCTGGCAACAACCTTAAACTTGCCTTGTCACAAACCACCTGATGTTTTGCAGTGTGACGTATTGATCATCACACAAAAGTGCCTACCTTTTGTTATATCTTTCTCATCTGAAACAGTTGATGCTATTGACAAATATAATGCTGAATTGAGGGTGATTTTTGGAAAATACACAGCAGAAAGGTTCACTTTCATCTTTTTGGCCACTGACGAGAAAATATATGGGAAAAAGATCAAATTTCACTCCACTGTCCATAAAAGAAGGTCTACGGTAATTGTATCCTGCTTTCCTGATCAAAAACACATGACCGATTCCAAATTTGAAGGGCTGAGGAATGCTTTAACAGCTACAGCTGCAAGAACAAGTATTCCTATGGCACCTAAAGAAGGGGGAAAGGGATCGTTTTGGGTTTTGATGAAAGAACAGTTTTCAAAGTTACTTAACAATGTTGATCTACGCCAACCATTAGATGTATCTAAAACACTTCATGGGAAAACAGTGTTCATGTTTGAAGCTGCCCTACGACTAGAACGCAGTGGTAAAACACTGCTCATCTGTGACAGCGTGGAGGAAAAGACCAAACGAAAGTAGGTTTGCAGACAACATACTTCATATGCTCCATCACAGCTATTGTAATACTGTATCAGGCATGATATATTAAGCTGATAGGGTTTGCATATAACTATGTTGATTGATAATTACCAGCACAGAGGCTGCTAAAGCAGTCTAACATAAGGAGGTATTCTTCACAATTAACAGGTGTAGAGGCTAGTGCTGATTTCTTTGCAACATCTTCAACTGTGTATAACAATAACACGTATACTAACATGTAATCTTTGCGTGATGGAAGTGTTAAGATATGAGAGTAAAGAACATGCCATCTTTCAGTCATGCCCCAGCTGAAGTGACCATCGAGACAATTGACTCCTTCCGTCAGTCTGGTCAGGACTGGTCACAGTTCAAGTACATCGTTGTAGCTGCCACACGTCACCAGTTCAAGGACATTCAGGACACGTTGAAGGCACTTAGGACTCCAATATGGAGGATCTACGAACGTGACGAAGGTTAGTAACGATTAGATTATAATCATGCCTGTGAACACAAGAATATTTTTATCCTAATTTCTTTCAATCCCTTGCAGATGCCTTCTTTCACTTCAAGGTTGTGAATTGCCATGAATAATATTATAGATATGAGAATATTTAATACAGAATCAGTTTACCTTTTTTCAAAACGTAAACTATAGTTCCCTGATGGTTCCTGATGGAAATTGATAGCAGTACATTTACTTCTGCTGAATGAAGCTAGATACATTACACAGAAAAAAAAGTAAATTGCTGCATATTTGTTTCAGTTGAAATCCCCACAGAAACTGTGAGTGTTGGGCTCATAGGCTATCCAAAGACAGGGAAAAGTCTTCTCGCGAATGCAATTGCAGGTAAGAAACTGTTCGATGCTGGATTACAGAAACCCAGAGCGGTATGTCAGGAGAAACGCGCAAGAATTGGTAACAGGGCAATTCAAATATTGGACACACCTGGATTTTCGTTCAAACAGAACATTAAGAGAACAGTCGATGTGGTGGTGACAAAGGCAAGTTCCATTGATGCCTTCTTGCTTGTCGTGAAAGCATCTCCAATGACATATAACGAAGAACTGCTCCTCAAACATGTCAGATCTATTGCGGGGAAGTTCATGTCACATAAAATAGTGCTCGTGCTTACAACATTAGATGACAACCTCACTTTGAAGGAATACCTAGAGAACATTCCTAATTTCCTGAAAGACTTCCTCCAGTTCTGCAACAACCCACCTGTGCTTTTCAATGTCAACATTGGGACACAGTCCGAGAAGGCAAATGATCAAAGACGAGAATTGTTTAGGATTATAGGAGAAACATACATGGGAAACCTGTGCAAGAGAATAAACTAAATGTGAACACGATTCGACAGAAAGTAACTGAAGCAATCTGTGAACTGTCACTCTTTACACACATATCATACATACCCATTGTTGTGTATGAATGAAAATTGTATTTGTTTGTCTAGTGATACCGACACATAATGTTGAGGTGGCGACCCAGATACAGTGTGACCTACCTTATAAATGCGTATGTGTCCGTCCGTTAACCGTTTCAGGAGCAGGACTCTAAATCCGTTAAAATTATTGTTGACACTTTCTATACACGCCGGTCTAGTGGTGAACGTATACTCTTATACTTATCTGATATGTTTGTTTATTGCACAGACTAGTGTTAATTTTTTTATTTTGTTTTGGGCACATTACTGCCACAGGCTCTACAATGCATTAAGCAGGATTTTATGAACGCATCACGAGACGACTTGCCTACTCACAAGGTCAATATTGTTATTCTCACTTTTATTACAATCGTGTGGGTTTAAACGAAAAAAATCAGTTATGTCTTATGATTGAAATGTTAGCTATTTTCTAACAGTTTGTGTCTATTGAACACATTTGACATGACATCTGTACCAAGTGTACCATGTTGCTTTAGTTGATCCGTTTTTCAGTTTTGTTCACATGTACCTCCTGTTTGTACCCCTGAAGATCCGGGGTAGAATAGGTCTTCAGCAACCCATGCTTGCTGTAAAAGGTGACTATGCTTCTCGTAAGAGGTGACTAAGGGGATCAGGTGATGAATGTCATCGATCCCAATTGCATGGATCGATGCTCATGATTTCAATCACTGGATTGTCTGGTGCAGACTCGATTATTTCCAGACTACAATCATATAGCTGGAATATTGCTGAGTGCAGCGTAAAACAACAAAACAACCTAACACCAGCCTTCTGTTTGCGTACTTGCAGTTTACATGTGTTAGCTAGGATTCAGCAAAAAAACTTTGAAAATAATATTCTAAAATAAGTATTTTGAGCACAATGATATCGATGAGCTGAAGTAACCATCGCATATACAAATAAAATCAAACTGTACTAGTATCAGATGTAACATACATCATCTGATCTGAGTCTGTCACATACAAATCAGATTACTGGTAAATCAGTTGTATCCCATTCTAACACAACATAATTTATATGTACACATTAAGTCCACCATACATATTGTTTTCTCTTTCTCACAATATGATCAAGAGGCCAATGACGTCCCCAACGTGTAAATAAAGACATCTTCATTGATAGGATTGTTTGTGATTTTTATTAATGCAGCTTAAGGTTTGGATATTTCTGAAAAATGAATTAATCGTCATCATAATTACACATGCTTTTGTCTGGAGAAAATGGCCCACCGTCATATAGCTAGAATATTGGTGAGTGCGGCGTTAAACAACAAACAAAGAAAACAAACAAACCAGAGAAAATGGAAGAGAAATGAATTACACATGTATTCTCAAGAATAAATGTCGTAAAATTATATAATGTGACACCAGGTATTAGAGAATCCGATAAGGCCTTGTTTATCAATGAGCACAAGTAAGACGATTGTCACCATACAGTTGCATTAGCAAACACTGAGGTAGTGAGTGAGTTGGGTTTAACGCCACTTTTAACAGTATTCAAGTTACACCACGGCGTGTCAGCTTAATGTGGGAGGAAAGCCCGAAGTGATGCAGGTCTCAGACGTTTACCACTTCGGTGAAACCCACGAGCACGGGAATGGTGCTGACAAACCTAGAAACATAATCGGGGCGAACCGGGATTCGAACCAACAATCATAGGTTTCTGGTGAGCCCAAGGGACGCAACTCTGCACAGCGAATCACGGAGCCTGAGACGACTGGGTCACCCGTGGCCCCCTGAGTAATGAGTGGCGGTGGGGTAGCCTAGTGTTTAAAGCTCTCGCTTGTCATACTGATGGCCCGAGATCGATTCTCCCACGAGTACAATGTGTAAAGCGCATTTCTGGTGTCCCCCGCCGCGGTATTGCTGGAATATTGCAAAAAGCGTCGTAACACCAAACTCACTGAGACCCGTGAAGATCCGGGTTAGAATAGGTCTTCAGCAACCCATGCTTGTCGTAAAAGGTGACTATGCTTGTCGTAAAAGGCGACTAACGGGATCGGGTGGTCAGGCCCGCTGACTTGGTTGATGCACGGTTATCGATCCCAACTGCGTTGATCGATGCTCCTGATATCAATCACTATATTGTCTGGTCCAGACTCGTATATTTACAGACCGCCATCCACGAGCACGGGTATAGTGCTGACAAACCTAGAAACATAATCGGGGCGAACCGGAATTCGAACCCACCTAGCGTGCCATAGGGACGCAACTCTGCACAGCGAATCGCGGCGCCTTAGACGACTGGGCCACCAGTGCCCCAAGTAAGTTAGAGAAACATATGAAAGCTTGTTTATCTGTATATTTAGTGGGACAAGCGTGTTAACGCGGCGCCTTAGACGAGTGGGTCACCCGTGTCCCCGGGACATTATAATGCCGTAAACATGAGATCACTGTTAGGTTAAAGTTTCACCCGATGTTACTGACCCGTGAAGCTTCCGGGTGGAATAGGTCTTCAGCGACCCATGCTTGCCGTAAAAAGTGACTCTGCTTGTCGTAAAAGGTGACTCTGCTTGTCGTAAAAGGTGATTCTGCTTGTCGTAAAAGGCGACTACCGGGATCGGGTGGTCAGGCTCGATGACTTCTTTGGCTTGTTTGTAATACAGTAAAATACGTTCATGACGAACACGCTTAAAACGAACCATGTTATCCATAGGGCGAACCCGTGAAGATCCGGGATAGACTTCAGCAACCCATGCTTGCCGTAAAAGCCGACTATGCTTGTCGTAAAAGGCGGTAGGTCAGGTGGTGCCTCACGATAAGGTGGGTTCCATTTTTTAAATTCTCTATAGTCTTCTAAAACGATGTGTTTATTTACGCTTGTTGCAGACGGATACCACTTCCTTTATTATCTTTAGGAGTCTATCTTGATGCAATAAGTGCCCCAGGGAGGATTTAATCTGAAAGAGAATTTTACAAACCTGTAGAGGTTATGCTTTCTCTGATGAAATCCTCCTTGGGGCACGGCCGCCCGCCTCCCCACACTCCGTCTTCCATGAGACATTGGAAAAGTGATTTGGGTGAGAGTCGCTCCCCTTGGCGCGTGTCGCCTGTAGAGAGTGAGGCCCCGTTGGGGTGGTCATATATCATACAAAAACGCTGTTTTATTAAGGAAAATGGTTACAACTTGAGCAAGGAAAATGCAATAAGTGCCCCAAGGAGGATTTCATCAGAGAATCTATAACCTCTACAGGTTTGTACGAATTTCCTGACGTCCTCGAATAGAAAATAGAAAACAGGAAATAGGCAGATTCATGGTTTGGACCGTACTACATGTGTTCGATGGTGTGTTAGCGTTAGTGTTTTGTAAGAAATTTAAGTCTGGCGTACGTGATAACATTCCTTACCAACGTACTTTTTTCTCTGACAAGATCGAAGTCTAATTATTCTTTGAATATAGACCAATTTTTGCACTCATTTTAATGTCATTAATATATATGTGTCTCCATATCACCTGTAAAGTTTGCATCCTGTAAACAATAGATGTGTGGTTTTCTTGTCTCTAGTTGTCTTCTTTTTAAAGCTCTTGTTCTATTCCTGGCTATTTTAAATGTTTCCATGGTTAACGACATTCTTTTCCCTTCCAAGAAATCACGTTGTTTTAAATACTGATACTCATCATCAAAGTCATGTTGCTTGCATAAATTACACATCCTTTCACCATCTTTTATTTTGTTACATCTGTGTGTTTCAACTTGTAATTAAATAAAAGCGACAAAACACTTTCCATATTCCTAAGAAATGTCCTTGTTAGATTATTTTCAGCCACAAACCCTTTCCCCTAAAAAGATAAGTATCAAAATATACATGAAGTTTCAATTCTGGAAGGTTGGTGATTCGAAATGCTAAACGTACACCCTAACAGATGATAATACTCACAACCTCACAGAGATTCCATTCATTCTGCACGCCGATGCCTTCAGAGCGAGATTATACGTCAAAACTGAAACAACGCCGATTCCTGGGATATGCGAAGAGGAATTTGCAAACATACCGTTCACAACTATCCTCCTCAGGGCTTGGTCATGTTGCGTAGTTGTTAACCCATACTTTATCGCCGCATTGCATTTGTAACTTAAGCTTGTCTTTGAGGGAGTTTATTGTGAAGGTTGTGAGAAATGAGACGGCAAAATGAAAGAGACAAAACCCTTTCCATATTCGAAAAAAACCATTTAATAAAGCGACACATCTCTTTCCATATCTAATAGTCACAGCATAATACAGAGGCGACTGTACGATACCGACTATATCATGAACATGTGTTTATGAATCTTTCACCGGAAAGAAAAACACTGGAACGTATCTCACATCATGCACATGCATCGGACATAATTTTTGTCACTGAGGCGTCAAATTTGGAAATGTCCTCCACATCTCTACCATACACCGTTTTGAAAGCTTTACTGAGACCTTGAATGTTGATCAAACAGCTTCTGAGCAAGAGTCGTATGACGCCCTGTGAAATCTTCGAAGAAAGAGCATGCTCGAGTGTATCTCAAAAGTTGTGAAATGTAAACACCAAAGGCTGGAGCTGCAGGAATATTAATCGACACAAGGGGAAAGTTGACTATTGGAAAGTTGAAGTCATCCCTCTTGTCATACAGTCTTGTGGATAGTGTTTGGCCACTATGAATCTTTATGCATAGATGTAATAATATCAAACAGATGAGGCAGCCTCACTGGCCTCCTTTATGTCTCGTTCAGGTGGGTAAATCAGTCGAAGGGAAACGGCTATTTGATTGTCATTGAAATATATCAGATCATCGATATACCTGAAGCTTAAGTTAAACCTCTTGGCCAAATTACCTTATTTTCTCTTTGCTAATCCGAGCAGAAATTCTGATTGATATGCTAAGAGAAACAAGTAGAATCAGCAAGAAGAGGAGCTCAGTTGGTGCTCACGGGAATGCCTACTTTTTGTCCAATTGTCTTAACCCCACCCCACTATCACCCTTGATTACCGAGATATTTATGGCCCACCTTGAAGAAAACGCCCTGGAATCATCCCCAATAACTCCCCTCTGCTGGTTCCGCAAAGTTGATGACACCTTTGTCATCCTACATCCAAACAATGACCCCAGAACTCTTTCGGGGCACCTGTTTATCCCAGTTCTGGTCGTATGCCAATTTTGGTCGCTACAGACGCCCTGGTGCACATACGGAACGAAGAAACTCCCTTGCACTGAGAAAGATAACAAGACGGGTATTGTTCTCGCACTTTAGTAGTAAACCAGGGGAAATGAAATTTCAAATTGAATGATACAACTTTTTGTTTAAACCGCCAGTTACAGCCGTTCAGCCTATATGGCTATAGGGTCATGATCTCATGTCAGGTCAAATCAGGGCCAAATATCACAATAAATCAAAATCAAACAAATATGTTTAGAAGCTGACTACAAACTACTTGTGGACCATATTGCAGTTAATTAGTGGTGAATGTGTTTTATTGCTGCATATCGTACATATGGCTGCTACGGACAATGGCCGCTACGGACTGCTACGGACCATGGCTGATGCGGACTACTACGGACCATGGCCGCTACGGACTGCTACGGACCGAGTCTGCTACGAACCATGGCCGCTACGGACTGCTACGGACCATGGCCGCTACGGACTGCTACGCACCATGGCTGCTACGGACTGCTACGGACCATTGGTGCTATGGACTGCTACGGACCATGGCTGCTACGGACTGCTACGGACCATGGCTGGTACGGACTGCTATGGACAATGGCAGATACGGACCATGGCCGCTACGGACTGCTACGGACAATGGCCGCTACGGACTGCTACGGACCATGGCCACTACGGACTGCTACGGACCATGGCTGATACGGACTGCTGCGGACCATGGCCGCTACGGACTGCTACGGACCATGGCCGCTACGGACCAAGTCTGCTACGAACCATGGCCGCTACGGACTGCTACGGACCATGGCTGATACGGACTGCTACGGACCATGGCCGCTACGGACTGCTACGGACCATGAGTGCTACGGACTGCTACGGACCATGGCTGCTACGGACCATGACCGCTACGGACTGCTACAGACCATGACCGCTACAGACTGCTACGGACCATGGCCACTACGGACTGCTACGGACCATGGCCAGCTCCCCTTGTTTCAACCCTAGCAAGACGAGCTCACAACATCTGTTCCACGAAGCAACATCTAACAACTGAACTAAGTCACCTCAAACAAGTAGCATAATTTGTGAAAAGAAATATCGTACATATACAGTGACATTTGTGCATGAATGTGAATTGCCGCACATAAAGGCGTGTGAATATTTGACAAGTACAAAATACCAAAACACTCAAGATGTTTCCAATTTATAGTGAAGAATTTAATGTGAGTTATTTATTGGGAACGGAACATGAAAATATACAAAAGATCATATTCAGTATGGTCCCCCAAAATAACATAAACTAAATCATATTCAGCATATATATCGCCATACGTTTTCGAGCTAACCGAAAGCATTTCCGCAGTAAATTATCCCAGTTCTGGTCGTATGCCAATTCTGGTCGCTACAGACGCCCTGGTACACATACGGAACAAAGACACTCCCTTGCACTGAGAAAGATAACAAGACGGGTATTGTTCTCAAACTACTTGTGGACCATATTGCAGTTAATTAGTGGTGAACATGTTTTATTGCTGCATATTGTACATATGGCTGCTACGGACAATAGCCGGTACGGACTGCTACGGACCATGGCTGATGCGGACGACTACGGACCATGGCCGCTACGGACTGCTACGGACCATGGCTGCTACGGACCATGGCTGCTACGGACTGCTACGGACCATGGCCGCTACGGACTGCTACGGACCATGGCTGATGCGGACTACTACAGACCATGGCCGCTACGGACTGCTACGGACCAAGTCTGCTACGAACCATGGCCGCTACGGACTGTTAGGGACCATGGCTGCTACGGACTGCTACGGACCATGGCTGCTACGGACTGCTACGGACCATGGCCGCTACGGACTGCTACGGACCAAGTCTGCTACGAACCATGGCCGCTACGGACTGTTAGGGACCATGGCTGCTACGGACTGTTAGGGACCATGGCTGCTACGGACTGCTACGGACCATGGCTGCTACGGCCCAATGACCGCTACGGACTGCTACGGACCATGGCCACTACGGACTGCTAAGGACCATGGTCGGTACGGTCTGCTACGGACCATGGCTGCTCCGGACAATGGCGCTACGGACTGCTACGGACCATGGCAGCTCCGGACAATGGCCGCTACGGACTGCTACGGACCATGGCCGCTACGGACTGCTACGGAGCAAATTTGATAATACTGAAACTGCATAATAATAATATATCCAGTCAAAGTGCAAATGCTAATCAAATAACTAATATACATTAATCACGAAATAATTATATATATTATATCACCTTTTCTTTCCACAATTAATGATAACTGTTTCTCCATCAAGGACCTGTTGAATCTTCTCATCTCGAAGTTGTTAAACAGTTTCTTCATACACAGGAACGCTCCTTGCCATTAATCGTTTTACCATTAATCGATATTGGCAAATTGGCAGAACCGTTCATATTGTACAGGGAGCATATATGCATGGATGAGATGATAGTTCAGCCACTAGTCGTGAGCTAGCGTAGGTAAAGAATGCCAAAACAGGAAAGAATGGGATGATTTTAAAACTGGTTGAAGAATAAGCCTCCCTGTATGTCCAACTCGCTCGAATTCAGTTGGTTCCAGTGGACCATGAACTTGTGATAAACGATCTAATTCAAACAACTGTGTTTTGGTACACAAGAACAGTTCTTTATCTTCACATTTATCTGCCACTGTTGAAAGATCTTTTTGTTATTTCGTCATGGTTTCTTGTGACAAATAGTTATCAAGCAAAATATTCATCACAAAAGTCATTCCTTTACCAGGAAATTTGTTCTTCGCTTGTTGAAACTTCATCTCAAATGAAAGTTTTTCTGCTTCTGTGTCAAATGCTACATCAAAGTTCTTCCTTGCCTTTCTCTTGTACTCATATTTTCACATTACCATCACTAAGCCTCTTCTTGCTTTTCCAGTCTGAGTATTAGTTATGTTGGCATGTGATGGAAATAAAACATGTGCTCAGAATGGAATATACTTCGAATTTGCCAGATAAACTTCTACAACCAATCGGAGATGGTTGGGGCGAGTGATTCACTTATGACTCATTATGTGACCAATCAGCAGCAACCTGGTAAGAAGCTTGATCCAGAACAAATTTGAAGATTATGCCGCCAAAAACTACTGAAGATAACACTGCCAAACTGGTTGAAGAATATACTGCGAAACATTGTTGAAGACACCCTAGAAATATTCAACTGTCAGGACACCATCAGTGAAAAAAATATAAGTTATCTCTAATCATCAATGAAGAGGACAAAGAATCCACGGAAGAATTCATGCGCCAAATGAATGTAGAAATCTGTATGCAATGTGAGGGCAGCATCCCTTATTGTTTCAAGTAACATAAACATATAAGATAAATGGTTTTAAATTCATGACCAAATGTCTGGAAGAGTATATTTCACATAATAATTCATACCTATTTTGTACCTTATCCATTATAAACACTTGTTAGTCAGGTGACTTTTCCGTTACGGGTGACTTGACTTTGCATGTGTTTATGACGGGTGGTACCAATGGGGCAGGATACACTTTTTCTCGAACATCTGGTATCTTGACTATTTGATTCAAACACATGCTCAAAGATATAGTCGGAATCGTACATTACACTGTTTTCTTTTGTTTTAAGTGCATCTGTAACGTGACCTTTGGACTACTCTACAGGATAAGTTGAAATGGTTGAAATTAGTGTCCCAAGTAAATGAAGTATCCTTGTAGGATTTTCCAGTTCTGTTCAACTTTGTATTTTCCACAACTGGTTGTATTTAAACTCTTGGTCGAAGATAGTAATGCCGTCTGAACAGAAAATGTTCCGGGAGATTTCGACGTGTCATGTCCTCTATTGCAGACAAGAGTTCTTGAACCCTTTCCTCTTTTTCCGAGATTGAAGATTCATTGTCCAAAAATACACACGGACGTTTCCTCACTATGTTCTTAATAGAAGTAGGCAACTGTTGAATGAATAAATCAGGTGACATACCGTATGAGAACATATCATTTGATCTAGTAAACACAAAAACCAAATAGTTCTCAATGTTGACGCCAAACACCTTCATCATATTGGTTATCATGTCTGCCGTTGTTTCGTCGGTTTGCCCAACTTGCGTCACAAGGAGTATGGCATGAGGAGCATTACTCATGTTTTTATTCAGATAGATATTTGGTGTTTCCCCGTAAATGTGTGGTGTGTCCAAGACCTCTATGTCTCTGTCAAGACGAACACATTTTTCTTTTTGAAAGTTCCTTGTCACACTGATAGCCCTTGTAGCGGATTCAAACATTGGTTTTCCAAGTATGGTATTTCCTGTTGCACTTTTACCACTCCCAGTTTTACCAACAAGTATCAGTCGTAGTGTGTCATCCATTGTGCTCTAAAAAAGAGGACGATGAATCAATGTCTAATCAGAGGAGCTTTACTAGGTTCTTGGGATACATCAAGGACAAACAGAACGTATTGTATAACCAACTTACCAAATACATACCAAATACATGTAACAAGGGCATACGTGTACGAAATATGATTTAATGAATCAGAATGTTAAAATCGAAATTTTGTTGTTAAATGTTGTTTACACTTCTCCAGATCAAGAACATCTTGTTGTTCGATGGGGCAATTAATCACAGTCAGATAATAGTGTATATAAGTGGAAAGTAATTATGCACTGCTTATTAGATATTCCCCATTTTGTTTTTGAAAACCAGATTTATATGTTCCCAGGCTAAGTGACTATTTCACATCCCTGGAGACGTGTACCTACGCGTCCTTACTTTTACACATCCTCAACTTCCATGCAACGTTTGGAAACCCCGATTATATGAAATTGACAGCATGTAAATAAATGTGAACGACACCACCAATATCTGATGAAACATTGGTACAGGGATATTGTATGTTATTTTTTTAGAGAGATTTATGATTTCACATTGCATAATTTAAAGAAGGTGAGGTGATGTGGAACGGGGTTTAACGACGCGTTCAAAATTATTGCCTTTATATAGCGATAAGCATGCATGTGTGTATGTAGCTAGTTGTACCAGTCCGGACTAATGCCCAGTCCAGGCCCACTGAGATACCATGTCGCAGTTTAACATGGATACCCCACTTAGACACAGTATACTGACCCCGAGCCGACCAGTCCTTGTTCCAGCCCATTAATGCCGAGCGCACGACATAGTGACAACAAGTACCATCTTATAACGTCTATTAGTATGACGCAGCCGGGGATCGAACCACGGACCTTCCGCTTTCCGGGCGGACGCTCTACCACAAGTACACGGAGGCTGTCACTTTACCAAGAAAGCGTAACCCCAAATATAACTTTAGTAACATATTTGTACACAAAGGTTGTGTATAACTGACGACTTCATGGTGAAATAATCGCATGTGATGAATATTGCTTACCCTGTAGATAGCGTGAAGTTTGCAGTCCCATGCGAGTTAACAACCACGAGCCGATTGGCTGTAGTTGAGCCTCGTTGTTATAAATATACGTAACGAGATTACAAATCGCAGGCCTTGCGTGTCCGCTTCAACGTCAGTTTACCGCACTCGCTCAAATGACAGTGAAGTCTAAAATTGGAAGAATACCTTAGCCATTTGTATGCACACTTATGTCAGGGGAAAAACGTGCTGGAGGGGTACAGACACAGCCAAAATCCAAACGTGTAAGTTAAACACATAATTGATTTATCCGAAATATGTGATAACTTCCCTTAACCGGGAAGTTAAATGTTATTGTTTAAAATGCAGCAAATTGTGTACGAAATGGTAGTCACGCTACAAATGTTCAATGTGTCGTTTGTGGTTGTATCGGTAATATTAATATTGACATAAAATTATACTTGAAAAAAGACGTTTCCAGGATGACTTTTTGTGTTGTTTTTGTTTATACAGCCCAAAAAAACTGATCCAAGAGGATATACTAAAGGTTGGTGGAATACGCTTGTTACAAATAATGTGCGATAAGGAATGATCTTTATACACTTAACTGAGCAATGAATGATAGTATTGTGCCCGATCGTCAGTGAGTACATTGTCAGTCCACCAGATAAAACAATTAGAGCTAACGATCGGGTACAGTGCGGCGTTAACTGGTGTCGTTGTAAAATACGTATAGTCCCGTCACAGATCATGGACGGTATTTTTCTAACTGCTCTTGTGCCCCGATATACAGACCGCCTTCATATAGCTAGAACAGTGCTGGCCTTAAACAAAACAAAAACAAAAACAAAACTGCTCCTGTATTAAGAGACCGCCTTCGTGGTCTAGTGGTAGAGTGTCCTCCCGGAGAGCGGACGGTCGGGGGTTCGATCCCCAGCTGCATCACACCAAACACGTTCAAAGATGGTATTTGTTGTTACCCTGCCTGGCGCTTGGCATTTACATGTTAAAACAAGGACTGAAGGGCGCGGAGTCAGTATACTGTGTCTGAATTGGGTGTTCATGTGAAACGCTGCATGGTGTGGGCTAACGCTATTAAATCGGCATTAGTTGCAGCCACACAAGCACGCACGCACGTACGCACGCACGCACGCACGCACGCACACACACAGACACGTCTCTATATTCGTGAAAAATCTTGGACGCGACGTTAACCCTCTTGAGGCCAGGGGACCATACATAGTCCCTCATTTTGCACACCCTCATGGTGCCACGGGTTCATATATGGTCACTGTAAATTAAGATGTAAAACATTGAGTTCTCAAAATAAAAATTATAATCATAAACACCCCAATCAGCTAACCGTTAACATCGTGTAACTCATGTTTTATAGGGTGCTACTATACAGATTGCGAAATATAGTGAGATTAGTAAAGTGGTTACCGCACATCTCGACCTTTTCTTCCATGTTTGAACTCCAAGCGAATGACGGTAAATTTTGATTATGCACCCATGTCACATACACGTAACTATTATGATATCAGACAGCAAATTTGAAAAAGAAATTACCATACTTGTCATAAAGATGTACTTTTCCCCACTGTTCAGGTTTTTGCGTAAGACTACTAACGTTCAGTCCGCAACGAAGGTTTTTTAGTCAAGTATTGCATATTGTTTTCAACTGTGTGTCATAGCGATTTAGCTCGGAGCTGGAGACGAAACGACAGTGAAGCTTGCCGTTCTGTTTGTGATGCTGATTTGCAGAAAAATTCAATTTTAAGATATGGAAATTAGCTATGGTCGTCAATATTAAGGTAGTATAGTGTATATTTATTGGCTGGACGTTCATGATCAACACGTAAACATTGAATGACGAAGTGATTTGCTGGGCTTGTTCGCATATTACACAGCCTTTTTAAAATTTTAGCCTCAATTTTTTTAATCTCGAATAATCTACACACATTATATAAAAGATCGATTTCTGAAGGACAAAATGTTTCCAGTGTAAATGTTATTTCGTTTTGATGTTTTGAATTAGTTTGCATTATGTTTTTCCCCCCTGCATTATCTAAATTATCAAAAGTTTTGATCAGTGACAAGTGACCTGTGATTTACTTAAGTAATTTTTAATAATTACTTTGTTTTGTATCCTTAGTAAGAAATATAATTTGTTAAAAAGATCTTGTCTAAGAGCAGACTAAATGCATTCTTGTGGTTCTTTTTTTCACAAATTTAAGTTGTACATGTTCCACCAAAGCTGTATGTCAGCTTGTTCAAAAGAAATGAGAAAAGACATGATAACTTAAAAACATTTATATTAATGATTTTGCTAGCTATATTTTCGAAGTTCAATACCAAGAATATATTTTTCCTTTTATGACAAATAATTCCATTACTTTCATTGACCTACACTCATGATGTATTATTTGATAGACATTACTCAGAAGTTGACGGATGACAAAGTAGACACAATTTATGGATAAATTTAATGGTAATTAAAGAAGTTGTTATCCATAAATACATGTTTTAGTACATGAACGATATTTACATTGAACACTACTTTAATCGAAGTACTTCATATTTTCACAATTTTCTCTTTCCCCTAATCTAGATATTTCTTATAATAGTACCGTAAAAACAATAATATTTCCTTCTTCACCTGTGCAAATTATGGTTTCCTTGTACTAAATATAGTCTACTCTACGCTTCTTGATTCAAGTATTACACTTGTCAAATTACATCTCGTTTCAAGCTTTCTATAAGTTAGATGTAAGCCATTAACAACACATCATAACACCCGAAGTATAAAAAAGCGGTCTGTGCGATTGCACAACGAAGCAATGATTGTATGACATATGGCGCCATAGTTACGAGTGATTTAAAATAGGTTTGTTGAATAGATTTGCTGCCGATGAAACGGTTCAACGATTTTGTTTGAATCTCCTTGCACTTGCGAATGGTAGTACGAATGTTATACAATTTGGTTACACTGTGTGAAGAACTAAGAACGTTGTAACACTTTTGATACAATGTAGACGTTTTTGAAACAGCGACGTCATCACGGTGTGGTACTGAGCGGTATGTAAAGCCAGGCGCCACGAGGGTTAAATCCCATTTTACCCGTACTTCTTATATGAAGGTGGTATTCAGAAACGTATAACGCCAGTATATGTTTCAATTCAATGGACTGGTGTCCCCCGTCGTGATATTGCTGGAATATTGCTAAAAGCGGCGTAAAACCATACTCACTCACTCACTCACTCACTCACTACTCACTCTTCTGAATGTGATGTAGTTAGCATAAAATAAACACGTCAATAAACTCAGAACAAAATTCCCCCATGTTCCTTTTATATATTCGTTTATTAATTCATACACATTGTATCAATAAGGTTTTTGCTGATGTTGCTCGCCATTTTTATTGTGCTTCATAATTATCCAACTATTATTTGCGAGTCTTACGTCTGTGATTAATGGTGAGCGTCCCGCGTATTGTATTGTATTTGGTTATAACAGTAACTAATTTTTAATGTGAAGTTTACACAATATACTGCTTTTCCAAAGGACGAGAGGTCGGTCACATGACTTTTTTCACGTGACTGTTTTCTTGAAATGACGTAAACACTGACCACTTCCACATTCCTCGGGGAAACCCTGGGAATTCCCAAGCACGAATTCTTACAGAAGCGTTGTTTAATTTTGAACTTTGAAAAAGTTAGAGAGTTTGATTGCATGCCCATTCAAGGATACCCTAGCTACAACCCATCATAGAGAAGAAAAAAAACCCGAAAAAAAACCCAACATCCAAACTATCGTTGTGACAATCTAAAGCAATCTATGAATTTACCTTTGTATCTATTTGACGCATCTTCACAATCACCTTTCAATGATCGGCCAACTGATCAGTGATGACAAAGGCTTGAAACAGCCACAGGTTTATTAACAACTTTGGAAATATCTCCCGTCACGTTTATCGTGTCGGCAATTTTGACGTCTTGTATTTGATTTAAATGTATTACGACGTTCTGTCATTGTGACTGACCTACTGAGGTAGTTCTTTACAGACCTTTCTCATCGAATGACGATATTTTTTTGGAATACGTTTCTTGTAAACAAACTAAAACAGATGTTCCTCGCTTTTGGGGGAACTTTTTTATTCCGGGATGGCCTATTAAAGCTAACAGTGAGTCAAGGCACCATGCGTGTATATGATCTGTTGTTATATTTGTTTAACAAATACGGTTTGGGGCGTTAATAAAATACACTGATGCAAGTATATTCTAATCAATTCAATTGGATAATTGAATATGTTTTCTTTTACATATTACATAACATCACTACACAAAATTTGGACAGTTGCAGTAACACACTACGGTGATCGCATTAAACACTACTTTGAACAGTGTTTCAGTTATATCACGGCGCATCATACTGATGTGGGATAAAAATCAGAAGTGGTTCAGGCCATCCAACGGGTGTTCACGAAATGGTGAGCGTGTTTTGCCATATAGGTGGTACCCGTCACTTACACATGTAAGGACAAGTCAACTGTTCACCTGAACAAAGCACGGAAACACACAATGACGCCCGTCCTCACTATTACCGAGCATGTCAATCATATCTTCCGTCAAAAACATGGACGAGTAGAAACACTATGTTCCTACAGCTAATACATGTCATACATTTGACAAAATGTATTCACTAAGAGCATTATTGTTAATTATAGCGTATAGACTCGGCATGCAGTTGAACTCATCACCCATCCCATTATTGATAATGCTTCTTGAAGAGCTATGTAATCTGAAGCTGCAAAAGCGCATTTTTACACTTTATCTTTTTCAAGGTCAAAATATGTCTTGTTGTCGCATTGTCGCCCCATCACAAATGTGTTTAAAAGGCGTAAAGTTCAGTTAATGTTACAGTTAGGAAGCGGTAACCAAGTTATATCTGTCGTAGAAATTCAACCAGATACATGTACGTCGTGAATTGAAATCACCAGTCCGTCCGCTTTTCTCTATGAATGCTTAGTGTACAACTCCAAGTTCCAAACACGTAGTACCTCATCAACAATCCACATCCCCCTAGTGCTGTGGTCGTCCGGAAGATCTTACTCTTGACAGTATCAGACAAGTGACGAGTGTACGCCTGACCTGTGACCTTGTTAGGACCCCTCACTGATTAGGTTCTTGTTTACTTAAGCGCAGATTTGGCCATGTTAGATGATATAACCAAAATCCAGGAGCTCCGGCGGGCGGCAAACTGGTCTTGTTATTGTGTGGTATGAGCTGTGATGTAGACCCATGAGAATGAAGTAACAAATGAGACCAACTCAAGTCTGCAATCATTGGGAAGTCTAGATTTCCACAGCTCTAGCCTGAAATTAAGAATGGTTCTGTGCTTTTTTTTAAATTTTATCATTTTTATTTTGTAGACATGGATAGACCAACCAGTAAAGAGTTGATGGAATATTAATGTTACTGTTACTTGTTACATGTTACTTCTGATCCACTTAAATTCAAGACACAATAACATGTTAGCATTCGATAATATGAAGGGCCTGTTCATGTACATGTTCACTGTAGTAATGTACATACCAGTCAACTTGATTATAATTTGTATCATAGTGTAGCGTGGCATCAACGATCAATATATGATAAACTCACTTGTCATCGATGTATTGACATCGAACAATGGACGACAATTCGCCATTCTTATTCGAGCTATGAATAGCTTCAATAGGGACAGTACCGGTGTCAGTAAAATTTTTGTAGTTAAAATATGTATCTACAAAATATAATCTAAAGGAGCCAAGAACAATATTTTTACATTAATGCTTATTTTCATGGATAAAACTGAGGCAATCTAGGCTTGCCGAATCTTTCTTGAATTGAGCTGGTTGCCTTTGAGATTTATTCTCTATGGTCTGGGAGACATGCAAGGGCATCAGTATCGCATGGAGAACTGACGTGTGGGGAGAATCCACATAGGGCCAGCCTGGGTCAGTGTAATCGGATATGATGTGGGGTTTCAGGGTTGGGTTGTTTGCTGAATAGAACAAGGGCTCACGAACAAAGGCACAGTGTAGAGATTAAAGCATTACCACCTCAAACAAGTCTGTTTATATCAGATATGTTATTGTGATTTGAATTCTATTTTTGAACAATTACGAGTTATTGAATACTCTGTATTCTTTCTTCATGGTAGACTATAAATATGAATTATCCACCAATAATGAGAACTACAATGTAAACATCTATCTGGAGATATTCAATAATACTACTGAAGCAGATATCCGAAAAATAGGACTAATCCACTAATATTTCTTTCTTAAACACTCACGTTACAGGCATTCTAATCATTATATTATACTTTATATAGTTTAAAAGATGAGAAATATTGCATTTCAAATAATGGCAAATTGTGTATCTTTCTACATTTTGAAGTAATTTCTGCAATAAACCTTAACATCAGATAGTGATATAAACGAATACTGTGATAAATGAATTATTCATTTCGTATTATGAATGAAATAAAATGTAAATATGATAGTACAAACAAATTAAATTTAAGTAGATAATAAAATTTAAATGTTCCACTCCAATATGTGTACATATACCTTTCATGGATGTAATAAAGTTTCAAACGTAGTAGTTAAGAATTTTACAAGTCACACACCGATGCTGCGATCACATTACTACTACATGCGTAGTGACCAGTGTCACAGGCTACATTCTTAGTAACAGTGTACAAGGAAAACAAGGTGAATTATGCATGATGTATTATGATCACCATGACCAACGTGGAGCTTATCAAATGTAAAAGCTTTCAAATGTAGTCATGTTAGGTGTCCATTGTTAAGCTTTATAAATAGATGTTTGTCGATGCATTTCATTGTGATATGAAAACAGGCAACAATGACTGATACTATCAACTACACATTTTCCAGGAAGTCTTTTTTCAAAAAATTCAAAACAATTTTCCTCCTGATAAGTACAGGTGCATACGTTAGAATGTTGCCTTGATTAGATACTTTATACCATGTTATTCGGTATGATAAAAACGTTTTTTTGTCAACTGTTTAGTTAACATCTAAAATTTGACTAATGCTTTCGAACAGGATCAGATTCTAAATTCTTGTCCAAGTTGTTTGTTTTGTTTGTTTAAAGCCAGACTCAGTAATATTCCAGTTAATGATGTTGGCCCGTAATTTAATAAGTTTGGGCTTGACAAACAACTGACTGGTCTTATGAACAACGTCCTACACTGCTTTGTCACAACAACACGCAATCAACAAAGTCACCGAGCTTGACCACCCGATCGAATTAGTAGCCGCGTACGGCAAGCACATGTTTTAGGTGCTGAGGGACCTACACTAACTCCGAATTACCAAGGGACATTGTATGGGTGAGTGAGGGAGTGGGTATTCCAGTTGTATCGCAGCGTGTCACCTTAATGTGGGAGGAAAGCCTGAATTGATGCAGGTATCAGACGTTTACCACTTTGGTGAAACCCACAAGCAAGGGTGTGGTGCTGACAAACCTACAAACATAATCAAGGTGAACCGGGATTCGAACCCACAATCATAGGTTGCTGGCGTACTGAAGGGACGCAACCCTCCTCAGACGACTGTGTCATCCTGTAACTCAAAACGTGAGCAAAATCTACTCTAACCACATTCAGTTGGCATACTTTTGTGAACGGATTTTCAAGTTCTTCATTATCATAATCATTGTGGGGAACACAAGCGAACAATAAAATGGAGCGTAAGATATAACGGAGTCGGATTGAGGCCCCAACTACAAAAATAATATATAACTATAAACTCAAACAATAAAATGAAGGTTGTGTCAGCCAAGCGGTTAGTAAAAACGTTTTCTCATTGTGAGTGAGTATGGTTTGACGCCGCTTTTAGCAATATTCCAGCAATATCACGGCGGGGGACACCAGAAATGGGCTTCACACATTGTACCCATGTCGGGTCTTCGGCGTGACGAGCGAACCCTTTAACCACTAGGCTACCGGACCGCTCGTGTTCGCATAAAAACGTGGGGCAGACAAGAATAGATCCACCCGTTTCACAACAAACCAACTGTTGCAGATAGGTCGTGAGAACAAGGAAGTTCTTTGCATGTGTTTGTGACGGGTGCAACCGGTAGGGCGTGATACACTCCAAGTACATGAATCATCATTATTTCATAGTGATTCATAAACACAATCACGCCTTATAAATAGTCAGAATCCTATAATGGACTCTGCTTTAAGCAAACATTTCTTATGATTACAGAAAGGATTTTGTCGCTTTTAGGTTACCATAGCCTTCTACCTAATGTCTTTTAAATTCGCATAAAAGACTTGCTATGTGTCGGTAAGTCAAGCAGTGACATTAGGGATAGGTTGCTGTTCACAGGTAGCTCATCGTCACACTCAGTAACCGCTTAATACAATCATTTCATCTGGAACCAGAGATCCCAGTCCTGCCACGATCCTCGAATTCAGCTTGACAAGGATCGTTTATTTATCAGCACCTTATCTTTGTTATACATCGCACCAATGTGGTAAACGTCTACGACCTGCATTACATCGCGCATTATGCTCAATAGTGATTAGTGAGTGAGTGAGTATGGTTTTACGCCGCTTCTAGCAATATTCCAGCAACATCACGGCGGGGGACACCAGAAATGGGCTTCACACATTGTACCCATATCGGGAATCGAACCCGGGTCTTCGGCGTGACGAGCGAACGCTTTAACCACTAGGCTACCCGACCGCCCCATTATGCTCAATAACCGTGATGTTATTAAACAGAGCCAAATCACGAGAACCCCCTTTTTGCATGAGAATATGTTTCTATGTCGTCACATGGAAGATGTTTAAATGAACCCTAGGAGAGCATGCATAGAGTAATTAAGGCATCTGATATTGTCATGATTTTCGATGTTGAAATGTTTGGCCAACCTGTGATTAAAACGATACTCTGTTCTGTGATAACAGACCACATTATCATTCTGGCAGGAAGGGAACCTTATTGGCAACAAAGGACATGAATAATCATTCAACTTAAACCAGGAAAATGTAGTGACGTGTTATCAGTCAATTAATTTTACCCAAAATTATATTTACGGTCGAATAGATTGTAAGTTTTCCTTGTTGACGGATCGACATGAATACCTTTTACTTTCAATTTCATTTCTATGATAGACGTTCAGACTCAGTGTATTGTGATATTCGTGTATTGGCCCCAGTTCAACAAATATTATATATTACTCATGAGGCAGAATAATCGTGTGCTATAAACTTTTCGATGTTTACACATGTGCATTTTAGCGATTCTCAATGCTGATTGGTCAAGTGAAGCCAATGACGTCCTTTGTTGAGGAAAATACCATATGAATGCACCAATGGTTACATTACGTCATTTGAACAAACCGGTCAGGTTTATCTGGAGGGTTGATATTCATACGGTTTTTTTATACATCAGAACTGTTTCGCCCGGTAACTTATTCCTATTATGTATGATGAGTTAAAAATTAACGTCACGTCGGCAATGATGCAGTTATACCTTAATATTAAATAGATTTAGACTGTATAAAAACTTGTCGACGATGGACAGTACAATAACTATACTATTATATTTAAAATTAGTGTTAGAGCATTAAAGTGTGATGACTATAATTGACAATTCAATATAACCCGGGACAAGCAATTAAGTTAGGTCAACAGACTAGGGGCCATGAGGACTATCACAACTTCTGCTACCTGCATGATTCAGCGGCAGGATTTACACCATCCCTTTAACGGGTAAAAGCCTCCTCTCCACTATTTATGCTGTTTTACGCTGCAGTCAGCTATATCACCGCTTTCTGTAATTAATCGAATCTAAATGACACAAACCCATGACTGAAAGCACGTGCAGCAAACCACGCCATCGGACGGGATGACACATAATCCGCCAAGTCACTGAGGCTGACCCCCCGACCCCGTTTTGTCACCTTTTACAAGCATAGGTTACAGGAAACTAATTCTAACGCATGGTCCCACGGTGGTAGACGTCCGGAAAGAAACGTCAATATACCAGAGCGACGTTTAGATTACGTTTTCGGTAATCAGACAAATATACTCACCGCTAAAAGAAACGCGAACCATAGAACCATATAGAGCAGCATGTATGTTGAGAATGGGTGTTTCCAAGTTATGACAAAGCCAGCAGTCAGTCAAGTGTCACCACGGAGTGTCTTTATTCTTATCACAATATGCTGTACGTTATTTTCCAAATTTACACACTAATTCTGCACGAGACAAATGGTACATCTCGCTGTGTCCATGAAGTCACATGTGATGCGTTCATGGGCATCGGTCCACACAACATACCAGTATGTTCGTTTGTGCATCGAACCTATCTCTTGAATATGGGAAAATCTTCATATATACTGAACAACAAACGTTCCTGTGACATTGAATAAGATTTAATGCAAAGTTATGTCCTTTTCCTAAATCTGAAACAATTTCGGTTTGCAACAGATAAAGACTCCTAAAGTGTTCAAATGGTTTAATTTACCATTCTGACTTCAGACATTGCGTGATAACACGTGGTTGACGTCGCCGAAGGCGCCGATCCATCTTATCCCCCATGTGCTCGATTAGTGAGAGATCAGGGTAGCGAGCCGGTCAGGGGATGACATTCACGTTGTTTTGATGAAGAGAATCCTGAACAAGTCGAGCAATACGAGGCCGTGCGTTGTCATGTTGAAAGGTAATGCCTGGGCCATGACGACCCAAAAAACGCTAGAACAACAGGGCCTATGATCTCGTCGCGGTAGCGCTGCCCATTAAGATTTCCCTCTACCATTATCAAACGGGTCCTCTGTCTTGCTGTAATCCCGCCCCATACCATAACGCTGCCGCCCCCGAACCGATCTTCTTCCATGACACAATGATTGACGTAACGTTCACCTCGACGTCGGTACACTCGAATCCGTCCATCGTTATGGCTGAGGTGAAAACGAGACTCGTCGGTGAATAGAACTTGTCCCCAGTGCATGGCCGTCAAGCGGAGACGCTGTCTGCACCACTGTAGACGTGCTTGACGGTGGTTTCCTGTCAAAATGGGACGTCTGGCGGGTCTTCTGGCGACAATCCCTGCACATCTGAGGCGGCGACGTACGGTTTGTGAATATATTCGTCGAAGGCAAGGGATTCTTCTTGCAGTCGCTGTTGCTGGCTGGAATCGATTTTGTAGGTGTGTTGTTCGAATCCATTTGTCTTGTCGATTACTGGTTACGCGTGGCCTGCCACTCCGAGGATGCATTCGTCTGTTGCCAACGTTGCCATAAACACCAATTGGTGTTTCTGTGGACTTTGAATTGTCTTGCAACATCACGTTGAATCGTTCCTGCTTCAAGCATACCTATGGCTCGCAGACGTTCATTTTCGGACAGGCGTGGCATTTCGTAATGTTGAATAATTGCGTAACTTTGTTGTTTTTCTGAGTGGTTGTTGTCAGCACGATGGTAAACAATGCATATGGAATCCCGTTTACGCACATGCTTTTAAACCAATTCTCGAGTAGTGAAATGCAATGGGCTTGCATAAAAGTCAACTTTTGTATGGAATGCATGCTTTTCTGTAGCAGTTGCGTTTTTGTGTCTTGATTCCATACATGTACTACAATATTGAAAACCAAACTTTACTCGTTTGAAAAACACACTGAAATATTGGTGTCACAGGAACTTTTGTTGTTGAGTATATTATCAAACATGTATGGTATTCGCGTTTCTTTTGGTTGTGAGTATATTTGTAATGATGATTTAGTAGTGTACGCTTTCATTTTGTCTTTGTCAAGGTTATGGTAGAGCACAAGACGTACCTGGATATATATTTTAAACCAAAATATTAACTCCATGAAAATAGTTTTCAATCATTAATGGAAACATGGTTAAATGAATAATTAATATAATTTTAAAGAAATAAAACAGTGACATAATAACTACAGAATTACATGAATAAGCGTTATAAAGCTGTAAGCTCCTTCACAACACTGTAACTATTAAATGGCTTTATTGGAGAATCAAAAAAAAGACAGCCACCTTAAATAGCCAAATATCACACGGTTTTACTTGTCCACCATCTTGAAAACATTTCAGCGCGTTTGAAACCACTGAGAACGCCCTCTGCAGAGTTAGACGAACATGCTGCGGTAGCGCGGCGGAGTTGACCAGAGGGGGTGCATGGGGGTGCATGGAGGTGTGAGTGTTGGGATAGATGATGGATTTAACAACAAGTAAGGCCATCTTGAGCAGGACGGTATTTGTAGATGGGTTAGCATATGAACCATGATTCTCTTTAGGTAGAAAATGCCCCGCTTGAGTATATGTACACCATTCCAAGGTAAATTGGGGCCTTTTCGTCACCAGGAGGATCGGCATAGCTGATTAGATGAGGGAGGATCCACGATGTTCGACCTGGTAGAAGTGTGTAATCGAACCGCACATCGGTGGTCTTTGACTGTGGTGTCAAAACAAACTCATTCATTTACTTCAACTGAATGTCCCTCTCAATTGTTATGGAGCCGTGATCCAGAGAACAGGATGTTATTAGGATACGAATAAAGTAACAATAGGATTACCAGAAAAACGGGGTATAACACCCAAGCCAATAAGCTTTGCCAAGTAACACCAGAGTAGGTCAGTACAAGATTGAAAACTGCCCCATATTTATGTATGACAGACTAGTCGGGTAGTGTTGCATGTATATATGAAAACAACGTTATCAAAATGAAGAGCAAAACTGTTGAAAGTTACCAATAAACGTGTATATGTATTATATCGTCACTGCAAAAATAATAAGTGTTTGTCTTTAGTGTTAACATTTAAGTACGTTATATCTGTATCAGCGGTATTGTCTACGTTCTTCCGGTGAGTAAGGGTTAGCCTTACTATCTCGTATTAAGTCAATTAAAAACTTCACATTTTAAAAAGTAATCCCATATATGATATACAACGGACAAATGTATCAGAGAAGGTAATTTTTAATCATTAATGTCCAAATAGGATTTTAATTAACGGTGGTAACCATAATTTGTTCCAAGCACCTACGGTATTTTATAATAACATCAACAGTTTAATCATTAGTCCCAAGCACGAGAATCTGAAGGCACACAAGTTCAGTAGCGTGTATGGCCACCATGTGCGTTGACAATTGCCACACAACGCCTCCGTATGGACCTTGTGATGCTTGTGAACACATGATTAGGAAGACGACGCCATTGTTGCTGCAAAATGGTGCCAAGATCTTGCAAATTCTGTGGTTGGTTCTGGAGAGTGCGCAGACTTCTGCCAAGAGCATCCCAGACGTGTTCGATTGGATTGAGGTCGGGAGACCTTGACGGCCAGTCCATGACGTTGACTCCCGCATTCTGAAGGAAGTTCCTTGTCAAAATTGCTGTGTGGGGTCTGGCATTGTCTTGTTGGAAGATCAAACCGGGTCCATGTGCTGCCATGAAAGGCAGACGTTCTGGTGCCAGTACCTGGTCGCGGTAAGCAGCAGCGCTGAGGTTGCCACGGATGACAAGAAGCCTGGAACGTGCATTGCCACAGAAAACACCTCACACCATGACACTTCCGCCTCGAAATCTGTCAACTTCTTGTACACAACACTGGGCGTAACGTTCATGACGGCGCCTCCACGCCCTCGCCCTACCATCAGCAAATCGAAGATTAAATCGGGATTCATCACTGTCTGAGTCCATCGTAAGTGTCGCTGTGCCCGCAATTGACGTTGACGTGTAATTGAGTCAGAATCGGCCCGCAGTATGGCCATCGTGCATGAAGGTGTGCAGTTCTCAGACGGTTTCGAACAGTTTGCGCACTCAGTCTACCCCTACACAGTTTATTTCTGGTTGATGTAGACGTCACAAATCGGTTACGGAGGTGACGTAAGACAATCTGACGATCCTCTGCATGTGACGTCACACGTGGTCGACCTGGCCGAGGGCGATCAGCTACGGACGTTCCCGTCTGCAACATGCCGATGGCATGTTCACGTTGCACATTTGAAAGGCGTGGCATGACAAATGGCCGTAAAGACTTTTGTTGTCTTGTGTTTTTCTTTTTTTGTTAATGACTGCCAACAAGTATGGCTGAAAACACGTGCGGCCACATTATGGCCACGTCCACGACCAGTTGCACGTGAAAAAACACTTTTGCCACTATAGTGCTGTGCACATGATCGATTCACCTGCACAAAAAACGGGTGTTATCTGAAGACAATACGTGGCCATTGCTGCTTAAATACACAATAAGGGCCCACAATGATAACTGGTCAAAATGTTAAAATTTTAGGATTGTGAAGTTTTTAATTTGGTTCAGTAAATTTGCAATTGTATTTCTGAATACATCACGATACAGTTTTACGATGCATCGCGTTTGCACTAGTGCTTGATTACAGCCTTGTGTTTGAGTGTTTCAGTAGTTTGAATTGCTGCTCTTAATGTATAAGTCTGGTCCACTTCCATGTGACTATATAGTATACAATAAGCTTTCGGGTCCCGTTTGGATCGATTTGGGTGGCAGCCTAGAATATCCATAGAATAGGCTCATCTCGGAATCTCCTATATCACTGGGACTCCTCATCGATTTAAATGAAGTTACTTATTTCTATCAAAATTATACAGTTTTAGTCTGAATAGACATCACCAGTTTGGAAATTGAAACTAATCTGTTAACAGTAACAGGACACTGCTTAAGTGTCATGTACAAATGAGAAAGTGGAATCTCGTCAATTAGGAGGAAGAACCTTAAATCTATTAATAAACATTAAAATAAGCAATATTGGAAAAATATATATGCATATAATATCTGGTAATAAACACCAAGATCACCTTCTACAAAAATAAGTTTTAAAAACCGGTTGATATTCGTTTGCGTATTATACGATTATATAACTTGCGAAAGTATTGATCTTTTTCAAAAACTAAGCCGTTCCTTAGCCTTGCGCTTTTCTAATTATTTTGACTAAAATGATCACCGTTATCATTGTATAAGTTAATGGGAAATGGGTGCCGATCAAGTACGTGCCATACATGTAAGCGACATTGTACGATTCCGAACTTATCACGAGAATGTGTTTATGAATCATTGTCAAATAGTGGTGACATTAAATGTAGAAAACAATACGCGAAATACGGAAAATTTGGACAAGGCTTTAAACAAGCTGCATGCGTAGAACGATTAATTTCAGTACTTCCGCTAAGCGCTTCGACTACAGCGTCAAACTCGGGCCTGTAATCTCACACGCGAGAACTGACCAATGAAATCTAAGAAGAAATATTACCGGTAGACGCTGTTGCGTGATTGACAATGTCAATCAAGAAAGGGAGGAGCTTGATGATATCGGTCTCTCCCAGTAAATTCCGATGTCAAATAACGACGTTATTTGGACGAAAATAACCGATGGTTTGAAAGCGTCCAAATAACGTTGTTTTCCCGTCCAATGACCATATATACGACGTTTCCGTGTTTGTAGTGTTATGTCCCGATAATTCCCACTAATCCGAGAGTCACAAACGCTCATGAGCAGAAATTATTTGACGTCACTTCTTGGAAATTCCCAGAATACCTATACAACGTCATTTCCGGTTAAGGCGTCACTTCTGGTTATGGATATTACCTAGAATTCCTACATAACGTCATTTACGGTTATGACCTCATTTCAGTTTGTGAACTTACACTTTCTGTGACGTCTTATGGGGCCAAGCTCGGTCCTGTCCAAACGAAACCTGCTATATCTGCTATATTATTGTGGACACGCTTCCCTCAAATTGTCATTGTGAGATTGATTCGGACCATGCTCACGAAGGACAGTTATTGGGTCCACCATTTTTTTCCTGTCACACAAATCTGACCAACAGATGGTGACGTCAATTCTGTAGCGAGACTTTCACGAAACCATGACAGTCGTAATGTCCCGATGATTCTCACCAATTTGAGAGTCACATAAGCTCATGAACAGAAATGTTTTGACGTCACTTCTTGGAAATTCCCAGAATACCTATACAAAGTCACATACGATTATGACCTCATTTCCATTTGTGAACTTACACCTTCTGTGACGTTTATGGGGCCAAGCTAGGTCGGTCCGAACGGAACCTGCTTTATCACTGTGGACAAGACTCCCTCCGCCTTTAAACAAATGTCTGACCAATCGTGGGGGAAGCCCTCATGTCTACTGAATGTGTCCATGTAGCTGGCCTACAATAAACGCGTGTGGAAGCACTTTCTGCGCTGTGTCGTGACTTTGAATGTTTTTAAAGTTTCCGTATGTGAAGGTTAAGGTCACTAGGTGGAATGTAGACGTCCAAAGAAACTTGTGTATACACCGTATTTTTGAGCATTCATGACTGGAAATTGACTGTCAAGGTCATTGAGGTGTAGGAACTGTGTTATTAGATAGCTAATAACAGAACCTATTTTTCTATCTATCTATCTAGTTTTGAATAAAGATTCATCATGGTTTGTTTGCAGAACCATGCCATCACTGTAAAGACTTCTTGGACACTAGTCCGGGCTCTCCTGATGTGTCATGTCTGCATCTCCAGGAAAATGCCAAATACAAGGATCATCTTCAGGAACATATAGAACGCTTATATAGTCATGGATCAACATCTGTAATCCTCACATTTGAAGAAACAAACGCTATCCCAGCAGTACAAGATGTCGTTGGAACTACTGAAGACATTCTCAAGGAATTAGATAGTACTGCAGTTGACAAGGATCATCGATATACAGTAGAGGGAAAGCTGCTCGGGGGGTCAAATATGATGCTGATAGATATTTCTTGTCCCGTGTGTACCACGTGTGTCTCAAACGTCAAGAAAAATGCGACGGGACACGTGTTGAGTATGCACATGGACATAGCAGCTGTCAACAGTAAATCACAGAAACAGAAAAAAGCAAATCCTGACCTCCTTGATAAACGGAAAGCAATTATGAATAGCTTCATACGAAATGTGTGTGCTCTACAAAATGTTTCTGGTGGTGGAAGTATAATTGTACATCTCCTCGGTAAGAACACGAAGGATCCAGGAAAATACATTGGAGGGTTTGATGAGATGGTAGATACAAAACTGAATCTACTCTTACCGCCAGGCGAACTATTTGTAAATAACTTCAAAAGGACGCATTTGAAAGGCAGTGGTTATGTGATAAAGTTTGACGTTGCATCAAACAGTACATTAACCACTGCGGACATGAAGACCAAACTACCTCTGGACGATTGTCTTCTGGAGCTTGATCTGCCAAGTCTTAGAACATTCATGAGGACTCTGTCACCAAGACGTCAGCAAGAAAGGAACAAGCAACAACTTCAACAACAGAGGGATAATGATCTTGTCGATCTGCATGAAAGTAGGCATGTACAGCTGAAGAGGTTTCCTCCTGTCGGACCTGATGTCAGTCACGAAGGCGCAGCGGCCATAATCTGGGGCAAATTGGAATTAGGTGAAAACATCAGTGCATTTGCCAAACTGGAAGAGGGTGGGACCTATTACTGTGGGGTAGCTGAACAAGTAAACATACTACAGCGATATAACACTAAATATATTGATTTTACAGGCATTCCTTTTTCAAACGAAACAACAGGAAATGTGGAAGCCTTTCTGAAGGAGAAGATTGAGAAGGAAATGGTTGCAGTGACTGAACAATTTGTTGTTGATAAAATGCAAAATTATTCAAAATCAATCGGCATCGAAACAAAATCTCACAAGGAAAAGGTGATTCTAGTTGTACATGTGCCTGCATATCGAGGACTTCTATTTTTTGATAAATGTGGACCTGTGTCATATAGATATGATGATGCTGTAGAAATTGTGAGGCGACTTGAGTTAGATGAATGGTGTGACAAAATCAAACAATATGTCCAAGGGCCTAAGTTTCGGCCCTCGGATGGTAGCTCAGGGTGATGACGGAAGACAAAACTCAGGAGTGAAGTTTAGACGACAGCAGCCATATTTATTGTTGATGGTTGAAATGAGTCGCAAAGGTACATGTTGATAAGAACGTGACAGAACGCACACCGGGACCTAGTGGCCAATGTTCCCGGGTGGAGACTCGCTCTGTCACTTACCTTCTGGCTCTTCTCTAGGCTGTCTCCCTGACTGACCATGTCAGTCGGGTTTTGTTGAGCGAGGTATTACGTAACGTGTGGCAAGGTCATTGTCCCACGTGTATGTATAGACGTAAGATCCGGCGACGTTAGGAGGTGTTAATTGAAATTTATAGATAGCGCTGGAGATTAAGGGTCCTGCCCGGAGGGGCGTATGATAAGAGGGGAACGCCGAATGTTTGCTGAATATATTAAACAGACAAAGGGCATAGAATTTCGGTGAACTTGGAAACATATTGAACCAGTTAGGTATTTAGATAAATGAAATGTTAAATAAAAGTATTGAAATGGTTTGCACTATTTAAGTAAAAGTATTGAAATGTTTTGCACTATAACAAATATATCAACATGTATCAAGGCAAATACAATCAATGTTAAGAACAAAAGGTTGGCGCTTGTTGAAGGTGTTTATGGAATATTTGCGGATTTTTTAAATAAAGACCTTTATCTATATTTACAGTTGCTTATCTTCAAACCAACCAATCATCTTTGATAGTTAATTATCGGTGCTGTAAAGATAATCTCAACTGTGAAATCTGATTGTAAACTAATAAAATATGAGACGTAATCAGTCGCGATTCCAGATTCAATTCCAATAAGAAACATTTATAATCGTTAACATTTCGTCTTCCTTGTGTTATATGGTTGAACAATGATTGTAACTGTGTTACATTGATTTTTGTTGAGATTCGGTAGACGCTCATTGCATTGTTTGGAAAGTGATCAGCCGTCTAAAAGTTTCTATGTTTGGATGCTTGTGTGGTGTGTAAACTTCCGATGAACACTGCTGACGAGGATAGTATGTTATAGAAACATATGAAAGTTCAGTAATGTTCTTGTGCTGCTATCTTGCTTGGCTGTGTATATAGTGGGACAAGAGTGTTAACGTATCTCTCATGTATTTCATCGCCTCGAAACCATCTTTCAAGTATCGCTCATGATCCCTGACTCCCAGTCTAGCCAATCTCGGAAGCTTGATCACAGTCACCGCTGGGTGAATATATGCTCACCGACAAAAAGAAGACTAATACCATACATGATGGTTAATATATAAAGTATTACTCATATTCGCAAAACGAACATACTGTTATGGTGTATGACCCGACGCGCTTGAACACATTGGACGTCGTAGATCCATGACTCATTTTGTCTTCATTTGTCATCACGTGCAGCATAAGAATAAAGAAACTGTGTTAAACTTCACTGATTGTTAGTTTTGTCATTAAGGGGTACACATTGGAAACATCTCTTCTTAACGTACATACTTCTCTATGTTTCTATGGTTCGCACTGACTTTTACTATCACCACTGTATTTTGTATTTGATACTGCACTCTGCCATCATATTATGTATTGTCACTGAATATTGTACTACCACTCTATTGTGTACTGCCATTGTAATAGCTGTGCAGTAATTTGTATTGATTTGTAAGCCTAGTTAATTTTGTAATACATTTGTTGATTGTACACCACTTGTTGTTTGTTTGTTAGTTTCACACTGGTTTCAAGGCTAAGATATTTGATTTTATATGGGAATAGACAGGCGACACTTGTTGAAGTGAGTGAATTAATATTCTCGCTATGTCATGATAGTCTGCAAATACTTGTTTGATTTTAGCAACGTCTAACACCTACGGGTATGCATACACAGATTTAGGAAGTCACAGAGTCTGACCACAGGTTCCAACACTTTCCCAGAATCCCTACAGAAAAACCTAAAGGACCTCAGAACCTTTTTCCTAAATATATTCATGTTAATTTCAGGATCAGATACAGACAGTGAAAAACACCAGCTGAAATTACCATGCAGTGACCCATTTCCTCCAACTACCTTCTGCCTTGGTGACAGTTTCGATGATGCTCAGACATATTTTTCACAAGGTACAGAATAACAAACACTTTACAAGTATTTTCAGACTCTGTGTCTTTCGAATGAATAATATTCTTACAAGATTCAAGCACAGATATTCCATAATTCCGAGGACCGCCTCCGTGGTCTTGTGGTAGAGCGTCTGCCCGGAGAGCGGAAAGTCCGGGGTTCGATCCACACCGCGTCTCATAACAAAAGACGTTAAAAGATGGTACTTGTTGTTACCCTGCCTGGCGCTCGACATTAAGCGGCTAAAACAAGGACGTAATCTTGTACATTTCTACAATTCAACAATGTCATTGCACATTACGACTGTTGACCTTTAGCTGAGAGAATCGCGAATGAGATCTCATCCTCATATTGAAGGAATGTTGCAAAGTACAGCGTTTAGCGAACAACAAACTGAACAAACGGATCTATTCAATTACAAACACAAGAAAGCAATTACAAATGAAGCCGATTTTGTTCGAACCTTTTGTCTAATTTCTATGATGTCAAGTTGGTTGATAAACTGTGACATTAAGAGTTCAGACAGTGATTTCTATTACATAATGTGTATATTACATATACATGAGCTCATTTATTTAAAGATAACTGGTATGTTTTTCATTGAAGGCACCCTGATCTAAGCCTCTGTAACTCGCTGTGTGCGGTGCAACCATTGGTCAAGCTATGATGCGCTGGTCTTGATTACGAATGCTAGTTTTGTTCCCTTTATGACTGTTGGATTGCCTGCCCGCTGTTCATATGTAACTACATACACGTAACTATATAAACCTTTACTTACACAGAGCAAGCAATGCTTCCAGTGAACTTTGTCAGCGACCTCAAGAAGAAACATCCACATGTGGTGAAACGTGTGGCAGATTTATTAGAATACAATAGAAGGGGCATTGCTTTATTTGGTCGGTCGCTGGCAACAACCTTAAACTTGCCTTGTCACAAACCACCTGATGTTTTGCAGTGTGATGTATTGATCATCACACGAAAGTGCCTACCTTTTGTTATATCTTTCTCATCAGAAGCAGTTGATGATGCTATTGACAAATATAATGCCGAATTGGCCCATCGCATGAGGGTGACATTTGGAAAATACACAGCAGAAAGGTTCACTTTCATCTTTTTGGCCACTGAAGAGAAAATATATGGGAAAAAGACCAAATTTCACTCCACTGTCCATAAAAGAAGGTCTACGGTAATTGAATCCTGCTTTCCTGATCAAAAACACATGACTGATTCCAAATTTGAAGGGCTGAAGAAAGCTTTAACAGCTACAGCTGCAAGAACAAGTATTCCTATGGCACCTAAAGAGGGGGGAAAGGGATCGTTTTGGGTTTTGATGAAAGAACAGTTTTCAAAGTTACTTAACAATGTTGATCTACGCCAACCATCAGATGTATCTGAAACACTTCTTGGGAAAACAGTGTTCATGTTTGAAGCTGCCCTACGACTAGAACGCAGTGGTAAAACACTGCTCATCTATGACAGCGTGGAGGAAAAGACCAAACAAAAGTAGGTTTGCAGACAACATACTTAATATACTCCATCAGAGCTATTGTAATACTGTATCAGGCATGATATATTAAACTGAAAGGTTTGAATATAACTACGTTGATTGAGAATTATCTGCACAGAGGCTGCTAAAGCAGTCTAACATTAGGAGGTATTCTTCACAATTAATAGGTGTAGAGACTTAGGCTAGTGCTGATGTCTTTGCAACTTCTTCAACTGTGCATAATAATAACACGTGTACTAACATGTAATCTTTGCGTGATGGAAGTGTTAAGATATGAGAGTAAAGAACATGCCATCTTTCAGTCATGTCCCAGCTGAAGGGACCATCGAGACAATTGACTCCTTCCGTCAGTCTGGTCTGGACTGGTCACAGTTCAAGTACATCATTGTAGCTGCCACACGTCACCAGTTCAAGGACATTCAGGACACGTTGAAGGCACTTAGGACTCCAATATGGAGGATCTACGAACGTGACGAAGGTTAGTAACACTTAGATTATCGTCATGCCTGTGAACGTAAGAATATTTTTATCCTAATTTCTTCAATCCCTTGCAGATGGCTTCTTTTACTTCAAGGTTGTGAATTGCCATGAATAATATTATGGATACAGCTATATTTGGCACAGAATCAGTTTACCTTTTTGAAAAATGTAAACTATAGTTCGCTGATTGTTCCTGATGGAAATTGATAGCAGTACATTTACTTCTGCTGAATGAAGCTAGATACAACACACAGAAAAAAATGTAAATTGCTGCATATTTGTTTCAGTTAAACCCCCCACAGAAACTCTGAGTATTGGGCTCATAGGCTACCCAAAGACAGGGAAAAGTCTTCTTGCCAATGCAATTGCAGGTGAGAAACTGTTCGATGCTGGATTACAGAAACCCACAGCAGTATGTCAAGAGAAACGCGTAAGAATTGGTAACAGAGCAATTCAAATATTGGACACACCTGGGTTTTCGTTGTACAACAAACAGAACATTCAGACAACAGTCGATGTGGTGGTGACAAAGGAAAGTTCCATTGATGCCTTCTTGCTTGTCGCCAAGGCATCTACAATGACATATGCTGAAGAACTGCTCTTCAAATATGTCAGATCTATTGCGGGGAAGTCCATGTCACATAAAATAGTGCTCGTGCTTACAACATTAGATGAAAACCTCACTTTGAAGGAATACCTAGAGAACATTCCTAATTTCCTGAAAGACTTCCTCCATTTCTGCCACAACCCACCTGTGCTTGTCAATGTCAACACTGGCACAGAGTCCGAGAAGGCAAACGATCAGAGACAAGAATTGTTCAGGACAATAGGAGGCATACATGGGGAGCCTGTGCAAGAGAATAAACAATGTGTGAACACGATTCGTCAGAAGGTAAATGAAGCCATCTGTGAACAGGACAAATGTCGGAAACATGACTCTATCCAGTATATGCAGCGGATACACTCATTCTTCTCAAGCCATTATGGATGCTATACAACTTGCTGTATGAATGAAATAACGTCGAATCAACGTTAATCGTTCACTCTCTCACAACAGTGACTGGACACCAACTTTGACACTTTCTCCTCAGAAGTCAATCTTCACACACATATCATACATACCCATTTTTGTGTCTGAATGAATATTGTATTTTGTTTGTTTAGTGATACCGACACATAATGTTGAGGTGGCGACCCAGATACAGTGTGACCTACCTTATCAATGCGTATGTGTCCGTCCGTTAACCGTTTCAGGAGCAGGACTCTAAATCTGTTAAAATTATTGTTGACACTTTCTATACACACCGGTCTAGTGGTGAACGTATACTCTTATACTTATATGATATGTTTGTTTATTGCACAGA
Source organism: Haliotis rufescens (assembly GCF_023055435.1). NCBI lineage: Eukaryota > Metazoa > Mollusca > Gastropoda > Lepetellida > Haliotidae > Haliotis > Haliotis rufescens. Next base: position 38,632,211 of record NW_025963813.1, read on the forward strand.
CTAGTGTTAATTTTTTTATTTTGTTTTGTGCACATTACTGCGACAGGCTCTACAATGCATTAAGCAGTTTTTTATGAACGCATCACGAGACGACTTGCCTACTCATATGGTCAATATTGTTATTCTCACTTTGATTACAATCGTGTGGGTTTAAATGAATAAAATAATAATTTAGTTATGTCTTATGATTAAAAATTTACTATTTTTCATAAATATTTTTCAGCCTTTTTCTAACACATTTGACATGACATCTGTACCAAGTGTACACATCATGCTTTAGTTGATCCGTTTTTCAATTTTGTTCACATGTACCTCCTGTTTGTACCCCTGAAGATCCAGGGTAGAATAGGTTTTCAGCAACCCATGCTTGTCGTAAAAGGCGACTATGCTTCTCGTAAGAGGCGACTAAGGGGATCAGGCGATGAATGTCATCGATCCCAATTGCATGGATCGATGCTCATGATATCAATCACTGGATTGTCTGGTCCAGACTCGATTATTTCCAGACTACAATCATATAGCTGGAATATTGCTGAGTGCAGCGTCAAACAACAAAACAACCTAACAACAGCCTTCTGTTTGTGTACTTGCAGTTTACATGTGTTAGCTAGGATTCAGTAAAAAACTTTGAAAATAATATTCTAAAATAAGTATTTTGAGCACAATGATATCGATGAGCTGGAGTAACCATCACATATACAAATAAAATCAAACGGTAGTAGTATCAGATGTAACAGACATCATCTGGTCTGAGTCTGTCACATACAAATCAGATTACTGGTAAATCTGTTGTATCCCATTCTAACACATCATAATTTATATGTACACATTAAGTCCACCATACATATTGTTTTCTCTTTCTCACAATATGATCAAGAGGCCAATGACGTCCCCAACGTGTAAATAAAGAAATCTTCATTGATAGGATTGTTTGTGATTTTTATTAATGCAGCTTAAAGTTTGGATATTTCTGAATAATGAATTAATCGTCATAATAGTTACACATGCTTTTGTCTGGAGGAAATGGTCCACCGTCATATAGCTTGAATATTGGTGATTGCGGCGTTAAACAACAAACAAAGAAAACAAACAAACCAGAGAAAATGGAAGAGAAATGAATAACACATGTATTCTCAAGAATAAATGTCGTAAAGTTATATAATGTGACACCAGGTGTTAGAGAATCCGATAAGGCCTTGTTTATCAATGAGCACAATTAAGACGATTGTCACCATACAGTTGCATTAGCAAACACTGAGGTAGTGAGTGAGTGTGTAAGTGAGTTGGGTTAACGCCGCTTTTAACAGTATTCCAGTTATATCACGTCGTGTCAGCTTAATGTGGGAGAAAAGCCCGAAGTGATGCAGGTCTCAGACGTTTACCACTTCGGTGAAACCCACGAGCACGGGTATGGTGCTGACAAACCTAGAAACATAATCGGGGCGAACCGGGATTCGAACCCACAATCATAGGTTTCTGGCGTACCCAAGGGACGCAACTCTGCACAGCGAATCACGGAGCCTCAGACGACTGGGCCACCCGTGGCCCCCTGAGTAATGGTGGGGTTGCCTAGTGGTTAAAGCTCTCGCTTGTCATACTGTTGGTCCGGGGTCGACTCCTTCACGGGTACAACGTGTGAAGCCCATTTCTGGTGGTCCCCGCCGTGGTATTGCTGGAATATTGCTAAAAGCTTCGAAGATCCGGGGTAGAATAGGTCTTCAGCAACCCATGCTTGTCGTAAAAGGCGTCTAACGGGATCGGGTGGTCAGGCTCGCTGACTTGGTTGATGCACGGTCATCGATCCCAATTGCGTGGACCGATGTTCATGATATCAATCACTGGATTGTGTGGTCCAGACTCGATTATTTACAGACCGCCGTCATATAGCTGGAATATTGTTGAGTGCGGCGTTAAACAACAAACCAACCAACCAACAAACGAAACTCACTGAGGTAATGTTGTCACGAAAGTGCATGGTTTAATGCAAGGCTTTCGGGGAAATTTACGTTCGCTTCGACAGGTCAGTTCTATCTCGTCGATCCAAAGAAAGACAGATTACAACACTTTACTTGATTACTTGAACCCACGTCACAGTTATCTCCCTTTTACAATGCCTAATGCCTGAACAGATAAACTCATTTGAGATAGCGGCGCTTGTGTACTATGGCTGGTGTACACAATTTCAGTTAGTTTCAGTTTGAATTGCCGATAAGTTTGAGTCCGCGTACACATTTTCTTCCACAGATTTACCTTTCACAAATAAACTTGAATTGATTGAGCGTGATACACTTAATTCAGCTGCAGACGATGGTATGTAAGTGAGTGAGGGAGTGAGTATGGTTTTACGCCGCTTTTAGCAATATTCAAGCATCATCACGGCGGGGGACACCAGAATTGGGCTTCTCACATTGTACCCATATCGGGAATCGAACCCAGTGTGGCGAGCGAACGCTTTAACCACTTGGCTACCCGACCGCCCCTGATGGTCTGTAAACGTTTAGACGTATTAAGAATAGATTAAGTGTCCCTTTTGCATTTTTGGTATAAAGAACACGTCGTATCATAATATAATACAGACAGAATCAGGACATTATGAGTGAGTGAGTAAGTTGGGTTTAACGCCGCTTTTAACAGTATTCAAGTTACATGGCGGCGTGTCAGCTTAATGTGGGAGGAAAGCCCGAAGTGATGCAGGTCTCTGACGTTTACCACTTCGGTGAAACCCACGAGCACGGGTATGGTGCTGACAAACCTAGAAACATAATCGGGGTGAACCGGGATTCGAACCCACAATCATAGGTTTCTGGCATGCCCAAGGGACGCAACTCAGCACAGCGATTCACAGCGCCTTAGACGACTGGGCCACCCGTGCCACCGATCAACGGTTTCGAGGTACTCAAATAATGATGGTTCATTTTACGAAAGGGGTGGCCACATGTTCAAGCCCATGTCTCAGAAAATAAACAAACAACAGGAAATATCACAAATTCAATTCTTTATCACAGTTCCTCATCTTACTTCTAATTTGTAGTTATGCGTATCTATAAAATACAAATAATCAAAATTAGAAAAGCCGTACATACTGTTTGGCCCCTATACAAGAAAGTGTTAACTCGCTGTGGTAGTGACAAGAGAGGTCAAACATGTGCGGGATTGTAGATATGCAGCTTAATTAGCTGGGATGGAAAAAGTTGTTTACTGTCACAGTGGAATTACATATGTGAAAGAGACCATGGGAATTAGCAGAAGAATTAAGCTGGAAGTTATTCACGGGAGCAGTGGACAGTGGCAGGATATTTGTATCTTTGACAGGTACCAAATTACGTTCGTTAGCGAGCTGCTGCTGTCCCTGAAGAATGTTCGAATAATGTCGTTTTTGAGCCGAGCTCGAGTCAATGGAATACAACTTCAACGATTCATCGGTTTTGTGGCCGGTAATTTTGCAAATCTCGCGATTTTCAATGCTTGCGTTTGACAGCAAAGTAACAGCAGTTGCCCGAAGACAATGGTTTGTATACACTTTGAGACCAGCGTTGGTAGAAGTTTCTTTCATCATGTTGCCAATGACATTTACACCAACTGGCCTCGTGGTGTACCATTCGGTGTCGTCGACGTGGAGTCGTCTCTTGGGAGCCTGGTAAAAAGCACCATTGTTGGGATTGAGGAGAGACATGTATTTTTTTAATGAAAGTACAGGACAGAATTGGTCCGATGTTGCATAAATGCGTTTGTTGGGCCCATTTGAGTCTTTGAGGTCCCCCTTGTGATTTTTTGTGACTTCGGAGTGTGTCATTTCAATGAACTTAAAACCCCTGTTCATTGGTGGATACAAGAAAGGAAGATACAGTTAATTCCCTTTGGTTTTCTTTACCACGACGAGCGAAACCGAGTGTAAGGTCGAACCAAACTTTACGAAGCAAGCCGGAAGGAGTTTCCGTATCCAAACTTTCACGAATTTTTTTAAAATCATTCTCGGGGATAGCAGCATGATGTGTTGTCTGGTCAAGGCCATCGCGCTTGAGTTTTTTTATCATGGACAGAAAAACATTGTTTGCAGTGTGAAATTCCCGGTCTTGGATAATGTTTATGCTGCGCTCAAATGGCGGTCCCCTGATGTGTGCCTGTGTATGGCAGCACGCAACCCAACAAAACTCGATTTTGAGTAAAGATCTCCCTCAGCATTTCTGACTTCGGCATAAAAGAACCTCAGTCTCTCATTCAGTTGAGAAGCAGGAAGCTCTTCGAACTTGGGTTCCAAACCTCGGAAACCAAGCCATTCTGGAAGTGAAAAAGATTGCCTTGTTCAGGGTACAAATGTGACAGTAAGTGGGAAGAATTTGTTATTAGTCCTATTACGGCGTTGTGTTTAAATGAAATTTCCGTGTATCCATTTAGCATAACATATCTCAAATCTTACAAAACGAAATATTTAATTTACGTTAAGATTTTGGTCAATCTCGTTATATTTTTGGCAATTTTTGCGATGACACATTGGTCACGCTTTACATTGCTATCATGGCAATGGTGTAAGGGAGGTAACTCTCGCTGATGTTGATCGAATCTGCGTAGGAATTTTAGGTATGTGTTTATGTATTCTTTTATGTTTCAATGGCTTACGTCGAAATATTTTAACTCCCCAGGAGGTATTACGCCCAGTAGATTTGGAGAGGTTCCCATCCACGATGTCCTGTACTGCATTTGCATCAAGGGACGCGAAGCGGTCACTGGACGCTAGAACTTTTGGCTCTACGGAAACGCTGGCTGTATTTCCTAGTTCAGGGGCCATCTCAGAACGGTTTTCAGCTTCAACAGCTGTTGTGAGTAATAATAATAACAAAAGTAGGTGGGTGTAGGGAAGTCATAACTATTATAGAGTTGCAATAAATGTTTTTACTCTGTTAAAAAATGATTTTCTTTTCTTTTCCCTTAGGCCAAGCCCAAGAAAATTACATCATTTATGATTATGATTGGGTAATTAATGAAAATAGGTAAATTTCATTTACCTTCAAATTCTTGAATTATCTCAGAAAATGTCTCGTTGTCCCAATCACTCAATATTTCATCGAAATCTCCGATGTGGTAAATCTCCATCTGTTCCTCCATGTTGATGATTTCAAAAATAGTTCCATTAATTAATGTATACATACACGGTGATGAGACCCCAAAACTTCAGCGATGTTATGCTCATTCGACAACACTTTTTAACCAATCACATCAGAGAACATACCTACTTTTATGTTACAATATATAATGCAAAACGAGAGGAATAATTCGTAAATTGTTTGTGACTATAACGCACACCTGGCGAATCGTTAGATATCACTGTTCTGTGTATCAAACGACATAAAACACAATTCCAAGACCAAGACATGTCTTTCAGAAATGTGTGCATATATTTTAACGAAAAATATTATCCATTCTGTTAAAGTAATATAGTCAGGATTAGTTATAACATAAAATGAAACGGCTGTTCATGGACATTGGTTTTATGAACTTATAATATTGACTATTACACATCCCAAGAAATACTAAAATGCTGCAGTTACATTTATACTTCATCTTGTAACACTTGTCCAAAGGAAAGAAATATCCTATTCGACACTATAAACTTATCAATTCTTATGTACGCAATGTTCAAACAAACAGGAGATTATCAAAGGTTCGTTCATACATGTTGTGGTCTATATCTACGTATGATAGCATTTTGAACATTGACAAATATCCAAAGTGAAATTAATTGTGTGAAAAAATGTATAAAAGATATGCAAAATCTACATCATAACTGAAACTGTAAACAGCATGATACAATGATCGTGTGCACTCTCATTCAAGGACCTTCACCTCAAAGAAATGACCAAATATGTACAACAATGTTGACGTATGACATCACTACCTGTGACCGACTTTTACAAAATGGCGTGTTCACTGTCAACAGTACGCGGGATTTTACGAGGGGACTTTCGTTGATTCAGGGATCGTATATACATATATGTGACATGTAAGTAATCAGAAACATTCTGACAATCTATGTCCTGTTATTTGTTGTTATATTTTTCATTGAAACCAACGGAAATAGTCCGAAATTCCGATAAATACCGTTGTCGTTGTGGATGATTTTGCGTCGGTCATTTTCAATTTGTCATCGCATACACGTTTTGTGTTTTTGTGTCTGGAACCGTATTGCTACGAGGGGTGTTCATTAAAGATTTCCCCTGACCCACTTTCGATGGAAAGGACTAGTGGACTGAAACTGTTAGTTTCTACCACTGAAAAGCCCTCATTTTGCGTCTCAAACCAGGACTTGACTTCAGAAATCAGTGTTTCGTCATCAGTGACACATTTTCCCTTCAAAAATGACTTCATGGTTGGAAAGAGGTGGAAGTCAGATGGTGCAAGGTCAGGAGAGTAAGGAGGATGTGGAAGGATTTCATAGCCATAGGACCGCGCTTCTGTCAGGGCAACATGAGATTTGTGTACTGGAGCATTGTCTTGCAGGAGACGGACACCCTTGGTCAGCATGCCACGCCTCTAAGCTTGATAGCGTCCCGCATTTTCCGCAGCAGTGAAGCATAATAAGCTCCTGTAATTGAGCATGACCTTGCCTGCAGAAGTTTAGACACGTGCCTTCTTTGGGGGTGGTGACTCCACATGCTTCTATTGCATCGACGGAACTTTAGTCTCAGGATCATAGTGATGGACCAATGTTTCATCCTGTGATAAGTCTGTCAAAAGTTTGCCTGTTTTTTTTGGCACATGTCCAAAAGATCCTTTGAGCAATTGACTCGTTCCTGCTTTTGGAAAGGTGTGAGTAACCTGGGAATCCATCGTGCAGACACCTTATGCATGTTCAAATTGTCATGGATGATTTTTTTCACAGACCCTTCACTGATCTTGACATCTTTTGCTTACTGGCGAACAGTTATACGTCGGTCTGCTAAAATGGCGGTCTCCACTTGATGGATAGTGTCCTCATCAATGGCTGAATTGGGGCGACCAGGAATGGCAGCTGTTTCCACAGATGTCCGACCACACTTGAACTGGCGATGCCAGTGTTTAACAACGTCATATGATGGGCATCTTCCCCATAAGTTGCTTTCATTTCATCGAAAGTTTCTTTTGGTGTGCCACCTTTCAAATATTAACAACCTTATCACTGCTGGGTATTTACTGGCTCCATTGTCACACCCTACTCGATCATAACACCTGTAAAAGTGGTAAGATTAATAGTTCGGTGCTGCAAATTCAGACATAACCTATAGATACATGTATCATTACACATGTGAAATTTCAACCAAATATGATAACCCTAAGTGGTTTAGAGGAAATCTTGAATGAACACCCCTCGTATGTAGAACTACACTATTTGTAATACTGTTCCATGATCTGTTTATGTCACGTTATCGCGAATGTACGGATATATCGAAGTTACAACACGGTCACACTAAGTTCGAGCAATTTTTCCTTTGAAGAAATATTTCCACAGTACATTTCACAATTTCGTAAACAGTGCCAAATGGACGGCTAAGCAACCGTCAATGACATATTTGGAAGCTTGTCACGTGATAAAACTGATGCGGCTGGCTGTAGTTACTGTTAGCACTGGTATATGTGATTATATCTTTAATATTTAGATGGTAATATCATGCAATAGCAGCGTTTAAATACGCGTTAGTCCTACACATTTACATGTATATGTACTCAGTGTAAATTGTGCTTCAGTAAGGGAGGTAACTCGTACATGTATCCCACCTCTGTTCTGTCAACGCACCCGGCGCCACAGGCTGTTTTGAGCACGGCCTCTCTCTCTCTCTCTCTCTCTCTCTCACACACACACTGCGAGTATCCATCCTGGCCAGCATTCACCAGGTGTCACTTCCTTGCCGCTTCACTATACGCAAAGATATTTAAACACGAAACGTAATTAATGCATCAATGGCCGTTCAGTATGTCTTGACTAAACTAAACAAATAGCAATATTGAGTTGTCTGGTCCAGCCTCGATTATTTACAGACGGCCGTCATACAGCTGGAATACTGCTGAGTCCTGCGTTAAACAACAAACAATCAAACAAACAACTATTGAATAGTAGCCTTGTTGTGAACAAAGTCGCTTGTAACAGATCCTGATCGAGGCAACTAATTAGTTATGTGTGTCAATTAACAAGGGGCCCTAGCTTCAAGCACACACATAAATACATGATTTAATGTGTGAATGGTGTCTGAAGACGTACAAGTCGAAATACGGCCTATCACTACATTTGGAAAAAATTCACAGTTATCAGTAATATCAATAAAAATTGGCTCCCATCATCCCTAGAAGAATACACATCCCCAATATAGCGTAATTTGTGGCTCATCGGCAATCTGAAAGACAGGAACAAGGTATAATACTTTGTCAAGCTACAATCATGACACAACTTGTATAGAAAAGCCATAACCTAGACAGTGTTAAACCAACTACACGCACCATGAACTCGTACAGTTATTGTTTTGTTAAATATCTCGGAATATATACATTACAAACAGGTGATACATTGATGCAAAGCTACATTTGACACAAAAGTGCACTTGTGTGAAATAATGATGTGGTTTTCGCACTGAAAAGCAACTTTGTTTTCTCGTGCAAAATGAGATCAAAAGTAATCATAAACATATTGAACATATTATTGAGTGTTATATTATGCATACTATAACGATTATGTCCCAGAAGGAGTTCAAAATATTCATTAAACGTGCTAAACACTTGCCGAAATGAAGCTCCATGTGCTTGGGTGAAATCACATTTGTTACTGTCGGGCGAGAAAAACGTAGTTGCTACCTACCAACTTCCAGTTTGGCATGGACAGCGCTTACCCCCTGTGAATGTAAATCTCAGAAAATGTATCTCAGATTACTTTGTGTAAGCCTCACCCTACATGTGGAGACAGTAAACATTGAAGAAAGCACACTACTTAATGCAGCTATAACATGAGGTGAAATCCTAAACTGTGCTCAGAATTTGAAAAATAACAAAGCTGCTGGTCTTGATAATATAATTAATGAATATACATTTGTATTTCAATTACCATTGATGTCTTTATAGCTATTTATATCAAACTTTTTAACATGGTTCTTAATACTGGTACATTCCCAGAAAAAAATATCAGTAGGTGTTATCAAACAAATGTTTAAGGGTAAAGGTTACAAACAAAAGCCCGAATATTATAGAACTATTACCCTGCTAAGTTGTTTTGGTAAAGTTTTTACTTCAGTTTTAAATAACGGTTTGCAAACATTCATTGAAACCAGTTCTATACTGTTGGAAGCTCAGGCAGGTTTCAGAAAGGGTTACTCTATCGTTGATCACACATTTCTCCATATAACCTCATGGAATTATTAAAAGCTAGGAATAAGAAAATATCTTGTGCGTTTGTAATTTTTCAAAAAGCATTTGATACAGCTTTGTGATCAGGACTTGGCAATAAGTATTATAAAATAACATATGTGGAAACTGTTTTAACGTTATCCATAATGTGAACCATATTATGAAATCATGACAAGGAGAAAACCTGTCGCCTGTCTTGTTTGCAATATTTTTTAATGGCTTCGAAGCAGCACTTGTACAGGATTCATGTAAATGTGTCCAATTGAAACCAAATATTGAGAAAATTCTGTAAAATCATGACATTTTCTAAACCTCTCAAGTAACTCTCCCCCTTATTAAATTGCACATATATTGCTACCCTAGAGAATCTTTATACATATGCATGCATGCTCGGCAAAAATGTTTTAACAAAATAATTTTGTACCTCTGATGCTGCTGCGTGTAAATAAAACTGCAGTTCAGTTCAGAAGCAGACTGTCTTAACCAAGGGCTGTAAGGGCTGCACAACATGCGAGGTGGTCTCTTTGCTGTCATATATAACCTGTATATAGAATATTCGTTTATGTATGCAACATACTAATTCAGAGCAAACACTATTTAGTATTACCAGAATGGATAGCTGAAAGTATAAAGATAGGTTGGCTGATCAGCGCTTAATGCTTACAGTTGACATGAACTAATCTAGCACCCCTTTGTTTATAAGTATAGTAGTCAATATCAGACAGTTATCTGGTGAGTATATTTGACTAGTGAAGATGATTGTTTCCAGATCCTTGCCTGTTATGACAGACATTATGCAGATGTGGGATTCATTCCCCAAACTTTATTAAATACACAATATGTGTCACCTTGACACAACAAACTGCTATGTACAAACTTGAGATAAACAGCGGGTCAGGGGATATTCGATTTCATGTGTGCAATGAATTTAACTGTGAAAGAATATATTTTTATGGGGTTTTAGTCAATGACACACACAATATGCGAGAAGTATGTGCATTCAGAAAATATAGAATCTTTCATTCAGTGGTGAGAGGTAACAAATAATCAGAAATCATTAACAAGCTGGGCATGTTTAAGCATAAAAAGCCGCATAAAGGAACAGTTATTTGGCCATTACGTCTTCGGGAGAAGTGGCTATTCCCGAGGAAAGCATGACTCATTCGTCACAGTGATCTATTGGGAGTGTTGCAGTGAGTTTATTACCACCTGTCAACTGAACTCAAGAGCAGTTTTAAAGTTCACAATATGACTCCGTATAATTTGCTTTGCATATCATAGCAGTGAACAAGCGCGCATTACTGGAAAAGGAAGTTTGCAACGAAGTTAATCATACAGATAAACATGAATAATTTGAGGAAACAGTTTATAGTGTAATGCCCCTGTAAGTATGAGGGTTGTCTGGTTTGTGCATCGGAATTATGATGGCAACTGGGAACTTATCCATGTTCGAAGCACAATATATGGTAACTACAAATCTGCAGACTGTTCAGGTGATATGTTTTCAGTTCAAAAGTGAGTTTTTTACAATTGGGATGCTGAATGCTAACAAGAAATTCGTCTTTTGTGTGAAGGTGTGATTACATTAATGTTTTATGCTCTTATATACTGACGTGCATGATGGGTATGTGCGTGCGCGCCCGCGTGTGTGTGTAGTGTGGGTCTGTGTCTGTGTCTGGGTATGTGTGTGTGTGATGGAAAATGTGATGTGTCGGTACAAAATTCAAACCTAATGCTTCTAAGTCCTTATATAGGTTACATTTTGTCCGATCAAATAGACAAGTAGGCAGTAGTCACGCCACTAGATGGATTCATCGGATTTAGTTGACTTTCAAACCTCAAATGAAAATATTATGAAAGGGATATTATGTAAAGTTAAGGTGAAAAGTTAAGGACATTCACACACGGGTAATAGAACATGCATATTAAGATGTTTGATTGATGATACAATCTTTTACTTTACTTCTAAATAAACAAAATATATTGATGGATTTCATTCTACAAACGTGGTTCGATCATTTGGATAATAACTTTGCTTTCTGGAATAACCATTAAAGAATTATGCAATGTGAAAATATTTACCTAACTTTCCAGGAGACACTGATTCATGCTTTCCTCGGGGATAGCCAAGTAAACTGATCAGTCAGTTGCCATTCATCTCCTTCAATATTCATCACCTCGGCTACTGTTGTTTCCGTAGGTCAACCCCGTCAAGTAGTTTAATGCATTACAGTGTTAAAATGTTTGCTGATACAATCCAAGCAACTCATAATTGGAGCGAAAAAAAATAAGGCATAAACACCCATTCTATTCGTAGAAAATGAGAGGCGTTTGAAAAATCGAAAGGATTCAAACTACTGCATTAATATATTTGTATAATTGTAACAAATATTGTCTAATAGAAATATCGATGTTTGTTGCCAGACCATAAGGACAAAATAAATACAAATACCTCATTATGGCGTATCAATATCTAATTCGCTCCTTGGACTCCTATTACCATGAACTTTACCCTGATGTATTTGTACATTTACATCTGATCATTCTGTTATTTACAAGATGAACCAATCAGAATGCAGAATCTTCATATGGCATGTTTATATGAGGAACATGTTGAAGGTCTAACCATCATATTTTAACAGCTCTGCTCACAATAGTCAAAGCTGCCGTTTGTATGTGACCAAAGGATACGATTCCACACGAACACGTGGAATAGGTTACGTGGGACTTCCACACAAACAATCATTGGAGAGCAATATAAATATTTTTTTGTAATGTATACGCACACTTATTGTGACACTTTAAATCAACATTAGGAACACAACACGTAAACCAGTCAACAAGTAAACCAGTCAAGACTTACACCAGTCGCCATTTAATCCAGTCAAAGATAAAACCTGTCCACACACAAACCAGTCAACAATTAAACCAGTCAAAAATTAAACCAATCAACACTTAAACCAGTCCAAACGTAAACCAGTATACAATTAAACCAGTAAACACTTAAACCAGTAAACACTTAATCCCGTCAACACGTAAACCAGTCAACCCTTAAACCAGTCCACACTTCACACTGTCGACAATTAAACCAGTCAACCCTAGAACAGAAAACACTTAAAGCAGTCAACAATTAAACAACACTTTAGCCGGTCTATACTTAAACCAGGGAACATTTAGACCAATCTACAATAAAAACAGTTAACGAGTAAACCCTTCAACACCTAAACCCGTCCACACGTGAACCACACCCACCCCACTGCAAATCAGTCAACCATTAAACATGTCAACATTTTTAACCGGTCTATACTTAAGCCAGGGACATTTAGACCAACCTACAATAAAAACAGTTAACAAGTAAACCCTTCAACACTTGAACCCGTCCACACGTAAACCAGTCAACACGTAATCCAGTCAAAACATAAACCAGTCAACACTTAAACAGATATACTTTAACAATTATGGCAACAGGTAAATAAAAGCGACAAACCCCTTTCCATAATCATAAATTTTTTTCTGCCAAACACAGAGTCGAAAGTACTATTCCAACGATATCATGAGTAATGAGCGTGTGTTTATGATTTGTTTGTTTGTTGTTTGTTGTCGCCGCACTCAGCAATATTCCAGCTATATGACTGGACCAGACAATCCAGTGATTGACATCATGACCATCGATCCACGCAACTGCGATCGATGACAAGTACCAACCAAGTCAGTGAGCCTGACCACCCGATCCCATTAGTCGCCTTTGCATGTGTTTATGAATCATTATCAAATAGTGACGATACAAGGAGTTCGCGAAACGTGAGCGTATCCTGACCCGTCGGTGGCACCATCACAAACACATGCAAAGGCAAGTCAATTGTACACCTGAAACATCCATGGGGACAAGAAATCTTTTATTCTGAAATGAATATATTAAGGATTAATTAAAACAATCATATTCATTTGCAGTGGCGTTGGGGTGGATTCAAAACAAGATATATTCAAGGAAGCAGTTTCAGACTCCTCGCGTTGTCTCGAACATTATTTCCTTTGGCAACTGGAAGAACATGATCACTTGTTGAAATGCGGGGCATAGATATGTAAGATCAAGCCCTAACGATACTCATTGTTTAGCTTTTAATTTGACAACTCACTGTTTAGTTTTCTTGTTCTGGTAACGCTATTCCTTTCAAATATTAGATTTTGATAATAACGCCCCACGTTTAACTGATAACCAAACATATTTTGAACATTGAGTTCGAGAGCATATGAAATAAGTTACAGAAATGAAGATCGGAGATTTACTTTTTCCTTGATATAATTTGCTAAGCTGTTAAGGAGGGTAAAATCAGAAGACATATGTGATTTGTGTAAGCATGTACATATGGAAAATAGTTTGAACGATAAACAGTATATGTTGGGCAAATGAGAGAAGGTCCACAGTCTTGGGGATTAAGTAGTCAGGGCTCTGTGACCAGATCATCGAATGTCTTCATGCTCCGATATGTATATTACCTTTTCATAAACTTGCATACATACTTTTCACGCACATAGAAATACACGTCTCCCTGAATGCTCGCAGTGTTCGGGTATTTTGCCGTGAGTCATTACCGTAAGGTGCATTGTAGGCGTACAATAAAAGTGAGGGGTTAGTCATACATGACGAACCTTTTCAAGTGCAACGGAAAAGATATTACTGTTCACTATAAGTTGTATTTCAATCATTAAAACTCTACCTTTTGAAACGCAGAAGTTATTCCGAGCAGATTTGTATTACAGTCAAGTCGTGTCCCACGCCCGGCGATGACACCAGCACATTTGTGTTGACAACAGAGATCCCATCGAAGTTGTTGTGAATGTTCACTCATTGAAATGTAGCATGTTTAGAACTTTGCACATTTGAAATAAGTGTGTTGACTATTAGTTTCGACCACTCACTGTTTACAAGTTGTGCTGTGACAACCCCAACTCAACAAAAGAAGTCGTATACGTTACGTGACAACACACCACACTGTAAGTCTGTGTTTATGCGTGTTTATATTCGTGTGAGCTGTAAAAGTCTGCTCAATATTTCCTTCAGGCAGACATTTGAATATGACCTGGAACCTTCTGAATATAATGAAGACTGGTTGCCTTTTTCGTCTTGTGCATGACTTGGATATTCTTTAAAACTAAGATACTCACTCACCCAGTTGACCCAATCACTAAACCTGGCGTAAATGTGAAACATCCCTTCTTCCCCTTTCGTGCTTTCCCTAGCAGTGGCTTTAAAAAGTAAAAGCATATTATTCACTTAGTTGGTAACCACAGATGTTGGCGTGAAGCCAATTATTGCGGTCCATCGTGTTGTATAATTAATTCCCAATCACCTTCCCCTGTACTGACGTGACAAGTCGACCCTCTATATACATGTGTACATTGTATAATTCCCAATCACCTCCCCCTGTACTGACGTGACAAGTCGACCCTCTATATACATGTGCACATTGTATAATTCCCAATCACGGCCCCCTGTACTGTTGCGACAAGTCGACTCTCTATATACATGTGTAAATTGTATAATTCCCAATCACGGCCCCCTGTACTGATGTGACAAGTCGGCCCTCTACCGGTGTAAATTGTATAATTCCGAAATCACGGCCCCCTGTACTGATGTGACAAGTCGACTCTCTATATACATGTGTAAATTGTTTAACTCCCAATCACGGCCTCCTGTACTGATGTGACTAGTCGACTCTCTATATACATGTGTAAATTGTATAATTCCCAATCACGGCCCCCTGCACTGACTTGACAAGTGGATCCTCTACAGGTGTACATTGTATAATTCCCAGTCACGGCTCCCTGTACTGACGTGACAAGTGGACCCTCTACCGGTGTACATTGTATAATTCCCAATCACGGCCCCCTTAACTGATGTGACAAGAAGACTCTCAATATACATGTGTAAATTGTATAATTCCCAATCACGGCACCCTGCACTGACTTGACAAGTGGACCCTCTACCGGTGTAAATTGTATAATTCCCAGTCACGGCTCCCTGTATTGATGTGACAAGTCGACCCTCTGCCGGTGTAAATTGTTTAATTCCCAATCACGGCCCCCTGTACTTATGTGACAAGTCGACCCTCTAAAGGTGTACATTGTATAATTCCCAATCAGCGTCCCCTGTACCGACGTGACAAGTCGACCCTCTACAGGTGTAAATTGTAAAATTCCAAGTCACTGCCCCCTGTACTTATGTGACAAGTCGACCCTCTAAAGGTGTACATTGTATAATTCCCAATCACAGCCGCCCTGTACTGAGGTGACAAGTCGACTCTCTATATACATGTATAAATTGTATAAATCCCAATCACGGCACCCTGCACTGACTTGACAAGTGGACCCTCTACCGGTGTAAATTGTATAATTCCCAGTCACGGCTCCCTGTACTGATGTGACCAGTCGACTCTCTATATACATGTATAAATTGTATAATTCTCAATCACGGCCCCCTGCACTGACTTGACAAGTCCACCCTCTACCGGTGTAAATTGTATAATTCCCAGTCACGGCTCCCTGTACTGATGTGACAAGTGGACCCTCTACAGGTGTACATTGTATAATTCCCAATCACGACACCATGACCTGATGTGACAAGTCGAATCTCTATATACATGTGTAAATTGTATAATTCTCATTCACGACACCCTGAACTGATGTGACAAGTAGACTCTCTATATACATGTGTAAATTGTATAATTCCCAATCACGGCCCCCTCTACTGATGTGACAAGTGGACCCTCTACATGTGTACATTGTATAATTCCCAATCACGGCCCCCTTAACTGATGTGACAAGTAGACTCTCTATATACATGTGTAAATTGTATAATTCCCAATCACGGCCCCCTGTACTGATGTGACAAGTCGACTCTCTACCGGTGTAAATTGTATTATTCCCAATCACGGCCCCCTGTACTGATGTGACAAGTCGTCCCTCCACATGTGTAAATTGTATAATTCCCAATCACGGCCCCCTGTACTGATGTGACAAGTCGACTCTCTATATACATGTATAAATTGTATTATTCCCAATCACGGCCCCCTGCACTGACTTGACAAGTGGACCCTCTGCCGGTGTAAATTGTATAATTCCCAGTCACGGCTCCCTGTACTGACGTGACAAGTAGACTCTCTATATACATGTGTAAATTGTATAATTCCCAATCACGGCCCCCTCTACTGATGTGACAAGTCCACCCTCTACAGGTGTACATTGTATAATTCCCAATCACGGCCCCCTGTACTGATGTGACAAGTCGACCCTCCACATGTGTAAATTGTATAATTCCCAATCACGGCCCCCTGTACTGATGTGACAAGTAGACTCTCTATATACATGTATAAATTGTATAATTCCCAATCACTGCCCCGTGTACTGATCTGACAAGTCGACCCTCCGCATGTGTAAATTGTATAATTCCCAATCACGGCCCCCTGTACTGATGTGACAAGTCGACCCTCCGCATGTGTAAATTGTATAATTCCCAGTCACGGCTCCCTGTACTGATGTGACAAGTCGACCCTCTGCAGGTGTAAAATGTTTAATTCCCAATCACGGCCCCCTGTACTTATGTGACAAGTCGACCCTCTAAAGGTGTACATTGTATAATTCCCAATCACCGTCCCCTGTACCGACGTGACAAGTCGACCCTCTACAGGTGTAAATTGTAAAATTCCAAGTCACTGCCCCCTGTACTTATGTGACAAGTCGACCCTCTAAAGGTGTACATTGTATAATTCCCAATCACAGCCGCCCTGTACTTATGTGACAAGTCGACCCTCTAAAGGTGTACATTGTATAATTCCCAATCACAGCCGCCCTGTACTGAGGTGACAAGTCGACTCTCTATATACATGTATAAATTGTATAAATCCCAATCACGGCACCCTGCACTGACTTGACAAGTGGACCCTCTACCGGTGTAAATTGTATAATTCCCAGTCACGGCTCCCTGTACTGATGTGACCAGTCGACTCTCTATATACATGTATAAATTGTATAATTCCCAATCACGGCCCCCTGCACTGACTTGACAAGTCCACCCTCTACCGGTGTAAATTGTATAATTCCCAGTCACGGCTCCCTGTACTGATGTGACAAGTGGACCCTCTACAGGTGTACATTGTATAATTCCCAATCACGGCCCCCTTAACTGATGTGACAAGTAGACTCTCTATATACATGTGTAAATTGTATAATTCCCAATCACGGCCCCCTGTACTGATGTGACAAGTCGACTCTCTACCGGTGTAAATTGTATTATTCCCAATCACGGCCCCCTGTACTGATGTGACAAGTCGTCCCTCCACATGTGTAAATTGTATAATTCCCAATCACGGCCCCCTGTACTGATGTGACAAGTCGACTCTCTATATACATGTATAAATTGTATTATTCCCAATCACGGCCCCCTGCACTGACTTGACAAGTGGACCCTCTGCCGGTGTAAATTGTATAATTCCCAGTCACGGCTCCCTGTACTGACGTGACAAGTAGACTCTCTATATACATGTGTAAATTGTATAATTCCCAATCACGGCCCCCTCTACTGATGTGACAAGTGGACCCTCTACCGGTGTAAATTGTATAATTCCCAATCACGGCCCCCTGTACTGATGTGACAAGTCGACCCTCCACATGTGTAAATTGAATAATTCCCAATCACGGCCCCCTGTACTGATGTGACAAGTAGACTCTCTATATACATGTATAAATTGTATAATTCCCAATCACTGCCCGTGTACTGATCTGACAAGTCGACCCTCCGCATGTGTAAATTGTATAATTCCCAATCACGGCCCCCTGTACTGATGTGACAAGTCGACCCTCCGCATGTGTAAATTGTATAATTCTCATTCACGACACCCTGAACTGATGTGACAAGTAGACTCTCTATATACATGTGTAAATTGTATAATTCCCAATCACGGCCCCCTGTACTGATGTGACAAGTGGACCCTCTACATGTGTACATTGTATAATTCCCAATCACGGCCCCCTTAACTGATGTGACAAGTAGACTCTCTATATACATGTGAAAATTGTATAATTCCCAATCGCGGCCCCCTGTACTGAGGTGACAAGTCGACTCTCTACAGGTGTAAATTGTATAATTCCCAATCACGGCCCCCTGTACTGATGTGACAAGTCGACCCTCCACATGTGTAAATTGTATAATTCCCAATCACGGCCCTCTGTACTGATGTGACAAGTGGACCCTCTACAGGTGTACATTGTATAATTCCCAATCACGACACCCTGAACTGATGTGACAAGTCGACTCTCTATATACATGTGTAAATTGTATGATTCTAAATCACGGCCCCCTGTACTCATGTGACAAGTAGACTCTGTATATACATGTATAATTTGTATAATTCCCAATCACGGCCCCCTGTACTGATGTGACAAGTCGACTCTCTATATACATGTATAAATTGTATTATTCCCAATCACGGCCCCCTGCACTGACTTGACAAGTGGACCCTCTGCCGGTGTAAATTGTATAATTCCCAGTCACGGCTCCCTGTACTGACGTGACAAGTAGACTCTCTATATACATGTGTAAATTGTATAATTCCCAATCACGGCCCCCTCTACTGATGTGACAAGTGGACCCTCTACAGGTGTACATTGTATAATTCCCAATCACGGCCCCCTGTACTGATGTGACAAGTCGACCCTCCACATGTGTAAATTGTATAATTCCCAATCACGGCCCCCTGTACTGATGTGACAAGTAGACTCTCTATATACATGTATAAATTGTATAATTCCCAATCACTGCCCCGTGTACTGATCTGACAAGTCGACCCTCCGCATGTGTAAATTGTATAATTCCCAATCACGGCCCCGTGTACTGATCTGACAAGTCGACCCTCCGCATGTGTAAATTGTATAATTCTCATTCACGACACCCTGAACTGATGTGACAAGTAGACTCTCTATATACATGTGTAAATTGTATAATTCCCAATCACGGCCCCCTGTACTGATGTGACAAGTGGACCCTCTACATGTGTACATTGTATAATTCCCAATCACGGCCCCCTTAACTGATGTGACAAGTAGACTCTCTATATATATGTGAAAATTGTATAATTCCCAATCGCGGCCCCCTGTACGGAGGTGACAAGTCGACTCTCTACAGGTGTAAATTGTATAATTCCCAATCACGGCCCCCTCTACTGATGTGACAAGTCGACCCTCCACATGTGTAAATTGTATAATTCCCAATCACGGCCCCCTGTACTGATGTGACAAGTCGACTCTCTATATACATGTGTAAATTGTATAATTCCCAATCACGGCCCCCTGTACTGATGTGACAAGTAGATTCTCTATATACATGTATAAATTGTATAATTCCCAATCACGGCCCCCTGTACTGATGTGACAAGTCGACCCTCCGCATGTGTAAATTGTATAATTCCCAATCACGGCCCCCTGTACTTATGTGACAAGTCGACCCTCTAAAGGTGTACATTGTATAATTCCCAATCACTGCCCCCTGTACTGATGTGACAAGTCGACTCTCTATATACATGTATCAATTGTATAATTCCCAATCACGGCCCCCTGTACTGATGTGACAAGTCGACCCTCTACAGGTGTAAATTGTATAATTCCCAATCACGGCCCCCTTTACTGACGTGACAAGTGGACCATCTACAGGTGTACATTGTATAATTCCCAGTCACGTCTCCCTGTACTGATGTGACAAGTGGACCCTCTACAGGTGTACATTGTATAATTCCCAATCACGACACCCTGAACTGATGTGACAAGTCGACTCTCTATATACATGTGTAAATTGTATGATTCTAAATCACGGCCCCCTGTACTCATGTGACAAGTAGACTCTGTATATACATGTATAATTTGTATAATTCCCGATCACGGCCCCCTGTACTGATGTGACAAGTCGACTTTCTATATACATGTGTAAATTGAATAATTCTCAATCACGGCCCCCTCTACTGATGTGACAAATGGACCCTCTACAGGTGTACATTGTATAATTCCCAATCACGGCCCCCTGTACTTATGTGACAAGTCGACCCTCCACATGTGTAAATTGTATAATTCCCAATCACGGCACCCTGCACTGACTTGACAAGTGGACCCTCTACCGGTGTAAATTGTATAATTCCCAGTCACGGCTCCCTGTACTGATGTGACAAGTCGACTCTCTATATACATGTATAAATTGTATAATTCCGAATCACGGCCCCCTGCACTGACTTGACAAGTCCACCCTCTACCGGTGTAAATTGTATAATTCCCAGTCACGGCTCCCTGTACTGATGTGACAAGTGGACCCTCTACAGGTGTACATTGTATAATTCCCAATCACGACACCCTGACCTGATGTGACAAGTCGACTCTCTATATACATGTGTAAATTGTATAATTCTCATTCACGACACCCTGAACTGATGTGACAAGTAGACTCTCTATATACATGTGTAAATTGTATAATTCCCAATCACGGCCCCCTCTACTGATGTGACAAGTGGACCCTCTACATGTGTACATTGTATAATTCCCAATCACGGCCCCCTTAACTGATGTGACAAGTAGACTCTCTATATACATGTGTAAATTGTATAATTCCCAATCACGGCCCCCTGTACTGATGTGACAAGTCGACTCTCTACCGGTGTAAATTGTATAATTCCCAACCACGGCCCCCTGTACTGATGTGGCAAGTCGTCCCTCCACATGTGTAAATTGTATAATTCCCAATCACGGCCCCCTGTACTGATGTGACAAGTCGACTCTCTATATACATGTATAAATTGTTTTATTCCCAATCACGGCCCCCTGCACTGACTTGACAAGTGGACCCTCTACCGGTGTAAATTGTATAATTCCCAGTCACGGCTCCCTGTACTGACGTGACAAGTGGACCCTCGACAGGCGTACATTGTATAATTCCCAATCACGACACCCTGAACTGATGTGACAAGTCGACTCTCTATATACATGTGTAAATTGTATAATTCCCAATCACGGCCCCCTCTACTGATGTGACAAGGGGACCCTCTACAGGTGTACATTGTATAATTCCCAATCACGGCCCCCTGTACTCATGTGACAAGTCGACCCTCCACATGTGTAAATTGTATAATTCCCAATCAAGGCCCCCTGTACTGATGTGACAAGTAGACTCTCTATATACATGTGTAAATTGTATAATTCCCAATCACTGCCCCCTGTACTGATCTGACAAGTCGACCCTCCGCATGTGTAAATTGTATAATTCCCAATCACGGCCCCCTGTACTGATGTGACAAGTCGACCCTCCGCATGTGTAAATTGTATAATTCTCATTCACGACACCCTGAACTGATGTGACAAGTAGACTCTCTATATACATGTGTAAATTGTATAATTCCCAATCACGGCCCCCTGTACTGATGTGACAAGTGGACCCTCTACATGTGTACATTGTATAATTCCCAATCACGGCCCCCTTAACTGATGTGACAAGTAGACTCTCTATATACATGTGTAAATTGTATAATTCCCAATCACGGCCCCCTGTACTGAGGTGACAAGTCGACTCTCTACAGGTGTAAATTGTATAATTCCCAATCACGGCCCCCTGTACTGATGTGACAAGTCGACCCTCCACATGTGTAAATTGTATAATTCCCAATCACGGCCCCCTGTACTGATGTGACAAGTCGACTCTCTATATACATGTGTAAATTGTATAATTCCCAATCACGGCCCCCTGTACTGATGTGACAAGTAGATTCTCTATATACATGTGTAAATTGTATAATTCCCAATCACGGCCCCCTGTACTCATGTGACAAGTAGACTCTCTATATACATGTTTAAATTGTATAATTCCCAATCACGCCCCCCTGTACTGATGTGACAAGTCGACCCTCTAAAGTTGTACATTGTATAATTCCCAATCACTGCCCCCTGTACTGATGTGACAAGTCGACTCTCTATATACATGTATAAATTGTATAATTCCCAATCACGGCCCCCTGTACTGATGTTACAAGTCGACTCTCTATATACATGTGTAAATTGTATAATTCCCAATCACGGCCCCCTGTACTGATGTGACAAGTAGACTCTCTACAGGTGTAAATTGTATAATTCCCAATCACGGCCCCCGTGTACTGATGTGACAAGTGGACCCTCTACAGGTGTAGATTGTTTGATTCCCAATCACGGCCCCCTGTACTGATGTGACAAGTCGACCCTCCACATGTGTAAATTGTATAATTCCCAATCACGGCCCCCTGTACTGATGTGACAAGTCGACTCTCTATATACATGTATAAATTGTATAATTCCCAATCAAGGCCCCCTGTACTGATGTGACAAGTAGACTCTCTATATACATGTTTAAATTGTATAATTCCCAATCACGGCCCTCTCTAGTGATGGGACAAGTGGACCCTCTACAGGTGTACATTGTATAATTCCTAATCACGCCCCCCTGTACTGATGTGACAAGTCGACCCTCCGCATGTGTAAATTGTATAATTCCCAATCACGACCCCCTGTACTGATGTGACAAGTCGACCCTCCGCATGTGTAAATTGTATAATTCCCAATCACTGCCCCGTGTACTGATGTGACAAGTCGACCCTCCGCATGTGTAAATTGTATAATTCCCAATCACGGCCCCCTGTACTGATGTGACAAGTCGACCCTCCGCATGTGTAAATTGTATAATTCTCATTCACGACACCCTGAACTGATGTGACAAGTAGACTCTCTATATACATGTGTAAATTGTATAATTCCCAATCACGGACCCCTGTACTGATGTGACAAGTGGACCCTCTACATGTGTACATTGTATAATTCCCAATCACGGCCCCCTTAACTGATGTGACAAGTAGACTCTCTATATACATGTGAAAATTGTATAATTCCCAATCGCGGCCCCCTGTACTGAGGTGACAAGTCGACTCTCTACTGGTGTAAATTGTATAATTCCCAATCACGGCCCCCTGTACTGATGTGACAAGTCGACCCTCCACATGTGTAAATTGTATAATTCCCAATCACGGCCCTCTGTACTGATGTGACAAGTGGACCCTCTACAGGTGTACATTGTATAATTCCCAATCACGACACCCTGAACTGATGTGACAAGTCGACTCTCTATATACATGTGTAAATTGTATGATTCTAAATCACGGCCCCCTGTACTCATGTGACAAGTAGACTCTGTATATACATGTATAATTTGTATAATTCCCAATTACGGCCCCCTGTACTGATGTGACAAGTCGACTCTCTATATACATGTATAAATGGTATTATTCCCAATCACGGCCCCCTGCACTGACTTGACAAGTGGACCCTCTGCCGGTGTAAATTGTATAATTCCCAGTCACGGCTCCCTGTACTGACGTGACAAGTAGACTCTCTATATACATGTGGAAATTGTATAATTCCCAATCACGGCCCCCTCTACTGATGTGACAAGTGGACCCTCTACAGGTGTACATTGTATAATTCCCAATCACGGCCCCCTGTACTGATGTGACAAGTCGACCCCCACATGTGTAAATTGTATAATTCCCAATCACGGCCCCCTGTACTGATGTGACAAGTAGACTCTCTATATACATGTATAAATTGTATAATTCCCAATCACTGCCCCGTGTACTGATCTGACAAGTCGACCCTCCGCATGTGTAAATTGTATAATTCCCAATCACGGCCCCCTGTACTGATGTGACAAGTCGACCCTCCGCATGTGTAAATTGTATAATTCTCATTCACGACACCCTGAACTGATGTGACAAGTAGACTCTCTATATACATGTGTAAATTGTATAATTCTCAATCACGGCCCCCTGTACTGATGTGACAAGTGGACCCTCTACATGTGTACATTGTATAATTCCCAATCACGGCCCCCTTAACTGATGTGACAAGTAGACTCTCTATATACATGTGAAAATTGTATAATTCCCAATCGCGGCCCCCTGTACTGAGGTGGCAAGTCGACTCTCTACAGGTGTAAATTGTATAATTCCCAATCACGGCCCCCTGTACTGATGTGACAAGTCGACCCTCCACATGTGTAAATTGTATAATTCCCAATCACGGCCCCCTGTACTGATGTGACAAGTCGACTCTCTATATACATGTGTAAATTGTATAATTCCCAATCACGGCCCCCTGTACTGATGTGACAAGTAGATTCTCTATATACATGTATAAATTGTATAATTCCCAATCACGGCCCCCTGTACTGATGTGACAAGTCGACCCTCCGCATGTGTAAATTGTATAATTCCCAATCACGGCCCCCTGTACTTATGTGACAAGTCGACCCTCTAAAGGTGTACATTGTATAATTCCCAATCACGGCCCCCTGTATTGATGTGACAAGTCGACTCTCTATATACATGTATCAATTGTATAATTCCCAATCACGGCCCCCTGTACTGATGTGACAAGTCGACCCTCTACAGGTGTAAATTGTATAATTCCCAATCACGGCCCCCTTTACTGACGTGACAAGTGGACCATCTACAGGTGTACATTGTATAATTCCCAGTCACGTCTCCCTGTACTGATGTGACAAGTGGACCCTCTACAGGTGTACATTGTATAATTCCCAATCACGACACCCTGAACTGATGTGACAAGTCGACTCTCTATAAACATGTGTAAATTGTATGATTCTAAATCACGGCCCCCTGTAGTCATGTGACAAGTAGACTCTGTATATACATGTATAATTTGTATAATTCCCGATCACTGCCCCCTGTACTGATGTGACAAATCGACTTTCTATATACATGTGTAAATTGAATAATTCTCAATCACGGCCCCCTCTACTGATGTGACAAATGGACCCTCTACAGGTGTACATTGTATAATTCCCAATCACGGCCCCCTGTACTGATGTGACAAGTCGACTCTCTATATACATGTATAAATTGTATAATTCCCAATCACGGCCCCCTGCACTGACTTGACAAGTCCACCCTCTACAGGTGTAAATTGTATAATTCCCAGTCACGGCTCCCTGTACTGATGTGACAAGTGGACCCTCTACAGGTGTACATTGTATAATTCCCAATCACGACACCCTGACCTGATGTGACAAGTCGACTCTCTATATACATGTGTAAATTGTATAATTCTCATTCACGACACCCTGAACTGATGTGACAAGTAGACTCTCTATATACATGTGTAAATTGTATAATTCCCAATCACGGCCCCCTCTACTGATGTGACAAGTGGACCCTCTACATGTGTACATTGTATAATTCCCAATCACGGCCCCCTTAACTGATGTGACAAGTAGACTCTCTATATACATGTGTAAATTGTATAATTCCCAATCACGGCCCCCTGTACTGATGTGAGAAGTCG
This sequence comes from Haliotis rufescens, assembly GCF_023055435.1. Taxonomy (NCBI): domain Eukaryota; kingdom Metazoa; phylum Mollusca; class Gastropoda; order Lepetellida; family Haliotidae; genus Haliotis; species Haliotis rufescens. The sequence continues at coordinate 38,657,987 of NW_025963813.1, forward strand.
ACTCTCTACCGTTGTAAATTGTATAATTCCCAACCACGGCCCCCTGTACTGATGTGGCAAGTCGTCCCTCCACATGTGTAAATTGTATAATTCCCAATCACGGCCCCCTGTACTGATGTGACAAGTCGACTCTCTATATACATGTATAAATTGTATTATTCCCAATCACGGCCCCCTGCAGTGACTTGACAAGTGGACCCTCTACAGGTGTACATTGTATAATTCCCAGTCACGGCTCCCTGTACTGATGTGACAAGTCGACTCTCCACATGTGTAAATTGTATAATTCCCAATGATGGCACTCTGCACTGACTTGACAAGTGGACCCTCTACCGGTGTAAATTGTATAATTCCCAGTCACGGCTCCCTGTACTGATGTGACAAGTCGACTCTCTATATACATGTATAAATTGTATAATTCCCAATCACGGCCCCCTGCACTGACTTGACAAGTCCACCCTCTACCGGTGTAAATTGTATAATTCCCAGTCATGGCTCCCTGTACTGATGTGACAAGTGGACCCTCTACAGGTGTACATTGTATAATTCCCAATCACGACACCCTGACCTGATGTGACAAGTCGACTCTCTATATACATGTGTAAATTGTATAATTCTCATTCACGACACCCTGAACTGATGTGACAAGTAGACTCTCTATATACATGTGTAAATTGTATAATTCCCAATCACGGCCCCCTCTACTGATGTGACAAGTGGACCCTCTACATGTGTACATTGTATAATTCCCAATCACGGCCCCCTTAACTGATGTGACAAGTCGACTCTCTACCGGTGTAAATTGTATAATTCCCAACCACGGCCCCCTGTACTGATGTGGCAAGTCGTCCCTCCACATGTGTAAATTGTATAATTCCCAATCACGGCCCCCTGTACTGATGTGACAAGTCGACTCTCTATATACATGTATAAATTGTATTATTCCCAATCACGGCCCCCTGCACTGACTTGACAAGTGGACTCTCTACCGGTGTAAATTGTATAATTCCCAGTCACGGCTCCCTGTACTGACGTGACAAGTGGACCCTCGACAGGCGTACATTGTATAATTCCCAATCACGACACCCTGAACTGATGTGACAAGTAGACTCTCTATATACATGTGTAAATTGTATAATTCCCAATCACGGCCCCCTCTACTGATGTGACAAGTGGACCCTCTACAGGTGTACATTGTATAATTCCCAATCACGGCCCCCTGTACTGATGTGACAAGTCGACCCTCCACATGTGTAAATTGTATAATTCCCAATCACGGCCCCCTGTACTGATGTGACAAGTAGACTCTCTATATACATGTGTAAATTGTATAATTCCCAATCACTGCCCCCTGTACTGATCTGACAAGTCGACCCTCCGCATGTGTAAATTGTATAATTCTCATTCACGACACCCTGAACTGATGTGACAAGTAGACTCTCTATATACATGTGTAAATTGTATAATTCCCAATCACGGCCCCCTGTACTGATGTGACAAGTGGACCCTCTACATGTGTACATTGTATAATTCCCAATCACGGCCCCCTTAACTGATGTGAGAAGTAGACTCTCTATATACATGTGTAAATTGTATAATTCCCAATCACGGCCCCCTGTACTGAGGTGACAAGTCGACTCTCTACAGGTGTAAATTGTATAATTCCCAATCACGGCCCCCTGTACTGATGTGACAAGTCGACCCTCCACATGTGTAAATTGTATAATTCCCAATCACGGCCCCCTGTACTGATGTGACAAGTCGACTCTCTATATACATGTGTAAATTGTATAATTCCCAATCACGGCCCCCTGTACTGATGTGACAAGTAGATTCTCTATATACATGTGTAAATTGTATAATTCCCAATCACGGCCCCCTGTACTGATGTGACAAGTGGACCCTCTACATGTGTACATTGTATAATTCCCAATCACGGCCCCCTTAACTGATGTGACAAGTAGACTCTCTATATACATGTGTAAATTGTATAATTCCCAATCACGGCCCCCTGTACTGATGTGACAAGTCGACCCTCTAAAGTTGTACATTGTATAATTCCCAATCACTGCCCCCTGTACTGATGTGACAAGTCGACTCTCTATATACATGTATAAATTGTATAATTCCCAATCACGGCCCCCTGTACTGATGTGACAAGTCGACTCTCTATATACATGTGTAAATTGTATAATTCCCAATCACGGCCCCCTGTACTGATGTGACAAGTAGACTCTCTACAGGTGTAAATTGTATAATTCCCAATCACGGCCCCCGTGTACTGATGTGACAAGTGGACCCTCTACAGGTGTAGATTGTTTGATTCCCAATCACGGCCCCCTGTACTGATGTGACAAGTCGACCCTCCACATGTGTAAATTGTATAATTCCCAATCACGGCCCCCTGTACTGATGTGACAAGTCGACTCTCTATATACATGTATAAATTGTATAATTCCCAATCAAGGCCCCCTGTACTGATGTGACAAGAAGACTCTCTATATACATGTATAATTTGTATAATTCCCAATCACTGCCCCCTGTACTGATGTGACAAGTCGACCTTCCACATGTGTAAATTGTATAATTCCCGATCACGGCCCCCTGTACTGATGTGACAAGTCGACTTTCTATATACATGTGTAAATTGAATAATTCTCAATCACGGCCCCCTCTACTGATGTGACAAATGGACCCTCTACAGGTGTACATTGTATAATTCCCAATCACGGCCCCCTGTACTGATGTGACAAGTCGACTCTCTATATACATGTATAAATTGTATAATTCCCAATCAAGGCCCCCTGTACTGATGTGACAAGTAGACTCTCTATATACATGTATAATTTGTATAATTCCCAATCACTGCCCCCTGTACCGATGTGACAAGTGGACCCTCTACAGGTGTACATTGTATAATTCCCAATCACGAAACCCTGACCTGATGTGACAAGTCGACTCTCTATATACATGTGTAAATTGTATAATTCCCAATCACGGCCCCCTGTACTCATGTGACAAGTAGACTCTGTATATACGTGTATAAATTGTATAATTCCCAATCACGCCCCCCTGTACTGATGTGACAAGTCGACCCTTCAAATGTGTAAATTGTATAATTCCCAATCACGCCCCCCTGTACTGATGTGACAAGTCGAGTTTCTATATACATGTGTAAATTGAATAATTCTCAATCACGGCCCCCTCTACTGATGTGACAAATGGACCCTCTACAGGTGTACATTGTATAATTCCCAATCACGGCCCCCTGTACTGATGTGACAAGTCGACTCTCTATATACATGGATGAATTGTATAATTCCCAATCAAGGCCCCCTGTACTGATGTGACAAGTAGACTCTCTATATACATGTTTAAATTGTATAATTCCCAATCACGGCCCTCTCTAGTGATGGGACAAGTGGACCCTCTACAGGTGTACATTGTATAATTCCCAATCACGCCCCCCTGTACTGATGTGACAAGTCGACCCTTCAAATGTGTAAATTGTATAATTCCCAATCACGCCCCCCTGTACTGATGTGACAAGTCGACTCTCTATATACATGTGTAAATTGTATAATTCCCAATCACGGCCCCCTGTACTGATGTGACAAGTAGACTCTCTACAGGTGTAAATTGTATAATTCCCAATCACGGCCCCCGTGTACTGATGTGACAAGTGGACCCTCTACAGGTGTAGATTGTTTGATTCCCAATCACGGCCCCCTGTACTGATGTGACAAGTCGACCCTCCACATGTGTAAATTGTATAATTCCCAATCACGGCCCCCTGTACTGATGTGACAAGTCGACTCTCTATATACATGTATGAATTGTATAATTCCCAATCAAGGCCCCCTGTACTGATGTGACAAGAAGACTCTCTATATACTTGATAATTTGTATAATTCCCAATCACTGCCCCCTGTACTGATGTGACAAGTCGACCCTCCGCATGTGTAAATTGTATAATTCCCAATCACGGCCCCCTGAACCGATGTGACAAGTCGACCCTCCGCATGTGTAAATTGTATAATTCCCAATCACGGCCCCCTGTACTGATGTGACAAGTCGACCCTCCGCATGTGTAAATTGTATAATTCCCAATCACTGCCCCCTGTACTGATGTGACAAGTCGACCCTCTACAGGTGTAAATTGTATAATTCCCAATCACGGCCCCCTGAACTGATGTGACAAGTAGACACTCTATATACATGTATAAATTGTATAATTCCCAATCACGGACCCATGTACTGACGTGAGAAGTTGACCCTCTACAGGTGTACATTGTATAATTCCCAATCACGGCTCCCTGTACTGACGTGACAAGTGGACCCTCTACAGGTGTACATTGTATAATTCCCAATCAAGACACCCTGAACTGATGTGAGAAGTAGACTCTCTATATACATGTTTAAATTGTATAATTCCCAATCACGGCCCTCTCTATTGATGTGACAAGTGGACCCTCTACAGGTGTACATTGTATAATTCCCATTCACGGCCCCCTGTACTCATGTGACAAGTCGACCCTCCACATGTGTAAATTGTATACTTCCCAATCACGCCCCCCTGTACTGATGTGACGAGTAGACCCTCTACAGGAATAAATTGTATAATTCCCAGTCACGGCTCCCTGTACTGACGTGACAAGTGGACCCTCTACAGGTGTACATTGTATAATTCCCAATCACGACACCCTGACCTGATGTGACAAGTCGACTCTCTATATACATGTGTAAATTGTATAATTCCAAATCACGGCCCCCTGTACTCATGTGACAAGTAGACTCTGTATATACATGTTGAAATTGTAAAATTACCAATCACGGCCCTCTCTACTGATTTGACAAGTGGACCCTCTACAGGTGTACATTGTATAATTCCCAATCACGGTCCCCTGTACTGATGTGACAAGTCGACCCTTCACATGTGTAAATTGTATAATTCCCAATCACGCCCCCCTGTACTGATGTGACACGTCGACTCTCTATATACATGTGTAAATTGTATAATTCCCTATCACGGCCCCCTTTACTGATGTGACAAGTAGACTCTCTAAATACATGTGTAAATTGTATAATTCCCAATCACGGCCCGCTTTACTGATGTGACAAATCGACCCTCTACAGGTGTAAATTGTATAATTCCCAATCACGGCCCCCTGAACTGATGTGACAAGTAGACTCTCTTTATACATGTATAAATTGTATAATTCCCAATCACTGCCCCATGTACTGACGTGAGAAGTGGACCCTCTACAGGTGTACATTGTATAATTCCCAGTCACGGCACCCTGTACTGACGTGACAAGTGGACCCTCTACATGTGTAAATTGTATAATTCACAATCACGGCCCCCTGTACTGATGTGAGAAGTCGACCCTCTACATGTGTAAACTGTATAATTCCCAATCACGGCCCCCTGTACTGATGTGACAAGTGGACCCTCTACAGGTGTACATTGTATAATTCCGAAATCACGGCCCCCTGTACTGATGTGACAAATAGACTCTCTATATACATGTATAAATTGTATCATTCCCAATCACGGCCCCCTGTACTGATGTGACAAGTAGACTCTCTATATACATGTATAAATTGTATAATTCCCAATCACGGCACTCTCTACTGATGTGACAAGTGGACCCTCTACAGGTGTACATTGTATAATTCCCAATCACGCCCCCCTGTACTGATGTGACAAGTCGACCCTCCGCATGTGTAAATTGTATAATTCCCAATCACGGCCCCCTGTACAGATGTGACAAGTCGACCCTCCGCATGTGTAAATTGTATAATTCCCAATCACGGCCCCCTGTACTGATGTGACAAGTAGACCCTCTACAGGTGTAAATTGTATAATTCCCAATCAAGGCCCCCTGTACTGATGTGACAAGTAGACTCTCTATATACATTTATAAATTGTATCATTCCCAATCACGTCCCCCTGTACTGACGTGAGAAGTGGACCCTCTACAGGTGTACATTGTATAATTCCCAATCACAGCTCCCTGTACTGACGTGACAAGTGGACCCGCTACAGGTGTACATTGTATAATTCCCAATCAAGACACCCTGAACTGATGTGACAAGTAGAATCTCTATATACATGTGTAAATTGTATAATTCCCAATCACGGCTGTTTCTACTGATGTGACAAGTCGACCCTCTACAGGTGTACATTGTATAATTTCCAATCACGTCCCCTGTACTGATGTGACAAGTCGACCCTCCACATGTGTAAATTGTATAATTCCCAATCACGCCCCCCTGTACTGATGTGACAAGTAGACTCTCTATATACATGTGTAAATTGTATAATTCCCAATCACGGCCCCCTGTACTGATGTGACAAGTCGAGCCTCTACATGTGTAAATTGTATAATTCCCAATCACGGCCCCCTGAACTGATGTGACAAGTAGACTCTCTATATACATGTATAAATTGTATAATTCCCAATCACGGCCCCATGTACTGACGTGAGAAGTGGACCCTCTACAGGTGTACATTGTATAATTCCCAGTCACGGCTCCCTGTACTGACGTGACAAGTGGACCCTCTACAGGTGTACATTGTATTATTACCAATCACGACACCCTGAACTGATGTGACAAGTACATTCTCTATATACATGTGTAAATTGTATAATTCCCAATCACGGCCCCCTGTACTCATATGACAAGTAGACTCTCTAAATACAGGTGTACATTGTATAATTCCCAGTCACGGCTCCCTGTACTGACGTGACAAGTGGACCCTCTACAGGTGTACATTGTATAATTCCCAATCACGACACCCTGAACTGATGTGACAAGTACATTCTCTATATACATGTGTAAATTGTATAATTCCCAGTCACGGCCCCCTGTACTCATGTGACAAGTAGACTCTCTATATACATGTATAAATTGTACAATTCCCAATCACGGCCCCCTGTACTGACGTGAGAAGTGGACCCTGTACAGGTGTACATTGTATAATTCCCAATCACGTCTCCCTGTACTGACGTGACAAGTGGACCCTCTACAGGTGTACATTGTACAATTCCCAATCACGGCCCCCTGTACTGACGTGAGAAGTGGACCCTGTACAGGTGTACATTGTATAATTCCCTGTCACGTCTCCCTGTACTGACGTGACAAGTGGACCCTCTACAGGTGTACATTGTATAATTCCCAATCACGACACCCTGAACTGATGTGACAAGTACATTCTCTATATACATGTGTACATTGTATAATTCCCAATCACAGCCCTCTCTACTGATGTGATAAGTGGACCCTCTACAGGTGTACATTGTATAATTCCGAAATCACGGCCCCCTTTACTGATGTGACAAGTAGACTCTCTATATACATGTGTAAATTTTTTAATTCCCAATCACGGCTCCCTGTACTGTTGTGACAAATGGACTCTCTATATACATGTGTAAATTGTATAATTCTCAATCACGGCTCCCTGTACTGATGTGACAAGTGGACCCTCTACCGGTGTAAATTGCATAATTCCCAGTAACGACTCCCTGTACTGATGTGACAAGTCGACTCACTATATACATGTATAAATTGTATAATTCCAAATCACGGCCCCCTGCACTGACTTGACAAGTGGACTCTCTACAGGTGTACATTGTATAGTTCCCAATCACGACACCCTGAACTGATGTGACAAGTCGACTCTCTATATACATGTGTAAATGTTATAATTCCCAATCACGGCCCCCTGTACTGATGTGACAAATGGACTCTCTATATACATGTTTAAATTGTATAATTCCCAATCACGGCCCCCTGTACTGATGTGACAAGTCGACCCTCTAGAGGTGTACATTGTACAATTCCCAATCACGGCCCCCTGTACTGACGTGAGAAGTGGACCCTCTACAGGTGTACATTGTATAATTCCCAGTCACGGCTCCCTGTACTGACGTGACAAGTGGACCCTCTACATGTGTACATTGTATAATTCCGAAATCACGACCCCATGTACTGATGTGACAAATAGACTCTCTATATACATGTGTAAATTTTTTAATTCCCAATCACGGCCCCGTGTACTGATGTGACAAGTGGACTCTCTACCGGTGTAAATTGCATAATTCAAAGTCACGGCTCCCTGTACTGATGTGACAAGTCGACTCACTATATACATGTATAAATTGTATAATTCCAAATCACGGCCCCCTGCACTGACTTGACAAGTGGACTCTCTACCGGTGTAAATTGTATAATTCCCAGTCACGGCTCCCTGTACTGATGTGACAAGTGGACCCTCTACAGGTGTACATTGTATAGTTCCCAATCACGACACCCTGAACTGATGTGACAAGTAGACTCTCTATATACATGTGTAAATTGTATAATTCCCAATCACGGCCCCGTGTACTGAAGTGAGAAGTTGACCCTCTACATGTGTACATTGTATAATTCCCAATCACGGCCCCCTGTACTGATGTGACAAGGCGATCCTCTACATGTACATGTGTAAACTGTATAATTCCCAATCACGGCCCCCTGTACTGATGTGACAAGTGGACCCTCTACAGGTGTACATTGTATAATTCCGAAATCACGGCCCCCTTTACTGATGTGACAAGTAGACTCTCTATATACATGTATAAATTGTATAATTCCCAATCACGGCCCTCTCTACTGATGTGACAAGTGGACCCTCTACAGGTGGACATTGTATAATTCCGAATCACGGCCCCCTGTACTGATGTGACAAGTCGACCCTCTACAGGTGTACATTGTACAATTCCCAATCACGGCCCTATGTACTGACGTGAGAAGTGGACCCTCTACAGGTGGACATTGTATAATTCCCAGTCACGGCTCCCTGTACTGATGTGACAAGTGGACCCTCTACAGGTGTACATTGTGTAATTCCCAATCACGACACCCTGAACTGATGTGACAAGTACATTCTCTATATACATGTGTAAATTGTATAATTCCCAATCACGGCCCTCTCTACTGATGTGACAAGTGGACCCTCCGCATGTGTAAATTGTATAATTCCCAATCACGACACCCTGAACTGATGTGACAAGTAGACTCTCTATATACATGTGTAAATTGTATAATTCCCAATCACGGCCCCGTGTACTGAAGTGAGAAGTTGACCCTCTACATGTGTACATTGTATAATTCCCAATCACGGCCCCCTGTACTGATGTGACAAGGCGATCCTCTACATGTACATGTGTAAACTGTATAATTCCCAATCACGGCCCCCTGTACTGATGTGACAAGTGGACCCTCTACAGGTGTACATTGTATAATTCCGAAATCACGGCCCCCTTTACTGATGTGACAAGTAGACTCTCTATATACATGTATAAATTGTATAATTCCCAATCACGGCCCTCTCTACTGATGTGACAAGTGGACCCTCTACAGGTGGACATTGTATAATTCCCAATCACGGCCCCCTGTACTGATGTGACAAGTCGACCCTCTACAGGTGTACATTGTACAATTCCCAATCACGGCCCTATGTACTGACGTGAGAAGTGGACCCTCTACAGGTGGACATTGTATAATTCCCAGTCACGGCTCCCTGTACTGATGTGACAAGTGGACCCTCTACAGGTGTACATTGTGTAATTCCCAATCACGACACCCTGAACTGATGTGACAAGTACATTCTCTATATACATGTGTAAATTGTATAATTCCCAATCACGGCCCTCTCTACTGATGTGACAAGTGGACCCTCCGCATGTGTAAATTGTATAATTCCCAATCACGGCCCCCTGAACTGATGTGACAAGTCGACCCTTCGCATGTGTAAATTTTGTAATTCCCAATCACGGCCCCCTGTACTGATGTGACAAGTGGACCCTCTACCGGTGTAAATTGTATAATTCCCAGTCACGGCTCCCTGTACTGACGTGACAAGTGAACCCTCTACAGGTGTACATTGTATAGTTCCCAATCACGACACCCTGAACTGATGTGACAAGTAGACTCTCTATATACATGTATAAATTTTATAATTCCCAATCACGGCCCCCAGTACTGACGTGACAAGTCGACCCTCTACATGTGTAAATTGTATAATTCACAATCACGGCCCCCTGTACTGACGTGAGAAGTTGACCCTCTACAGGTGTACATTGTATAATTCCCAATCACGGCCCCCTGTACTGATGTGACAAGTCGACCCTCTACATGTGTAAACTGTATAATTCCCAATCACGGCCCCCTGTACTGATGTGACAAGTGGACCCTCTACAGGTGTACATTGTATAATTCCGAATTCACGGCCCCATGTACTGATGTGACAAATAGACTCTCTTTATAAATGTATAAATTGTATCATTCCCAATCACGGCCCCCTTTACTGATGTGACAAGTAGACTCTCTATATACATGTATAAATTGTATAATTCCCAATCACGGCCCTCTCTACTGATGTGACAAGTGGACCCTCTACAGGTGTACATTGTATAATTCACAATCACGGCCCCCTGAACTGATGTGACAAGTCGACCCTCCGCATGTGTAAATTGTATAATTCCTAATCACGGCCCCCTGTACTGATGTGACAAGTCGACCCTCTACAGGTGTAAATTGTATAATTCCCAATCAAGGCCCCCTGAACTGATGTGACAAGTAGACTCTCTATATACATGTATAAATTGTATAATTCCCAATCACGTCCCCCTGTACTGATGTGAGAAGTGGACCCTCTACAGGTGTACATTGTATAATTCACAATCATGGTTCCCTGTACTGACGTGACAAGTGGACCCTCTACAGGTGTACATTGTATAATTCCCAATCACGACACCCTGAACTGATGTGACAAGTAGACTCTCTATATACATGTGTAAATTGTATAATTCCCAATCACGGCTCTCTCTACTGATGTGACAAGTCGACCCTCTACAGGAGTACATTGTATAATTTCCAATAACGTCCCCCTGTACTGATGTGACAAGTCGACCCACCACATGTGTAAATTGTATAATTCCCAATCACGCCCCCCTGTACTGATGTGACAAGTAGACTCTCTATATACATGTGTAAATTGTATAATTCCTAATCACGGCCCCCTGTACTGATGTGACAAGTCGACTCTCTATATACATGTGTAAACTGTAAAATTCCCAATCACGGCCCCCTGTACCGATGTGACAAGTCGACCCTCTACATGTGTAAATTGTATAATTCCCTATCACGGCCCCCTGTACTGACGTGAGAAGTGGACCTTCTACAGGTGTACATTGTATAATTCCCTGTCACGGCTCTCTGTACTGACGTGACAAGTGGACCCTCTACAGGTGTACATTGTATAATTCCCAATCACGGCCCCCTGTACTGATGTGACAAGTCGACCCTCCACATGTGTAAATTGTATAATTCCCAATCACGGCCCCCTGTACTGATGTGACAAGTCGACTCTCTATATACATGTATCAATTGTATAATTCCTAATCAAGGCCCCCTCTACTGATGTGACAAGTAGACTCTCTATATACATGTATAAATTGTATAATTCCCTATCACGGCCCCCTGTACTGATGTGACAAGTCGACCCTCCGCATGTGTAAATTGTATAATTCCAAATCACGGCCCCCTGTACTGATGTGACAAGTCGACCCTCTAAAGGTGTACATTGTATAATTCCCAATCACAGCCGCCCTGTACTGAGGTGACAAGTGGACTCTCTATATACATGTGAAAATTGTATAATTCCCAATCACGGCCCCCTCTACTGACGTGACAAGTGGACCCTCTACATGTGTAAATTGTTTAATTCCCAATCACGGCCCCCTGTACTGATGTGACAAGTCGACCCTCCATATGTGTAAATTGTATAATTCCAAATCTCGGCCCCCTGTACTGATGTGACAAGTCGACCCTCTTCAGGTGTACATTGTATAATTCCCAATCACAGCCGCCCTGTACTGAGGTGACAAGTCGACTCTCTATATACATGTGTAAATTGTATAATTCCCAATCACTGCCGCCCTGTACTGAGGTGACAAGTCGACTCTCTATATACATGTGTAAATTGTAAAATTCACAATCACGGCCCCTGTACTGATGTGACAAGTCGACCGTCTACATGTGTAAATTGTATAATTCCCAATCTCGGCCCCCTGTACTGATGTGACAAGTGGACTCTCTATATACATGTGTAAATTGTATAATTCCCAATCACGGCCCCCTGTACTGATGTGACAAGTGGACTCTCTATATACATGTGTAAATTGTATAATTCCCAATCACGGCCCCCTGTACTGATGTGACAAGTCGACCCTCTACAGGTGTAAATTGTATAATTCCCAATCACGGCCAATCACGGCCAATCACAAGTCGACTCTCTATATACATGTGTACTTTGAATAATTACCCACGACTAATTCTCACCAATTGACCTGAGTTACAATAAACTAGTGCTAAGCATAGTGGAGTTATGCCCCCTTCTCTTTGTACGTGTGTAACCTCTCTGACGCCCTTTGACGTCATAGAGAAAAATCAGTTTTCGTCCTTTACGGCAGGCTATTTTTGGCATGTATGTCGTTATAAATACGCATTTAACTCCATTTGATATGTAGTTATGTCGTTCTGGGCTGGGTTAAACATTGGAGGTACCACACTGGGGGGTCGCGCCTTCAGATTATAACAATTGCAATACAAACCAGGGGGGTCCAAGAAACAGGTTCTCATGACCCGCAAGTATGATCATGTTAATTCTTGTTCAAGTGGGAAATCACGCAATTAAGAAAATTACAATGCCAAGACAAACCAGGTGTCAAAGGAAGGTTTCTCACGACCTTCATATATGATATGGTTTATTCAGTTCAAAGTGTTTTATGATTTGATAATTGCTTCAAGTTATATTGTGATTATAGCGTCAGTAGCACTATTATTAAGATTTCATATTTGTATTCAGAGGTTGGCAGAAAAGAAAAGGCTAGGTGTGGTTTGGAAACGGCTTTTCTTTTAAGAAAAGAATTCACATTTGCTTGAAAACACAGCTCTATGGTAACAATGATATGGGAATTTATACAAAATTCAGTCAATCGTGACAGATCAACAATTGCTTGTTTAGAATTTTGTGTTGTGGAAAACACCCTGAATGGATCAGGTTAATGCAACCTTTCTTGGCATTTTACCGGGAGGTTAGAAAAGTTTTCCCAGGAAGCTTGATGTCGATTTCTCGATTATTGTGTATGGCTTTCCCTTCTTTATTGAGGGTATTTGAAAACAGATATATATATATATATATATATATATATATATATATATATATATATATATATATATATGTACACAAGGTCATCCTGGGATAGAAGTCTAAACACATTTAACCGTGGCACAGCTCACGCGCCAATATCATGACTCTCTGTCTAGTGTAAGACGTTTATTCAAACAGATAGGTGGCAAATCTGAGACGTAAGGCCTTGTGAACATTTAGATATATAGTGGAGGTTTCATAACAGATATTTGAGTATTGAAATCAAAACCATGTCACATTATGAACATACATTTACATTTAACAACAAGAACAAAATCATATAACATGATGGGTAATTACATTTCACATCTGGTGGTGCGATAGTTTTGACGAGGTGAATATCAGTAACGGCCCTTCTCTTTTGAACAGAAAAATATTTTTGTATCCAACCGTGACACTCCGAGAAAAGTTGTGAAGATCAGGACGAAAATACATCAAGAATAGAACATTCATCTTTTCGTGTCACCAAACCCTGTTCATCTCTTTCCGTGACCTGACAAACTTGATATTTCACACAGGTCTGTGCCACGATTTTGTTAGGTTTCTCGATACGATAAACTTTTCGGGACCGACCATAAATATGGAAATATTTGGCCGGAATTCAGCTTTTTAGATGATAAAACTTGCTAAATAAACGAAGATCATAGGTTTTTAAACACAATTATCACCAAAAGATTTCCAAATGGTATTAGGGACTGTCATTTACCATTCTTATAGCAGGCTTTGAGGACTACCTAAGCATGTTTGGGTTTGTAGGAATCCATAGCCAAGCTATCAGGCTATAGCAGGCTTTGAGGACTTCATAGCTGATCAGATATATATTCACAAGAATCAGATTCATGCCTTTTTTTTATTACATTTCAACGAAAGGCCTAATCTATGATATCAATACTAGTATTCAGAGACCTGATTTTATAAATACGTGATTTTAATCTCAATAAAATCCTTCCATCTTTAAGAACAAAAGAGAGGATTTGTTTGGCAATGGGTATTTTGTAATAAGTAGAGTGTAATAGTTCATTTTATGTTGGTTCCATGTGATACCTCCAATGTTTAGCCTTATGCAGAGGAAGATTTATCTGGTGTGGCCCATTCTGTACGCTGTGATATGAACCTGTTCATTCAAACGTACCTTAATGTGGTACAATCGATACATATTCCAGACCAATTTTACCCGTGTATACCTGAAGGGTCAACTTTTTGTGGGTGTCTGGCGGGCCTTATGCAGAAGATGATTTGTCTGGCAATGGGTATTGTGCAATAAGTAGAGTGCAATTGTTCATTTTATGTTGGTTTCATGTGGTACCTCCAATGTTTAACCCAGCCCAAATTTTGGGACCCTCTCTGGGGGGTCTGGCGGACCTTATGCAGAGGACAATTTGTCAGGTATGGGCCGTGTTGTACTCAGTAACATGTACCTGTTGATCTAAACTTACTTTCATCTGGTACTTTGAATGTATACTCTTGTCAAATTTTACCAGAGTGTCCACTGAGTGCATTAAGGGTCAACATTTGGGGGTGTCTGGCGGGCCTTATGCAGCAGACGATTTGTCTGGCAATGGGTTTTTTATTCTTAGTAGAGTGAAATAGTTCATTTTATGTTGATTTCATGTGGTACCTCCAATGTTTAACCCACCCCAAATTTTGGGACCCTCTTTGGGGGTGTCTGGCAGGCCTTTTGCAGAGGAAGATTTGTCTGGCGTGGCCCATTCTGTACTCTGTGAGATGTACCAGTTCATTTACACTTACTTTCATGTGGTACCTCCAATGTTTGATCCAGCCCTTGAATGGCCCCTTCTTTTTGGGGGCCAGGGGCCACACGCAGCAGGGGCTCCCCGGCAGACATCTATATATGAATATGTTGGGTTACACAGTAAATGTTCCTGTGTTCGGATATTGGTACCTTGTTCGTTTGAACAAAGTGCTCTGGGCTGCCGCTCTAAACCGTAAAGCGTAAGCTGGATCGACTTTCGTTTCTATTCTTTTACTCTGATGATAGAATTTCCCTTTGAAACAGAAGGTATTATTTTCTAAGATTAATTTTACAGATTCAATGATGAAGCTTTCCGAAAATTCAGTATCAATAGCCTCAGGATGTTTTCTAAGCAAAAATTGAACTGCTTCCAATCCCAGGTCATGGGTATGTTGGCATATAAACTCTTCACATCAAAGGTGACTAGAGTCGCATTTTTAGGTACGGCATCGGGAAGTGATTAAGAATGTCTATATCGTTCCTTACAAAACTCGGCACATGCTTTGTTAGTGGTTTTAAAATAATATCGACGAGACTACTAAGGCGCTGCGTCGAGCTGTTCGATCCTCCGTCAGTCAGTCTGAATGTCAAATCAGGAGATCTGGTAATTTCGATGTACTCCGAATTCTGTTCGGCAATAGCACTATTTATCAATTGAATTTTATGGATCTTGGATAGTCCGAAGAAATTAGCCATCTGGGGATCACAGTTTATTAAGTAGTCCTTTTCTTTAGCGGGAAGATCTCTAGAGAAGTCTTCACTATGTTTTTATATATGGGTTTTGACAAAAGACTACTGTTAACATCTGAGTAACTAAAAAGGTTCAAGAGCAGAGGCAGACACAGACCAACCATGTCCTAATTGCTTTGAATATTTCACCTCAGAACCACCAGTTAGGAACCATTTTGACTTTACCATGTCAGGTAACAGCTGACCACACACACGCCAATTACAGTACAACTTTAAAACAGAAAGTCCCATGCCATAGTAAATAAAAAAGTCATTAGCACTTACGGTTTAATAGCATCAATTCCGGTTCAGGACATTATGTACACGCCAAATGTAGTGCAACCTGGAAACAGAAGCCTGTGCCCCCAGCTACCTAAATAACAATGTTATGAAAACTTAACGTTTAAGCAAACATATTAATGCGATACAACTTTGAAAAAGAAAAGCCTATGCTTAAAAAACGCTCTAAGCACGTCCAGTGCAATAACATGCATCCAACTACCTTACAGCCATGTTTTGGGGCGGTCGGGTAGCCCAGTGGTTAAAGCGTTCGCTCGTCACACCGAAGACCCGGGTTCGATTCCCGACGTTGGTACAATGTGTGAAGCCCATTTCTGGTGTCCCCCACCGTGATATTGCTGGAATATTGCTAAAAGCGGTGTAAAACCATACTCACTCACCTATAGCCATGTTTAATAATATGACTGAAGCAGCCATGACTTTATATAGGGGAGCTCCAAACGTTTATACCATCGAGACCCATGTAAGACATTAATTATACATACTAGTAAGTACTACTCAAGTTATCGTGTACACAAGCTTTCTTACACCATGTTCACACTGTACTTGTACTTCAAGGTCTCCCAATCATATGTCAGAAACAATCACTAGGGGTATACAAGATGCATATTGGCCTCAGGTATGTCCCTGACATCTCTAGTGAGAGACTGAGTTGGATTTAACACTATTCAATATATATATCAAGGCGTGTCGGCCTAAAGTGGGAGGAAAGGCCGATGTGATGCTGGTCTCAGACATTTACCACTATGGTGAGTAGCTGCGTATGCTGCATATCTCTAGCATCCCTAGCACATGTCAGTCTGTATGTGTGTGTCGCTGTGTGTGCTGCATATCACTAGCATCCCTTACCCATGTCAGCCTGTATGTGTGTGTAGCTGTGTGTGCTGCATAAAACTACAATCTCTAGCCCATGTCAGTCTGTATGTGTGTGTCGCTGTGTGTGCTGCATATCACTAGCATCCCTTACCCATGTCAGCCTGTATGTGTGTGTAGCTGTGTGTGCTGCATAAAACTACAATCTCTAGCCCATGTCAGCCTGTATGTGTGTGTAGCTGTGTGTGCTGCATATCACTAGATTCCCTAGCCTATGCCATCCTGTATGTGTGTTTAGCTGTGTTCTGCAGATTACTAACACCCCTTACCCATATCAGCCCGTATGTGTGTGTAGCTGTGTATGCTGTTTATCACTTGCATCCCTAGCACATGTGAGTCTGTATGTGTGTGTCGCTGTGTGTGCAGCAAATCACCAGCATCCCTTACCCATATCGGCCTGTGTGTGTTTGTAGCTCTGTTTGCTGCATATCACTAGCATCCCTTACCCATGTCAGCCTGTATGTGTGTGTAGCTGTGTGTGCTTCATAAAACTAGAATCTCTAGCCCATGTCAGCCTGTATGTGTGTGTAGCTGAGTGTGCTGCATGTCACTAGCATCCCTAGCCTATGTCAGCCTGTATGTGTGTGTAGCTGTGTGTGCTGCGTATCACTAGAACCACTAGCCTATGTCATCCTGTATGTGTGCTTAGCTGTATTCTGCAGATTACTAACACCCCTTACCCATATCAGCCTGTATGTGTTTGTAGCTCTGTTTGCTGCATATCACTAGCATCCCTTACCCATGTCAGCCTGTATGTGTGTGTAGCTGTGTGTGCTTCATAAAACTAGAATCTCTAGCCCATGTCAGCCTGTATGTGTGTGTAGCTGAGTGTGCTGCATGTCACTAGCATCCCTAGCCTATGTCAGCCTGTATGTGTGTGTAGCTGTGTGTGCTGCGTATCACTAGAACCACTAGCCTATGTCATCCTGTATGTGTGCTTAGCTGTATTCTGCAGATTACTAACACCCCTTACCCATATCAGCCTGTATGTGTTTGTAGCTCTGTTTGCTGCATATCACTAGCATCCCTAGCCTATGTCAGCCTGTATGTGTGTGTAGCTGTGTGTGCTGCGTATCACTAGAACCACTAGCCTATGTCATCCTGTATGTGTGCTTAGCTGTATTCTGCAGATTACTAACACCCCTTACCCATATCAGCCTGTATGTGTTTGTAGCTCTGTTTGCTGCATGTCACTAGCATCCCTAGCCTATGTCAGCCTGTATGTGTGTGTAGCTGTGTGTGCTGCGTATCACTAGAACCACTAGCCTATGTCATCCTGTATGTGTGCTTAGCTGTATTCTGCAGATTACTAACACCCCTTACCCATATCAGCCTGTATGTGTTTGTAGCTCTGTTTGCTGCATATCACTAGCATCCCTAGCACATGTCAGCCTGTATGTGTGTGTAGCTGTGTGTGCTGCATTTCACTAGCATCCCTAGCCCATGTCAGCCTGTATGAGTGTGTAGCTGTGTGTGCTGGATATAACTAGCATCCTTAGCCCATGTCAAATTGTATGTGTGTAGCTGTGTGTGCTGCATATCACTAGCATCCCTAGCCCATGTCAGCCTGTATGTGTTTGTAGCTCTGTGTGCTGCATATCTGTAGCATCCCTTACCCATGTCAGCCTGTATGTGTTTGTAGCTCTGTGTGCTGCATATCTCTAGTATCCCTAAACCATGTCAGCCTGTATGTGTGTGTAGCTGTGTGTGCTGCATAGCACTAGCATCCCTTACCTATGTCAGCCTGTATGTGTGTGTAGCTGTGTGTGCTGCATATAACTAACATCCCTAGCCCATGTCCTTCTGTATGTGTGTGTGCTGCATGTCACTAGCATCACTAGCCCATGTCAGCCTGTATGTGTGCGTGCTGCATGTCACTAGCATCACTAGCCCATATCAGCCTGTATGTGTGTGTGCTGCATGTCAATAGCATCACTAGCCCATGTCAGCCTGTATGTGTGTGTGCTGCATGTCACTAGCATCACTAGCCCATGTCAGCCTGTATGTGTGTGTGCTGCATGTCACTAGCACCACTAGCCGATATCAGCCTGTATGTGTGTGTGCTGCATGTCACTAGCATCACTAGCCCATGTCAGCCTGTATGTGTGTGTGGCTGTGTGTGCTGCATATCACTAGCATCCCTAGCCCATGTCAACCTCTAAGTGTGTGTCGCTGTGTGTGCTGCATTTCACAAGGATCCCTAGCCCATGTCAGCCTGTATGTGTGTGTAGCTGTGTGTGCTGCATATCACCAGCATCCCTAGCCTATGTCAGCCTGTATGTGAGTGTAGCTGTGTGTGCTGCACATCAATTGTTCCATAGCCCATGTCAGCCTGTATGTGTGTGTGTTGCTGTGTGTGCAGCAAATCTCTAGCATCAGAAGCCCATGTCAGCCTGTATGTGTGTGTCGCTGTGTGTGCTGCACATCACTAGTTCCATAGCCCATGTCAACCTGTATGTGTGTGTCACTGTGTGTGCTGCACATCACTAGTTCCATAGCCCATGTCAGCCTGTATGTGTTTGTAGGTGTGTGTTGTGCTGCACATCACTAGTTCCATAGCCCATGTCAGCCTGTATGTGTTTGTAGGTGTGTGTTGTGCTGCATATCACTAGCATCCCTAGCCTATGTCAGCCATAATGTATGTACTATGGGAAACACATGGGGGAGAGCTGCGGCCAGCAATTGATTACTGGTAATTGGAGTGTTATCAAATGTGAAACAAGGCTACCTCATAGATTCCCGGTTGTCTCGAACTCGCCTTCCGGTCCTTAGGAATTCCCTCTATATTTCTCATCATTAATACTCGGATCTGTCAAACTGGATGTATCGAATTCCCGGTTGTCTCGAATTCATTTTGGAGTCCCAAGTATCCAAATGAAGCAGAAAATCCAACTGATGGTTCGAACAGTTAAAATAGAAACATAATGTCCACACACTCACTCTAGCCAAACTTTGAACTCACTTCAGACACAACAGACTACCTCACCGAGATTGGCGCAATTACATGAAAGGCAGGATACCTTCTGACAACATGCCAATATCCAATCAAGCTCAATTTTAACAAGCACAACTTGCATCAATGGTACAAGCTGATTGCCTTATACACGTCGACAGAAAGTCACTTTATTGTTCTCACGTGACTGCCGATGACACATGAAAATTGACAAATGAGTAAACGGATTAAGGTCATGTTAGTTAATCCATTATTCGAGATATGACTTAAAAAATGACACCAGTTCAGATTGGGAGAATGAGGTCGACGATACCCTGAGTTGCTGCCCCCTTTACTACAAGCAGGCTGGATTGTCAAAATTACGTCCGCCTTAAAATCTAATATTGCGTCCAGACCTGGTAATAATCTCTCATAACATGATGTTTGCTTTTCGAAAAATCACTTTGTTGGTTGTATCGAACCCCGGATAACTCGTACTTCTCCCCAGGTCCCAACGAGTACGACAAAACGAGGTTCGACTGTATCTTAATTATAAGTGACTCATACCTAAATCATTTACTGATAAACGCATTTTCATTTATATCATTCAATCAATGCCACTACATAACAGTTAGCGTACCACACTGGCTCAGGTATATTGATAACTTGTGTCAACTGTGAACCAACCCACATTGACTGTGGTATAACGATAACTTGTGTCAACTGTGTACCAGTCCACATTGACTGTGGTATAACGATAACTTGTGTCAACTGTATGCCAACCCACATTGACTGTGGTATAGCGATAACCTGTGTCAACTGTGTACCAGTCCACATTGACTGTGGTATAACGATAACTTGTGTCAACTGTGTACCAGTCCACATTGACTGTGGTATAACGATAACTTGTGTCAACTGTTTACCAGTCCACATTGACTGTGGTATAACGATAACTTGTGTCAACTGTGTACCAGTTCACATTGACTGTGGTATAACGATAACTTGTGTCAACTGTATGCCAACCCACATTGACTGTGGTATAACGATAACTTGTGTCAACTGTGTACCAGTCCACATTGACTTTGGTATAACGATAACTTGTGTCAACTGTGTACCAGTCCACATTGACTGTGGTATAACGATAACTTGTGTCAACTGTATGCCAACCCACATTGACTGTGGTATAACGATAACTTGTGTCAACTGTGTACCAGTCCACATTGACTTTGGTATAACGATAACTTGTGTCAACTGTGTACCAACCCACATTGACTGTGGTATAACGATAACTTGTGTCAACTGTATGCCAACCCACATTGACTGTGGTATAACGATAACTTGTGTCAACTGTGTACCAACCCACATTGACTGTGGTATAACGATAACTTGTGTCAACTGTGAACCAACCCACATTGACTGTGGTATAACGATAACTTGTGTCAACTGTGTACCAATCCACATTGACTATGGTATTATTATGTCTTATGTCAACTGTGTACCAGTCCACACTTGCTCTGGTATAATGATAACTTGTGTCACTATGTACCAATTTACATTGACTATGTTTTGATTATGTCTTGAGTCAACTGTGAACCAGCCCACTTTGGTTCTGGTATAATCATGTTTTGTGTCATCTGTGTATAAGCCCACAAGAATACAATAATAATGAAGACGTGGTAACAGGTTCACAGGTTTATTAATAACAGCTTATTGTACTAATAAATGACAATAAAAGGGATCATATCAACTTAATCTACACTGAAAACGATTACTGATGAATTAAATCAGCGCAAACACACAACTCTTGTTAGCACCTCACCACGAGGGCTACAAAAGGCACTTGATACAGTACATTCATATGCCTCAAAGTGGCGACTAACGTATAACCCTTCAAAAATGATGTTGTTGTCTTCTCCAAGACAAAACAAAAGGGATTAGATATTAACTGCAAACTTTGTGACATAAATATAACAACCTCTGACTCTTTCATGTATGGTGGCATACTACTAACACATAGCCTGTCATATAAATCAAGTATTGAAAAATGTTTTCAAAAAGCAAGACAGAGTATTGAGTCGCTAAAGTCTGTGGGACTCAAGAGTTCTGAGCTACATCCAGCTACCAGTGTAAAAATCTGGTTAAGAATGATATTAAAAACAAGTTTTTCACGGCTGCGAACTGCTCTTTGATATTAAGGGTCAAAACATTAATGTCATTGAAAATACTCAACGCTATTTCGCACAAACTGTATAAGAACTTGGTTAAAGATCTCCATCAGAATCCACTATTGCTAATCTTGGGCTTTGGACAATGATCGGATATATCGACAAGTGTAAACTTCAGCTGCTTGGCCGCTTATGTAACTTAACCTGTAACAATTTTGTTAAACATCTTTTTTGTGCATACATTGCAAATCCAACTAATCCTAAATCTGAATGTGGAGATTTATTATCAGTTCTTAACAAGTATAGCTTACGAAACAACCTTTGTACATATGTAAGCTGTTGTGTATTTCCTACAAAGAGAAACTGGAAGCAACTGGTTAATAAAACCATTTATGAATATGAAGAAAATATGTGGCGCAGAAAAGTTTCTGTCAATACAGGTCTTTCACCCTTCATGCTAATACACGCAAAGCTTACTCACCATATATTATGGCAACTAGCATATCTGTACCCAGAACAGAGGTCAAGTTTAAAATTTTGTGTTAGACTTTCATCACGAAGCAAAACTTCCAGGGACTGTTATATAGTGTTACAAGCATGCCTTTGATTATGATAATCACATCATATTACATTATGAAGCTCTACTGCAGGAAAGAATGAACTGTTTTCAACTTTTATTGATCTGTTTGATTTTGAAACCTATGTCCAGGAAAAACAAGATGAAGAAGATATGTTGTCATTTTTCTTTGGTGCTGATACTCACTTCTCACAATGTATTGATATAGTTACATGGGAATCTGTTATACTGCTTATGCTTATGTACTTACTCTAAAGCCTTACCTTGATTATGTCATCTGATCTAACCTTTTGTACTGTGTGAATGGCATGACACGGGTGCTACTGTCTTGTATTATATATGTACAGGTAATATGAGTTTGTCTGAATATGTTTGATTAATTATGTATAATCTTCGGATAACCTTCTGGAGGAAATAAAGAATCTCTCTCTCTCTCTCTCTCTCTCTCTCTCTCTCTCTATCTCTATCACTCTCTCTCTCTCTCTCTCTCTCTCTCTCTCTCTCTCATTGACTATGTTTTGATTATGTCTTGAGTCAACTGTGAACCAGCCTACTTTGGCTCTGGTATAATCATGTTTTGTGTCATCTGTGTATCAGCCCACACTGGCTATGGTAAAAGTATGTCGTGTGTCAGCTGTGTATATGCCCACACTGACTGTCACGGAGGGTAAGAATAAAATAATAATGAAGACGTGGTAACAGGTTCACAGGTTTATTAATAACAGCTAATTGTACAAATAAATGACAATAAAAGGGATCACATCAACTTAATCTACACTGAAAACGATTACTGTTTAATTCAATCAGCACAAACACACAAGCGGCTCAGCTAAGCAACTGTATTCCAGTAATACAATGAGAGTAGCTAAAACAACACTTTGAACAGATAAGACAAGATGCGTAGACAGCCAAATAAGTCGGCTGCGACCATGTAACTCAACTCTCTAATGATTGGGTTAAATAACGGGAAGTAAACACAGAAGGCCTTTCCCAAAAATAATTCACTAGGACTATAAAATAGAAGAGAATTTCAGAATATCAAACAAGTCTAATCAACTAAAGAATCGGTCACTTTATTCATGGCAACATGAAAGCACAGCGATATCGAGATGAAGTTTTCCATCCTTCCAGCAACAACCCCATGGAATCATTTTCTAGCACGACAAGGCGACGCCTGATATGGCATGGTTGATGCATAACTTCCTTAACAACGTGAAAATTCAGGCTCTACCATGGCCCTCATGGTAGCCAGATATGAACACCATTGAACATTTATGGGACCACCCCGATCGCCAAATCAGAAGTCGCCCAGACGCTCCGGTCAACCAACCGCAAATCGTTGGGACAATGCCTCCTTGACGAATGGCAACGCCCCCCCCCCCCCCCCACACACACACACACACACAAACACACCACGTTTTCTGGTATGCATTCGTGCATTAATGGTCAAGGTGGTCAAGGTGGATATTAATGTGACAATGTCATGAGTATTCTGACATTTTACACACTTGCCTTGTCATGTGTTATGACTGTGACATTCATTGTTGACCCCACGCGTCTTTATGGGCCTGTCTGTCTGCATGTTAAAGTTGGAATGCAATGGATTTTTGTACATATGATGTTAAAAGAAATATGTTAATATGTTAATGAAATATACCAATATAAATTTTCAATATGGTATTGGTTTTCTTCCATAACCTTTCAAACAGTTGGTATCGTTTCTTGTTGACGTTAGAGTATATACTGCGCGTTGACCTCAGAGAGCATTTCTCTCCTGGACAGCCGGGGAATACAGTAGACTGGGGTGCTTAGCCAATGTGTGTTTTTAAATATGGGAAACATGAATGGCAAAATAACCACTATATCCTACGGTATCATAAAAGATATACAACAATGTACAGTTACTGTTTGTTTGTTTGTTGTTTAACGCCGCACACAGCAATATTCCAGCTATATGACGGCGGTCTGTAAATAATCGAGTCTGGACTCTGCTTACGCCTCGTCCAATATTTTTCTGCTAACCTCATATGGCACCATGTACGGCAACTAAAGATACCATATCGAACTTATTATGCCGAAAAGCTTACACTATTTGGTATCTTTATCGCACGTGTCATGTCAAAATGAAAACTTGACACTTACAACCAGTGTAAATAACAGGACCAGTACATGCGTTTCCAGTACAACGATTTAATGTGAAAACAGACGTTAACAATGGTTTGGTTTGGTTTATTGTTTAACGCCGCACTCAGCAATATTCCAGCTTTATGACGGCGGTCTGTAAATAATCGAGTCTGGACCAGACAATCCAGTAATTGATATCATGAGAATCGATCCACGCAATTGGGATCGATGACATGCGTCAGCGAGCCTGACCACCCGACCCCGTTAGTCGCCTTTTACGACAAGCATAGTCGCCTTTTACGGCAAGCATGGGTTGCTTAAGACATATTCTACCCCGGATCTTCAAGGGATCGTTAACAATGAAATACATAATGCACTAACTGTGAACGTTTAAACAAGTATTATAGCTGAAATTGAAAGTATTCTGCGGGCCATTGTAATTTGATAGCAGTCCGCTTTTCCCTAACGACGGACTGCTATTCAATTGCTATGTGACGTCATTGGCGTCACGTTTCTTGTTTGTGACGCCATCCTATGTTTTCTTTGACGTTGCTATTTGTTAATCAGTGACCTCTGCTCTGAGCTTTTATTTTCCATATTTTTTTGTTAATAAAGTCACAAACGTCTCAAACGGTCTCATATTAGGTCAGTAACAACCATCATGGATTTTTACTGATTGTATACGGGATCATATGGGGTCAGTAGTTCTGCTCTTTGATTGGTCAATCTCACTTTGAGGCATAATAAAGCATAATAGCAAACCCCAGATCCACAACAACGTAAAACATCAAACGTAAGATTAAGATACTTGAACGTCCCACACCCGTATGACTAACTCAACAAGATAGCTGCAGTAACGAACTGAAAACATCAAGGAATACTAACTGATGCTCTTTCTTGTCAGACACTTACAACCTTAAGCGGATGATAGGGTTATATTTGCAGGACTATAAATCATAAACTCAGAAACAGAAGCAGAAACTGCATGTATTTACATGTAAACTGGCTGTTTAAATATGGCCTGGTTTGTGTAAGAGGACATTAGGACACCCGTGTTATATTCATATTTACACACTATTAAATAAGTAAGCATATATCTGGTTGGCTGTATTAAAGGGAACGGCATACATTTAAGACAACGGTCCAGTCCTCTTTTTTATCATTACTGATAGCTATTTTAGAGCTGTAGAATAGTGTTTGTGACGGGTGCCATTCACTCGAACACCTCTTGCTCGAAGAGAGTACTGCCGTCTAAACAGAAAATGTTCCGGGCGATTTCGTCGTGTCATCTCCTCTATTGCCGACAACAGTTCTTCAAACTTTTCCTCTTTTTCTGAGTTTGAAGATTCATTGTCCAAAAAGACACACGGACGTTTACTTACTATGCTCCTAATAGAAGTAGGCAACTGTTGAATGAATTGATCACGTGACGTACCGTATGAGAACATATCATTTGATCTAGTAAATACAAAAACCAAATAGTTCTCAATGTTGACGCCAAACACCTTCGTCATATTGGTTATCATATCTGCCGTTGTTTCGTCGGTTTGTCCAACTTGTGTCACAAGGAGTATGGCATGAGGAGCATTACTCATGTTTTTATTCAGATATATATTTGGTGCTTCCCCGTAAATGTGTGGTGTGTCCAAGACCTCTATGACTCTGTCCAGACGAACACATTTTCCCTTTTGAAAGTTTCTTGTCACACTGATAGCCCTTGTAGCGGATTCAAACACTGGTTTTCCAAGTATGGTATTTCCTGTTGCACTTTTACCACTCCCAGTTTTACCAACAAGTACCATCCGTACTGTGCGATCCATTGTATTCTAAAATACAACAATATGCGTCAGTATCAAGTCAGAGATTTTTGGTGGATTGGGGATATCAAGGATAAGCAAAACGTCTTTGCAGAAAAAAATGTCAAACTTCACATAATGTGATCATGTGAAGATCCGGGTTAGAATAGGTCTTCAACAACCCATGCTTGCCGTAAAAAGCGACTATGCTTGTCGTAAGGGACGACACACGGGATCGGGTGGTCAGGCTCGCTGACTTGGTTGATGCATGTCATCGTATCCCAACTGTGTGGATCGATGCTCATGATGTCAATCACTGGATTGTCTGGTCCAGACTCGAGTATTTACAGGCCGCCGTCATTTAGCTGGAATATTGCTGAGTGCGGCGTAAAACAACCAACCTTAAATCAATAAAATCGTACACAATGTGAAATAGTACTTGTCTCCATCTAAATTATGATACAGTTATCCTGTACAAGTTTTTCATTAGGTATTGGTGGACATTATTATATTAAGAGCAATTTCATATGTAAATGTTGGTAGTTCGGGACATGTCAAGGTAAAGGAGTGGTGCGTTTTCCAGGTGCATGTGATAGTCACGATTTTGTGAACAGACAATCCTGGTACGCAATAACTACATATTATAAAAGTTGAGAATATTTTTATACACAAAAACCCACACGGACGTCAGATGTATGTCACTGATGAACTAGTGAGTGAGTATGGTTTTACACCGCTTTTAGCAATATTTTAGCAATATCACAGCGGGGGACACATTATACCCATGTCGGGATTATAGCCCGGGTCTTCGGCGCGACGAGCGAAAGCTGTGACTATGCTACCCGACCGCCCTACACTGATGAACTAGGTGGTGATATATAACTGGATGTGAATAAAGATATCTTACCCAATGAAGTGTTCCATGTGAGCCGAGAGTCACTTGCTTCATAGAGCCGATTGACTGTAGTGTCGCCTAGTTGTTATTGATTGTAACGAATCACAAGGACACTGAAATGTCACTTCGCTTTCTCATTTGTCCTTGCAGTTTAACTTAGCGTTATTACGTCGCGTCAGTCTGCCACTCAAATTCCCAGCCGTAGAGCGTTAGTAACGCGTATTGAGGATGTCACGGAGAAAACGTGAGGAAGTTGTGCAACACACAACAAACAAACGTGTAAGTTAAACTGTTACACATAATTGTTTTATAAAACATATGATATAATTTATCCCCACTGGATAGTCTTCGTGTTGAAGATGCAGCAACTTGTCATAATTGGTCAATAGTCACAATAAACATGTTATTGTATTGTTGTACCGGTAATATTGATATTGTTATAATAATTGTACTTAGAAGAAAACGTTTAACGGATGAGAAAAAATAAGTTCTGTTATTTTTTAAACAGCCCAAGATGTCTGGTCCAAGAGAACATATCAAAGGTTGGTGGAATAAAGTTGAACATGTTACATATAAGGTACGGTGAGGAATGATCTTTATCACGTGTACTGTTATCCCAGGCGACTACAAGAGCGTGCTCGGGATGTTTACATTTAACTCACTGTCAATCGATTCCTACGGACATCAACAAGTTAGCACTGTGACAGATGACGCTGATACGGCAATTTAGAGATGGGGTTAGTAGGTGGGGTATGGTGGAGGTGGGGTCGGGGTGGTGTGGTTGAGTGGGGTGTTAAATCCAGTGATTGACATCATGAGCATCGATCCACGCAATTTGGATCAATGACATATATCAACCAAGTCAGTGAGCCTGACCACTCGATCCAGTTAGTCTTAGACTCGAACCTTATATCTAAATCGTTTCAGCGAGTAATATACATTTTACGTTTAATATCAATCATCTGTGAAATGAATGTAAGCTTGAAATTAAACATACCGACGTATGTCTTGTTACATGCTGGAAATTATGCTAAGTCTGAATGAGAAGGACCTCAATAATTGTGGGGTATTGTTCGATATTAACATTTCATATACTCATTTTGTCTAAGAAGCGTCGATGATATCGTTTCTATACCTTAACCTTTCAATGGGACCCTCCTGTCCATCCATAATTAAATTGAGAGTATAGAAGAAAACTAATAGGAAATCAGTACCGGAACAACAATTAATAACATATTCCCATTTCTAGTTCAGTCAAGAATTCTTTATTTGACTTAATACTGTTTTGGATATTCAAATGTTCAAATATTTTTTTGGTGTGTGTGTGGTGTACGTATGTGTGTGTGGTGTGTGGTGTACGTCCGGTGTACGTGTGTGTGTGTGTGTGTGTGTGTGTGTGTGTGTGTGTGTGGTGTACGCGCGCGTGTGTGTGTGTGTGTGTGGTGTACGTATGTGGTGTGTGTGTGTGTGTGTGTGGTGTACGTATGTGTGTGGTGTGTGTGTGTGTGTGTGTGGAGTGTGGATGTGTATGGTGTGTGTGTGTGGGAGGGGGGGGGGGATGTCCGATGCTTTACCTAAAAATGAGTCATCTAGTCACCTTTGATGTGAAGAGTTTATATATCCGATTGATGAAACCCAAAGTGAATTCTAGAATGCATTAACACATTTATCATTTCATTCGTAAATGTTACACTGCTACTTTACAAATTCAGTACATTTTGATATTTCTAGAACTGATGTAAATTGATATAAAGATGATGATGGATTAACTTGGACTTCATTATTTCCTTATATACCCCCCCCCCCCCCCCCTTCCTCCCTCTCTCTCTCTATATATACATATATATAAACAAGTGATTTCGTGCTTGTCAAAACTCCTTGGTGTAAAGAGGAGCCATTCAACGGCGAACGATCTTGTGTGGATAAAGGAGTTTTGACAAGCACGAATATCTGGAACTGTTTTACATACAAGGTATATAGCCACAAACATATCTTGTACATAAACAAACTCGATGGCTTGTTTGCAGATCCATGTCACAATTGTCAAGGCTATTTGGACAAAAGTCAGAGCTCTCCTGACGTGACATGTCTTCATATCCAGATACATGAAAAGTACAAAGATCGTCTTAAGTTACACATCGAAAACTTGTATAGTCATGGATCTTCTTCCGTGGTTCTCAAGTTTGAAGGAAAATACGCTATCCCAGCAGTCCATGATGTCATTAGAACTACCAAAGAAACTCTCAAGAGATTAGATAGTACTGCAGTTGACAAGGGTCTTCGATATACAGTGGAGGGAAAAGAGCTCAGAGGATCAAATGTGATGCTGATAAATATTTCTTGCGCTGTATGTGCGAGGTGCACCTCAGAAGTGAGAAAAGATGGGACGGGAAAAGTGTTGAGTATGCACATGGACATAGCAGCCGTCAACAGTAAATCAAAGAAACAGAAAAAAGAAAATCCTAACCTCGATGATGAACGGAGAGCAATTATGAATGGCTTCATACGAAATGTGTGTGCTCTACAAAACGTTTCTGGTGGTGGAAGTATTATTGTACATTTCCTAGGTAAGGACACGGAGGATCCAGGAACATACATTGGAGGGTTTGATGAGATGGTAAATACAAAACTGAATCAACTTTTACCGCCAGGCGAACTATTTGTAAATAACTTCAAAAGGAAACATTTGAAAGGCAGGGGTTATGTGATAAAGTTTGACGTTGCATCAAGCAGAACATTATCCACTATGGACATGAAGACCAAACTACCTCTGGACGATTGTCTTCTGGAGCTTGATCTGCCAAGTCTTAGGACATTCATAAGGACTCTGTCACCAAGAAGTCAGCAAGAAAGGAACAAGCAACAACTTCAACAACAGAGGGATAATGATCTTGTCGATCTGCATGAAAGTAGGCATGTACAGCTGAAGAGGTTTCCTCCTGTCGGGCCTGATGTCAGTCACACAAATGCAGCAGACATAATCTGGGACCAACTGAAGTTAGGTGAAAACATCAGTGCATTTGCCAAACTGGAAGAGGGTGGAACTTATTACTGTGGGATAGCAGAAGAGGTTCGAGATCTAAAACGATATCAAACTAAATATTCAGAAACAAGAGGCATTCCTCTTCCAAACGGACCAACAGGAGATGTGGAAGCCCTTCTGAAGGAGAAGATTGAGAAGGAAATGGTTGCAGTGACTGAACATTTCGATGTTGATAAAATGCAAAACTATTCAAAATCAGTCAACATCAAAACAGAACCTCATGAGGGGAGGGTGATCCTAGTTGTACATGTGCCTGCTTATCGAGGACTTCTATTTTTTGATAAATGTGGACCCGTATCATATAGATATGATGATACTGTAGACATTGTGAGACGCCTAGCGTTAGATGAATGGTGTAAAGTAATAAAACAATATCTTAACATGCAATGAACATGCTCGATGCCTTAAAGGCAATTAAAAAGAGTGTTAGAAACACAAGCATAAGGGCAGATATTTGATGAGGGTGTTTTTGTAATGATTGTGAGGTTTTTAATAAACCTGTTTATCTGTATTAACTGTTGTGTTTTAGCTTTGGTAGTAAATTATCGATGTGTCTCAACAGTGAACTCATGACATTCGTCTTATTGTAAACTAATAAAGTATAAGATTAGTCATTATTCCCGATTCTATTCCAATCAGGGACACGTTTACATCGTGAACACTTCTTATTTGTTAAAGTAAGTGAATCAATATTCTAGTTATGTCACGATGGTCTGCAAATATTTGGTTGATATTTGAAACGTACCACGCCACTGGGTACACACATGCACACATTTAGAAAGTCTGACCACTGGTTCCAACTCATTCCCAGAATCAATACAGAAAACAACAACTGCCAAACTACCCCAAAGACCTCAGAACCTTTTTCCTAAATCTGTTCATGTTAATTTCAGGATCAGATACAGGCAGTGAAATACACCAGCTGAAATTACCATGCAGTGATCCATTTCCTCCAACTACCTACTACCTTGGTGACAGTTTCGATGATGCTCAGACATATTTTACACAAGGTACAGAATAACCAACACTTTACAAGTATTTACAGACTCTGTTTCTTGCGAATGAATATCATACTTACAAGATTCAAGCACAGATATTCCGTAATTCTGCAAAAATATATTATGTTACCAATTATAAGTTTCTCAAAGAACTGCGTGGCATTTCAGAACAACATAATGTTGACGTTATCTTGTACATATCTCTACAGTTCAACAATGTCATTGCACATTAAGTCTACTGAACATTAGCTGAGACAATCGCTAATAAAATATCATCCTGATATTGATGGAATATTGCAGAGTAAAGCCTTTAATGAACAACTGAACAAGCGAATATGCAATTACATCCAGGTTTTGTTCGAACCTTTTGCCTAATTTCTATGATGTCCAGGTGGTTCATGAACCGTAACATTAAGACAGTGATTTGTATTACATAATATGTAGATAACATGTTCAGACGAATTTACATGAGCTCATTTATTTAAAATTAACTAGTATGTTTTTTCAATGAAGGCACCCTGATCTAAGCCTCTGTAACTCGCTGTGTGCGGTGCAACCATTGGTCAAGCGCTGGTCTTCGTTACTGATGCCAGTTTTGTTCCCTTCATGACTGTTGGTTTGCCTGCTCGCTGTCCATATGTAACTACATACACGTAACTATATAAACCTTTACTTACACAGAGCAAGCAATGCTTCCAGTGAACTTTGTCGGCGCCCTCAAGAAGGAACATCCGCATGTGGTGAAACGTGTTGCAGAATTATTAGAATACAATGGAGGGGGTATTGCTTTATTTGGTCGGTCGCTTGCAACTACCTTAAACGTGCCTTGTAACAAACCACCTGATGTTTTGCAGTGTGATGTATTGATCATCACACGAAAGTGCCTACCTTTTGTTATATCTTTCTCATCGGAAGCAGTTGATGATGCTATAGACAAATATAATGCCGAATTGGCCCATCGCATGAGGGTGATTTTTGGAAAATACACAGCAGAAAGGTTCACTTTCATCTTTTTGGCCACTGAAGAGAAAATATATGGGAAAAAGAACAAATTTCACTCCACTGTCCATAAAAGAAGGTCTACGGTAATGGAATCCTGCTTTCCTGATCAAAAACACATGACCGATTCCAAATTTGAAGGGCTGAAGAATGCTTTAACAGCTACAGCTGCAAGAACAAGTATTCCACAGGCACCTAAAGATGGTGGAAAGGGGTCGTTTTGGGTTTTGATGATAGAACAGTTTTCAAACTTACTTAACAATGTTGATCTACGCCAACCATCAGATGTATCTGAAACACTTCATGGGAAAACAGTGTTCATGTTTGAAGCTGCCCTACGACTAGAACGCAGTGGTAAAACACTTCTTATCTGTGAGAGCATGGAGGAAAAGACCAAACGAAAGTAGGTTTGCAGACAACATACTTAATATGCTCCATCAGAGCTATTGTAATACTGTATCAGGCATGATATATTAAACTGATAGGTTTGCATATATAATTACTGAGGCTGCTAAAGCAGTCTAACATAAGGAGGTATTCTTCACAATTAATAGGTGTAGAGACTTAGGCTAGTGCTGATTTCTTTGCAACATCTTCAACTGTGTACAATAATAACACGTATACTAACATGTAATCTTTGCGTGATGGAAGTGTTAAGATATGAGAGTAAAGAACATGCCATCTTTCAGTCATGCCCCAGCTGAAGTGACCATCGAGACAATTGACTCCTTCCGTCAGTCTGGTCAGGACTGGTCACAGTTCAAGTACATCATTGTAGCTGCCCCACGTCACCAGTTCATGGTCATTCAGGACACGTTGAAGGCACTTAGGACTCCAATATGGAGGATCTACGAACGTGACGAAGGTTAGTAACACTTAGATTATTGTCATGCCTGTGAACATAAGAATAGTTTTATCACAACTTCTTTCAATCCTTTGCAGATGCCTTCTTTCACTTGTAGGTTGTGAATTTCCATGAATAATATTATATATATGGCTATATTTGACACAGAATCAGTTTACCTTTTTGAAAAACGTTAACTATAGTTCGCTGATGGTTCCTGATGGAAATTGATAGCAGTACATTTACTTCTGCTGAATGAAGCTAGATACAACACACAGACAAAATGTAAATTGCTGCATATTTGTTTCAGTTAAACCCCCCTCAGAAACTGTGAGTATTGGGCTCATAGGCTACCCAAAGACAGGGAAAAGTCTTCTTGCCAATGCAATTGCAGGTGAGAAACTGTTCGATGCTGGATTACAGAAACCCACAGCAATATGTCAGGAGAAACGCGCAAGAATTGGTAACAGAGCAATTCAAATATTGGACACACCTGGGTTTTCGTTGTACAACAAACAGAACATCCAGAGAACAGTCGATGTGGTGGTGACAAAGGCAAGTTCCATTAACGCCTTCTTGCTTGTCGTGAAGGTATCTCCAATGACATATGATGAAGAACTGCTCCTCAAACATGTCAGATCTATTGTGGGGAAGTCCATGTCACATAAAATAGTGCTCGTGCTTACAACATTAGATGATAACCTCACTTTGAAGGAATACCTAGAGAACATTCCTAATTTCCTGAAAGACTTCCTCAAGTTCTGCCACAACCCACCTGTGCTTGTCAATGTCAACACTGGGACAGAGTCCGAGAAGGCAAACGATCAATGACAAGAATTGTTCAGGACAATAGGAGGCATACAAAGGGAGCCTGTGCAAGAGAATAAACAATGTGTGAACACGATTCGTCAGAAGGTAACTGAAGCAATCTGTGAACTGGAGAAATGTCAGAAGGATGACTTGAAGCAGTATATAGAGTTGATACACTCGTTCCTCTCAAGCCATTATGGATGCTATAGATCTTGCGGTATGGCTTAAATAACGTCAAATAGATGTAAATCGTTCACTCTCTCGCAACAGTGACACCAACTTTGAAGTCACTATTCACACACACATGTTAAGGTGGCGACCCAGATATAGAGTGGCCTACCCTTTAAATACGTATGTGTCGGACAGACAGAAGATCATAATCTTGGAACAGTGCTCCTCGATCAGCTGATCTTATTTCGGCTGAGGGACGCTACTCTGTACATCGAATGTCAGCGCCACACGCCCTCAACTTATCTGATATGTTTGTTTATTGCACAGACTAGAGTTAATATTTTTTATTTTGTTTTGGGAGTATTGCTGCGACAGGCTCTACAATGCATTAATCAGGATTTTATGAACGCTTCATGACACGACTTGCCTACTCATATGGTCAATATTGTTATTCTCACATTTATTACAATCGTGTGGGTTTAAACGAAAAAAAATCAGTTATATCTTATGATTGAAATGTTAGCTATTTTCTAACAGTTTGTGTCTATTTAACACATTTGACATGGCATCTGTACCAAGTGTACACATCATGCTTTAGTTGATCCGTTTTTTAATTTTGTTCACATGTACCTCCTGTTTGTACCCCTGACGATCCGGGGTAGAATAGGTCTTCAGCAACCCATGCTTGTCGTAAAAGGCGACTATGCTTCTCGTAAGAGGCGACTAACGGGATCAGGCGATGAATGTCATCGATCCCAATTGCATGGATCGATGCTCATGATATCAATCACTGGATTGTCTGGTCCAGACTCGATTATTTCCAGACTACAATCATATAGCTGGAATATTGCTGAGTGCAGCGTAAAACAACAAAACAACCTAACAACAGCCTTCTGTTTGGGTACTTGCAGTTTACATGTGTTAGCTAGGATTCAGTAAAAAACTTTGAAAATAATATTCTAAAATAAGTATTTTGAGCACAATGATATCGATGAGCTGAAGTAAACATCACATATACAAATAAAATCAAACTGTACTAGTATCAGATGTAACAAACATCATCTGGTCTGAGTCTGTCAGATACAAATCTGTCAGATTACTGGTAAATCCGTTGTATCCCATTCTAACACAACATAATTTATATGTACACATTAAGTCCACCATACATATTGTTTTCTCTTTCTCACAATATGATCAAGAGGCCAATGACGTCCCCAACGTGTTAATAAAGACATCTTCATTGATAGGAGTGTTTGTGATTTTTTTAATGCAGCTTAAGGATTGGATATTTCTGAGTAATGAATTAATCGTCATCATAGTTACACATGCTTTTGTCTGGAGGAAATGGCCCACCGTCATATAGCTGGAATATTGGTGAGTGCGGCGTTAAACAACAAACAAAGAAAACAAACAAACCAGAGAAAATGGAAGAAAGAAGAAATACACATGTATTCCCAAGAATAAATGTCGTAAAGTTATATAATGTGACACCAGGTGTTAGAACATCCGGTAAGGCCTTGTTTATAAATGAGAACAATTAAGACGATTATCACCATAGAGTTGCATTAGCAAACACTGAGGTAGTGAGTGAGTGCGTGAGTGAGTTGGGTTTAACGCCGCTTTTAACAGTATTCCAGTCATATCACGGCGTGTCAGCTTAATGTGGGAGGAAAGCCCGAAATGATGCAGGTCTCTGACGTTTACCACTTCGGTGAAACGCAAGAGCACGGGTATGGTGCTGACAAACCTAGAAACATAATCGGGGCGAACCGGGATTCGAACCCACAATCATAGGTAGCGGCGCTTGTGTACTATCGATGGTGTGCACAATTTCAGTTAGTTTCAGTTTGAATTGCCGATAAGTTTGCGTCCGCGTACACATTTTCTTCCACAGATTTACCTTTCACAAATATACTTGAATTGATTGAGCGTGATACACTTAATTCAGCTGCAGACGATGGTCTGTAAGTGAGTGAGTGAGTGAGTGAGTGAGTGAGTATGGTTTTACGCCGCTTTTAGCAATATTCCAGCATCATCACGGCGGGGGACACCAGAATTGGGCTTCTAACATTGTACCCATATCGGGAATCGAACCCAGTGTGGCGAGCGAACGCTTTAACCACTAGGCTACCCGACCGCCCCTGATGGTCTGTAAACGTTTAGACGTATTAGTCAAGAATAGATTAAGTGTCCCTTTTGCATTTTTGGTATAAAGAACACGTCGTATCATAATATTATACAGACAGAACCGGGACATTATGAGTGAGTGAGTTAGTTGGGTTTAACGCCGCTATTAACAGTATTCAAGTTACATCGCGGCGTGTCAGCTTAATGTGGGAGGAAAGCCCGAAGTGATGCAGGTCTCTGACGTTTACCACTTCGGTGAAACCCACGAGCACGGGTATGGTGTTGACAAACCTAGAAACGTAATCGGGGCGAACCGGGATTCGAACCCACAATCATAGGTTTCTGACGTGCCCAAGGGACGTAACTCTGCACAGCGAATCACGGAGCCTTAGACGACTGGGTCACCCGTGCCCCCATGAGTAATGAGGGGCGGTGGGCTAGCCTAGTGGTTAAAGCTCTCGCTTGTCATACTGATGGCCCGGGATTGATTCTCCCAGGGGTACAATGTGTAAAGCTCATTTCTGGTGTCCCCCGCCGTGGTATTGCTGGAATATTGCTCAAAGCGGCGTAACACCAAACTCACTGAAACCCGTGAAGATCCGGGGTAGAATAGGTCTTCAGCAACCCATGCTTGTCGTAAAAGGTGACTATGCTTGTCGTAAAAGGCGACTAACGGGATCGGGTGGTCAGGCTCGCTGACTTGGTTGATGCACGGTTATCGATCCCAACTGCGTGGATCGATGCTCATGATATCAATCACTGGATTGTCTGGTCCAGACTCGATTATTGACAGACCGCCGTCATATAGCTGGAATATTGTTGAGTGCGGCGTTAAACAATAAACCAACCAACCAAACTCACTGAAGTAATCTCCCTTTTACAATGCCTAATGCCTGAACAGATAAACTCATTTGAGATAGCGGCGCTTGTGTACTATCGATGGTGTGCACAATTTCAGTTAGTTTCAGTTTGAATTGCCGATAAGTTTGCGTCCGCGTACACATTTTCTTCCACAGATTTACCTTTCACAAATATACTTGAATTGATTGAGCGTGATACACTTAATTCAGCTGCAGACGATGGTCTGTAAGTGAGTGAGTGAGTGAGTGAGTATGGTTTTACGCCGCTTTTAGCAATATTCCAGCATCATCACGGCGGGGGACACCAGAATTGGGCTTCTAACATTGTACCCATATCGGGAATCGAACCCAGTGTGGCGAGCGAACGCTTTAACCACTAGGCTACCCGACCGCCCCTGATGGTCTGTAAACGTTTAGACGTATTAGACAAGAATAGATTAAGTGTCCCTTTTGCATTTTTGGTATAAAGAACACGTCGTATCATAATATTATACAGACAGAACCGGGACATTATGAGTGAGTGAGTTAGTTGGGTTTAACGCCGCTATTAACAGTATTCAAGTTACATCGCGGCGTGTCAGCTTAATGTGGGAGGAAACCCGAAGTGATGCAGGTCTCTGACGTTTACCACTTCGGTGAAACCCACGAGCACGGGTATGGTGCTGACAAACCTAGAAACATAATCGGGGCGAACCGGCATTCGAACCCACAATCATAGGTTTCTAGCGTGCCCAAGGGACGCAACTCTGCACAGCGAATCACGGCGCCTTAGACGACTGCCCCCCCCCCCCCCCCCCTCCCAGTTTGTTATAAGCGTGATTGTTAACAAAGTTTACTGTCATGCGCTCAGTAAATTAGTTCCTCCTAAATATTGATTTAATTAGGAGATAAATATTTCGTTTTGTAAGATTTGCGTGATGTTATGCTGAATGGATGTACGGACATTTCAAGGCGGAGTGTTCAAATGAAAAAATTCCGTTCATCCATTCAGTGTAAGGCGGAGTGTTCAAATGAAAAATGTCCGTACATCCATTCAGCATAACATCACGCAAATCTACAAAACGAAATATTTATCGACATTGTAACATGAACGTTAATTAAATCGATATTTAGGAGAAACTAATTTACTGAGCGCATGACACAACAAGACTGTCGTTAGTAATACGTCTCCTCGGTTCATTTTACGAAAGGGGTGGCATCATGTTGAAGCCCATTTCTCAGAAAATAAACAAACAACAGGAAATATCACAAATTCAAGTCTTTATCACAGTTCCTCATCTTACTTCTAATTTGTAGTTATGCGTATCTATAAAATACAAATAATCAAAATTAGAAAAGCCGTACATACTGTTTGGCCCCTATACAAGAAAGTGTCAACTCGCTGAGGTAGTGACAAGAGAGGTCAAACATGTGCGAGATTTTAGATATGCAGCTTAGCTGGGATGGAAAAAGTTGTTTACTGTCACAGTGGAATTACATATGTGAAAAAGACCATCGGAATTAACAGAAGAATTAACCTGGAAGTTATTCACGGGAGCAGTGGACAGTGGCAGGATATTTGTATCTTGGACAGGTACCAAATTACGTTCGTTAGCGAGCTGCTGCTGTCCCTGAAGAATGTTCGAATAATGTCGTTTTTGAGCCGAGCTCGAGTTAATGGAATACAACTTCAACGATTCATCGGTTTTGTGGCCGGTAATTTTGCAAATCTCGCGATTTTCAATGCTTGCGTTTGACAGCAAAGTAACAGCAGTTGCCCGAAGACAATGGTTTGTATACACTTTGAGACCAGCGTTGGTAGAAGTTTCTTTCATCATGTTGCCAATGACATTTACACCAACTGGCCTCGTGGTGTACCATTCGGTGTCGTCGACGTGGAGTCGTCACTTGGGAGCCTGGTAAAAAGCACCATTGTTGGGATTGAGGAGAGACATGTATTTTTTTAATGAAAGTACAGGACAGAATTGGTCCGATGTTGCATAAATGCGTTTGTTGGGCCCATTTGAGTCTTTGAGGTCCCCCTTGTGATTTTTTGTGACTTCGGAGTGTGTCATTTCAATGAACTTAAAACCCCTGTTCATTGGTGGATACAAGAAAGGAAGATACAGTTAATTCCCTTTTGGTTTTCTTTACCACGACGAGCGAAACCGAGTGTAAGGTCGAACCAAACTTTACGAAGCAAGCCGGAAGGAGTTTCCGTATCCAAACTTTCACGAATTTTTTTAAAATCATTCTCGGGGATAGCAGCATGATGTGTTGTCTGGTCAAGGCCATCGCGCTTGAGTTTTTTTTATCATGGACAGAAAAACATTGTTTGCAGTGTGAAATTCCCGGTCTTTGATAATGTTTATGCTGCGCTCAAATGGCGGTCCCCTGATGTGCCTGTGTATGGCAGCACGCAACCCAACAAAACTCGATTTTGAGTAAAGATCTCCCTCAGCATTTCTGACTTCGGCATAAAAGAACCTCAGTCTCTCATTCAGTTGAGAAGCAGGAAGCTCTTCGAACTTGGGTTCCAAACCTCGGAAACCAAGCCATTCTGGAAGTGAAAAAGATTGCCTTGTTCAGGGTACAAATGTGACAGTAAGTGGGAAGAATTTGTTATTAGTCCTATTACGGCGTTGTGTTTAAATGAAATTTCCGTGTATCCATTTAGCATAACATATCTCAAATCTTACAAAACGAAATATTTAATTTACGTTAAGATTTTGGTCAATCTCGTTATATTATTGGCAATTTTTGCGATGACACATTGGTCACGCTTTACATTGCTATCATGGCAATGGTGTAAGGGAGGTAACTCTCGCTGATGTTGATCGAATCTGCGTAGGAATTATAGGTATGTGTTTATGTATTCTTTTATGTTTGAATGGCTTACGTCGAAATATTTTAACTCCCCAGGAGGTATTACGCCCAGTAGATTTGGAGAGGTTCCCATCCACGATGTCCTGTACTGCATTTGCA
The DNA here is from genome assembly GCF_023055435.1 of Haliotis rufescens. Classification (NCBI taxonomy): domain Eukaryota; kingdom Metazoa; phylum Mollusca; class Gastropoda; order Lepetellida; family Haliotidae; genus Haliotis; species Haliotis rufescens. Next base: position 38,698,208 of record NW_025963813.1, read on the forward strand.
TCAAGGGACGCGAAGCGGTCACTGGACGCTAGAACTTTTGGCTCTACGGAAACGCTGGCTGTATTTCCTAGTTCAGGGGCCATCTCAGAACGGTTTTCAGCTTCAACAGCTGTTGTGAGTAATAATAATAACAAAAGTAGGTGGGTGTAGGGAAGTCATAACTATTATAGAGTTGCAATAAATGTTTTTACTCTGTTAAAAAATGATTTTCTTTTCTTTTCCCTTAGGCCAAGCCCAAGAAAATTACATCATTTATGATTATGATTGGGTAATTAATGAAAATAGGTAAATTTCATTTACCTTCAAATTCTTGAATTATCTCAGAAAATGTCTCGTTGTCCCAATCACTCAATATTTCATCGAAATCTCCGATGTGGTAAATCTCCATCTGTTCCTCCATGTTGATGATTTCAAAAATAGTTCCATTAATTAATGTATACATACACGGTGATGAGACCCCAAAACTTCAGCGATGTTATGCTCATTCGACAACACTTTTTAACCAATCACATCAGAGAACATACCTACTTTTATGTTACAATATATAATGCAAAACGAGAGGAATAATTCGTAAATTGTTTGTGACTATAACGCACACCTGGCGAATCGTTAGATATCACTGTTCTGTGTATCAAACGACATAAAACACAATTCCAAGACCAAGACATGTCTTTCAGAAATGTGTGCATATATTTTAACGAAAAATATTATCCATTCTGTTAAAGTAATATAGTCAGGATTAGTTATAACATAAAATGAAACGGCTGTTCATGGACATTGGTTTTATGAACTTATAATATTGACTATTACACATCCCAAGAAATACTAAAATGCTGCAGTTACATTTATACTTCATCTTGTAACACTTGTCCAAAGGAAAGAAATATCCTATTCGACACTATAAACTTATCAATTCTTATGTACGCAATGTTCAAACAAACAGGAGATTATCAAAGGTTCGTTCATACATGTTGTGGTCTATATCTACGTATGATAGCATTTTGAACATTGACAAATATCCAAAGTGAAATTAATTGTGTGAAAAAATGTATAAAAGATATGCAAAATCTACATCATAACTGAAACTGTAAACAGCATGATACAATGATCGTGTGCACTCTCATTCAAGGACCTTCACCTCAAAGAAATGACCAAATATGTACAACAATGTTGACGTAAGACATCACTACCTGTGACCGACTTTTACAAAATGGCGTGTTCACTGTCAACAGTACGCGGGATTTTACGAGGGGACTTTCGTTGATTCAGGGATCGTATATACATATATCTGACATGTAAGTAATCAGAAACATTCTGACAATCTATGTCCTGTTATTTGTTGTTATATTTTTCATTGAAACCAACGGAAATAGTCCGAAATTCCGATAAATACCGTTGTCGTTGTGGATGATTTTGCGTCGGTCATGGCGTCACACAGGACCGTAACTTTGACAATTTCTGTTTCTCATCCCATGCATATTCTGAAAATGTTGAGCCAATATCTTGAACGAATAGACGAATGGATAGCTCGAAATAGGAGAAAATGCTACACTGTGTAAAATCTAAATTTTGCTTTGTTTACATTTCAAACAAGTGCAGTTTGTCGACCACAGCGTTCGCTTTCACACCTAACTTATTTTGCTTGACTTCATCTGGGCACTTTGTATTGGTGACAAAGACCATTAGTCATTTCATTCTTAATGTATGAGTAATTCAAGGATGTATGTATGGCAGCTGAGTTTGAAATATACGTGATGTTACAGGCGTCTCATAACCGGTGTACGTGAAACGTGATTTTGTAAACACTATCCAATATGGCGGAAAGTTCACTTCGGCGTTCGTGTTTGCGTATTTTCCAAAACATTCTAAACGATTCTAGGGTTACGGGCGACGTTTTGGAATGATCATTGGTGATTTCATAAAAGACAGATACCCGTGATCACTAATATGCTATTTTTGAAATTCATTTCTCCGAGTAAATATCCGAAATTTAGATTTAAAAAAACATGCTGTAAATAACGCCGTGAGTGGTGATTTAGTCATCTGTAAAAAATGGCGACATTTACGATGTACCTAATGTTCAGAGGTCATTTTCAGTACTTTTTCTTGACCAAAAATGCCAGTGGATGATGATATCACAGAACAGGGAATTTCCCACATCATTAAAAACTGTGAAATGTGTCTGTGTGCATGATGTATTTTGAATTTTATTCGACTTCAAAATGACGGTTGAAGAGGAGGGACATATATATGGTGGTGTCATGCTACCCATACTATAGAAGCAGTATATTAACAAGCTTGAGGCAAGAGTGGCACTTTATTATTTTTGTCAAGTGGATAGACTAAATAGTGATTGCTCATATGCGTAATAAGGTACATGTACACGGTACATAATTTGTCATTATTGTTATAAATCAATGCCAACGAAAGTCATTTCAATTTGTCATCGCATACACGTTTTGTGTTTTTTGTCTGGAACCGTATTGCTACGAGGGGTGTTCATTAAAGATTTCCCCTGACCCACTTTCGATGGAAAGGACTAGTGGACTGAAACTGTTAGTTTCTACCACTGAAAAGCCCTCATTTTGCGTCTCAAACCAGGACTTGACTTCAGAAATCAGTGTTTCGTCATCAGTGACACATTTTTCCTTCAAAAATGACTTCATGGTTGGAAAGAGGTGGAAGTCAGATGGTGCAAGGTCAGGAGAGTAAGGAGGATGTGGAAGGATTTCATAGCCATAGGACCGCGCTTCTGTCAGGGCAACATGAGATTTGTGTACTGGAGCATTGTCTTGCAGGAGACGGACACCCTTGGTCAGCATGCCACGCCTCTAAGCTTGATAGCGTCCCGCATTTTCCGCAGCAGTGAAGCATAATAAGCTCCTGTAATTGAGCATGACCTTGCCTGCAGAAGTTTAGACACGTGCCTTCTTTGGGGGTGGTGACTCCACATGCTTCTATTGCATCGACGGAACTTTAGTCTCAGGATCATAGTGATGGACCAATGTTTCATCCTGTGATAAGTCTGTCAAAAAGTTTGCCTGGTTTTTTTGGCACATGTCCAAAAGATCCTTTGAGCAATTGACTCGTTCCTGCTTTTGGAAAGGTGTGAGTAACCTGGGAATCCATCGTGCAGACACCTTATGCATGTTCAAATTGTCATGGATGATTTTTTTCACAGACCCTTCACTGATCTTGACATCTTTTGCTAACTGGCGAACAGTTATACGTCGGTCTGCTAAAATGGCGGTCTCCACAGATGTCCGACCACACTTGAACTGGCGATGCCAGTGTTTAACAACGTCATATGATGGGCATCTTCCCCATAAGTTGCTTTCATTTCATCGAAAGTTTCTTTTGGTGTGCCACCTTTCAAATATTAACAACCTTATCACTGCTGGGTATTTACTGGCTCCATTGTCACACCCTACTCGATCATAACACCTGTAAAAGTGGTAAGATTAATAGTTCGGTGCTGCAAATTCAGACATAACCTATAGATACATGTATCATTACACATGTGAAATTTCAACCAAATATGATAACCCTAAGTGGTTTAGAGGAAATCTTGAATGAACACCCCTCGTATGTAGAACTACACTATTTGTAATACTGTTCCATGATCTGTTTATGTCACGTTATCGCGAATGTACGGATATATCGAAGTTACAACACGGTCACACTAAGTTCGAGCAATTTTTCCTTTGAAGAAATATTTCCACAGTACATTTCACAATTTCGTAAACAGTGCCAAATGGACGGCTAAGCAACCGTCAATGACATATTTGGAAGCTTGTCACGTGATAAAACTGATGCGGCTGGCTGTAGTTACTGTTAGCACTGGTATATGTGATTATATCTTTAATATTTAGATGGTAATATCATGCAATAGCAGCGTTTAAATACGCGTTAGTCCTACACATTTACATGTATATGTACTCAGTGTAAATTGTGCTTCAGTAAGGGAGGTAACTCGTACATGTATCCCACCTCTGTTCTGTCAACGCACCCGGCGCCACAGGCTGTTTTGAGCACGGCCTCTCTCTCTCTCTCTCTCTCTCTCTCTCTCTCTCTCTCTCTCTCTCACACACACACACTGCGAGTATCCATCCTGGCCAGCATTCACCAGGTGTCACTTCCTGCCGCTTCACTATACGCAAAGATATTTAAACACGAAACGTAATTAATGCATCAATGGCCGTTCAGTATGTCTTGACTAAACTAAACAAATAGCAATATTGAGTTGTCTGGTCCAGCCTCGATTATTTACAGACGGCCGTCATACAGCTGGAATACTGCTGAGTGCTGCGTTAAACAACAAACAATCAAACAAACAACTATTGAATAGTAGCCTTGTTGTGAACAAAGTCGCTTGTAACAGATCCTGATCGAGGCAACTAATTAGTTATGTGTGTCAATTAACAAGGGGCCCTAGCTTCAAGCACACACATAAATACATGATTTAATGTGTGAATGGTGTCTGAAGACGTACAAGTCGAAATACGGCCTATCACTACATGTGGAAAAATTCACTGTTATCAGTAATATCAATAAAAATTGGCTCCCATCATCCCTAGAAGAATACACATCCCCAATACAGCGTAATTTATGGCTCATCGGCAATCTGAAAGACAGGAACAAGGTATACTACTTTGTCAAGCTACAATCATGACACAACTTTTATAGAAAAGCCATAACCTAGACAGTGTTAAACCAACTACACGCACCGTGAACTCGTACAGTTATTGTTTTGTTAAATATCTCGGAATATATACATTACAAACAGGTGACACATTGATACAAAGCTACATTTGACACAAAAGTGCACTTGTATAAAATAATTATGTGGTTTTCGCACTGAAAAGCAACTTGGTTTTCTCGTGCAAAATGAGATCAAAAGTAAACATAAACATATTGAACATATTATTGAGTGTTGTATTATGCATACTATAACGATTATGTCCCAGAAGGAGTTCAAAATATTCATTAAATGTGCTAAACACTTGCCGAAATGAAGCTCCATGTGCTTGGGTGAAATCACATTTGTTACTGTCGGGCGAGAAAAACGTAGTTGCTACCTACCAACTTCCAGTTTGGCATGGACAGCGCTTACCCCCTGTGAATGTAAATCTCAGAAAATGTATCTCAGATTACTTTGTGTAAGCCTCACCCTACATGTGGAGACAGTAAACATTGAAGAAAGCACACTACTTAAGGCAGCTATAACATGAGGTGAAATCATAAACTGTGCTCAGAATTTGAAAAATAACAAAGCTGCTGGTCTTGATAATATAATTAATGAATATACATTTGTATTTCAATCACCATTAATGTCTTTATAGCTATTTATATCAAACTTTTTAACATGGTTCTTAATACTGGTACATTCCCAGAAAAAATTATCAGTAGGTGTTATCAAACAAATTTTTAAGGGTAAAGGTTACAAACAAAAGCCCGAACATTATAGAACTATCACCCTGCTTAGTTGTTTTGGTAAAGTTTTTACATCAGTTTTAAATAACGGTTTGCAAACATTCATTGAAGCTCAGGCAGGTTTCAGAAAGGGTTACGCTATCGTTGATCACACCTTTCTCCATATAACCTCATGGAATTATTAAAAGCTAGGAATAAGAAATTATTTTGTGCGTTTGTGATTTTTAAAAAAAAGCATTTGATACAGTTTGGTGATCAGGACTTGGCAATAAGTATTATAAAATAACATATGTAGAAACTGTTTTAACGTTATCAATAATGTGAACCATATTATGAAATCATGACAAGGAGAAAACCTGTCGCCTGTCTTGTTTGCAATATTTTTTAATGGCTTCGAAGCAGCACTTGTACAGGATTCATGTAAATGTGTCAAATTGAAACCAAATATTGCGAAAATTATGTAAAATCATGACATTTTCTAAACCTCTCAAGTAACTCTCCCCCTTATTAAATTGCACATATATTGCTACCCTAGAGAATCCTTATACATATGCATGCATGCTCGGCAAAAATGTTTTAACAAAATAATTTTGTACCTCTGATGCTGCTGCGTGTAAATAAAAGTGCAGTTCAGTTCAGAAGCAGGCTGTCTTAACCAAGGGCTGTAAGTGCTGCACAACATGCGAGGTGGTCTCTTTGCTGTCATATACTACTCAAAAGAAGTTAAGGATCACCTGATTCTTTCATATTACTATAGTTAATCTCTCATGTCATGACAGATTAACTTTACCATTATGAAAGAATCGGGTGATCCTTAACTTCTTTTGAGTAGTATATATAACCTGTATATAGAATATTCGTTTATGTTTGCAACATACTAATTCAGAGCAAACACTATTTAGTATTACCAGACAACACTATAATGGATAGTTGAAAGTATAAAGATAGGTTGGCTGATCAGCGCTTAATGCTTACAGTTGACATGAACTAATCTAGCACCCCTTTCTTTATAAGTATAGTAGTCAACATCAGACAGTTATCTGGTGAGTATATTTTACTAGTGAAGATGATTGTTTCCAGATCCTTGCCTATTACGACAGACATTATGCAGATGTGAGATTCATTCCCCAAACTTTATTAAATACACAATATGTGTCACCTTGACACAACAAACTGCTATGTACAAACTTGAGATAAACAGCGGGTCAGGGGATATTCGATTTCATGTGTGCAATGAATTTAACTGTGAAAGAATATATTTTAATGGGTTTTTAGTCAATGACACACACAATATGCGAGAAGTATGTGCATTCAGAAAATATAGAATCTTTCATTCAATGGTGAGAGGTAACAAATAATCAGGAATCATTAACCATCTGGGCACGTTTAAGCATAAAAAGCCGCATAAAGGAACAGTTATTTGGCCATTACGTCTTCGGGAGAAGTGGCTATTCCCGAGGAAAGCATGACGTATTCGTCACAGTGATCTATTGGGAGTGTTGGAGTGAGTTTAATACCACCTGTCAACTGAACTCAAGAGCAGTTTTAAAGTTCACAATATGACTCCGTATGAATTGCTTTGCATATCATAGCAGTGAACAAGCGCGCATTACTGGAAAGGGAAGTTTGCAACGAAGTTAATCACACAGATAAACATGAATAATTTGAGGAAACAGTTTATAGTGTAATGCCCTTGTAATTATGAGGGTTGTCTAAGGCGCCTGGGTTGTGCATCGGAATTATGATGGCAACTGGGAACTTATCCATGTTCGAAGCACAATATATGGTAACTACAAATCTGCAGACTGTTCAGGTGATATGTTTTCAGTTCAAAAGTGAGTTTTTTACAATTGGGATGCTGAATGCTAACAAGAAATTCGCATTTAGTGTGAAGGTGTGATTACATTAATGTTTTATGCTCTTATATACTGACGTTCATGATGGGTATGTTCGTGCGCGCCCGCGTGTGTGTGTAGTGTGGGTATGTGTCTGTGTCTGTGTCTGGGTATGTGTGTGTGTGATGGAAAATGTGATGTGTCGGTACACAATTAAAACCTAATGCTTCTAAGTCCTTATATAGGTTACATTTTGTCCGATCAAATAGACATGTAGGCAGTAGTCACGCCACTAGATGGATTCATCGGATTTAGTTGACTTTCAAACCTCAAATGAAAATATTATGAAAGGGATATTATGTAAAGTTAAGGTGAAAAGTTAAGGACATTCACACACGGGTAATAGAACATGCATATTAAGATGTTTGATTGATGATACAATCTTTTACTTTACTTCTAAATAAACAAAATATATTGATGGATTTCATTCTACAAACGAGGTTCGATCATTTGGATAATAACTTTGCTTTCTGGAATAACCATTAAAGAATTATGCAATGTGAAAATATTTACCTAACTTTCCAGGAATCACTGATTCATGCTTTCCTCGGGGATAGCCAAGTAAACTGATCAGTCAGTTGCCATTCATCTCCTTCAATATTCATCACCTCGGCTACTGTTGTTTTCGTAGGTCAACCCCGTCAAGTAGTTTAATGCATTACAGTGTTTAAATGTTTGCTGATACAATCCAAGCAACTCATAATTGGAGCGAAAAATAATAAGGCATAAACACCCATTCTATTCGTAGAAAATGAGAGGTGTTTGAAAAATCGAATGGATTCAAACTACTGCATTAATATATTTGTATAATTGTAACAAATATTGTCTAATAGAAATGTCGATATTTGTTGCCAGACCATAAGGACAAAATAAATACAATTCATGTTGTAAGAGATCAATATCTAATTCGCTCCTTGGACTCCTATTACCATGAACTTTACCCTGATGTATTTGTACATTTACATCTGATCAATTTGTTATTTACAAGATGAACCAATCATAATGCAGAATCTTCATATGGCGTGTTTATATGAGGAACATGTTGAAGGTCTAACCATCATATTTTAACAGCTTTGCTCACAATAGTCAAAGCTGCCGTTTGTATGTGACCAAAGTATACGATTCCACACGAACACGTGGAATAAGTTACGTGGGACTTCCACACAAACAATACACATCATTGGAGAGCAATATAAATATTGTTTTGTAATGTATACGCACACTTATTGTGACACTTTAAATCAACATTAGGAACACAACACGCCAACCTGTCAACAATTAAACCAGTCCCCACGCAAACCAGTCAACAATTAAACCGGTAAAAAATTAAAACAGTCAACACTTAAACCCGTCCATACGTAAACCAGTCAATAATTAAACCAATCAACACTTAAACCAGTCCAAACGTAAACCAGTATACAATTAAACCAGTAAGCACTTAAACCAGTAAACACTTAATCCCGTCCACACGTAAACCAGTCAACAATAAAACCAGTCAACCCTAAAGCAGAAAACACCTAAAGCAGTCAACAATTAAACAACACTTTAACCGGTCTATACTTAAACCAGGGAACATTTAGACTAATCTACAATAAAAACAGTTAACGAGTAAACCCTTCAACACCTAAACCCGTCCACACGTGAACCACACCCACCCCACTGCAAACCAGTCAACCATTAAACATGTCAACATTTTTAACCGGTGTATACTTAAGCCAGGGAACATTTAGACCAATCTACAATAAAAACAGTTAACAAGAAAACCCTTCAACACTTGAACCCGTCGACACGTAAACCAGTCAACACGTAAACCAGTCAACACATAAACCAGTCAACACTTAAACAAATATATTTTAACAACTATGGCAACAGGTAAATAAAAGCGACAAACCCCTTTCCATAATCATAAGAAATCTCTGCCAAACACAGAGTCGAAAGTACTATTCCAACGATATCATAAGTAAGGAGCATGTGTTTATGATTTGTTTGTTTGTTTGTTTGTTGTTTAACGCCGCACTCAGCAATATTCGAGTTATATGACGGCGGTCTGTAAAATAATCGAGTCTGGACCAGACAATCCAGTGATTGACATCATGAGCATCGATCCACGCAATTGGGATCGATGACATGTACCAACCAAGTCATTGAGCCTGACCAACCGATCCCATTAGTCTTTGCATGTGTTTATGAATCATTATCAGTAGTATAGGTAATGGGGGTTCTGGACCACTTCCACTGGAGCCGGATTCATATACCTATACTGCTACTACAGGTGGCATTTTTTATGCCAAAATGATTATGCGATTCAACGATAGTCATGAGATTAAGCTAAATTGGGTCTAGCTCACCAATACCTGGGGCCAATCATTGCTTTAGATGAGCCTAAATGGAAATAAAAATATTCTTCATTATTTTTATCAATAAAGGGATATTCAACATTTTATTAAGTTCTTCGTTCATTTTACTAGGAGACCAGACTATTTAACTACACTCTTCTTGTAAATTGATAAGAAACAATTGATAAACGTATTTGGTTGGTTTGACATCACTGATATAATAAAAACCTTGTGGTAATTCTCTCCATTTAATAGCTTTTTGATCTCCATTATTATATATATGTATGTAAGCATTTGTCTAAATGTGATCAAACGATAGTAAGCAATCTATTTTTAATCTCCAACCAGTTCTTTGGTTTTGGCACGGAATAATTGACGCGCTTGTTGCCTCCCCTGTTCTATGAACTTTTTTTTCTCGTTTTCGCTAATACCACTGGTCTTTTGAGATTTTGATCGACTCTCCTGCTTCATTGCATTGTATTTGGTGAGTTCTGACAACACTAAACGAAACTCATCTTCGGATATCTTACAATCGACCATTGCTGTTGAAATATGATCCTCAATGCTGTTCAACTTTTCTTCGGCGAGTATCCGAATACTATCGTGTTTTAATGCTTTCTTTTTGCAACCTAAGAGAAATGAATTTTATCCCTATTCCTGCCAGTCCCGAGACTCCGGCGCCTATTTCCATGCCGAGCACGATATATAGGCGCGATGACTATAGTTAATAGTAAACCGACACCCGCTACACCGAGTCCCATGCCAGCTGCTACAAGCGCGGTGTCAACTCCGTCCAGAGCATTCACGGCTCTGCGATACTTTTTATACAATCCAAGTCTCAACTCCCTATCCTTCTCTATTCGATGTTTTATGTCGCTTATTTGATGTAATCGAAATCCATCAACAGTTTCCATCTTTTCAATTGCTTCATCGAGCGCCGGATATAAACTCATAGTGTATATTACGGTCATATAATAGTCTTTTATTCGTCTTGCTTAAATGTTTTGAGAGTATACATCAACCTTATCAAATGTATATTATACGGCAAGAATATCTTAGTAAGAGAAATACTACCACTTTTGATAATTTGGACCTAATCGAGGGTTGCAACGGGCGATGCTCTGATATGAATAATACTACAACGTCGACGCTCGTGTTTCTTGAGCCATTTAATCGATAGACCTGGTAATATTTCAAAGGCATCTTCCGGTACATCTCCGAACAAGACTTCAATAAAAAGAGTAGAAATATTAGGTATTGCACTCAAGTTCTGTTTAATATCTTCGAATTCAGTAACCAAATTTAAAGTAACATTTTTTAAGGCCGGACGACTATATAACATATGATCTGGGTTTTCTGGCAGGGGGGTAACTGACACACTTTTTCGTTTTGATAGGATATAAGCCGCGAGTACGATGCCACTATTTATTATCTTAGTTAAATTATGGCTCTTACCCATCATCGCATAAGGTGGGGTAATGACGATATTCAGTAGCCACTTGATGTTTGCGTCGATCATAGTCCATTTATTCTCGCCGTTGAGAATAATATTGTACGAAGTGTTTTTAATGAGCCTACTAACGTCGACATCGCTTAAATCTTCTAGATGACCCGTGAACTTCTTTCCACTTGTATACATTATCGTGTAAGTGTAAAGCCTATAACTTACCATAGCTACCGGGTTTATCGAATCCTTCCGTGTCTCCGAGATCGGAAAGCGCAATTGTATTACATTGTCTGAGCGTTCTAGGGCCTGATGCATCAACCATTATTTTTAATATGGAGTGTTACACTTAAGTATCCTATATGTACTGGTTGGTGTTTTACATCTAATACAGAAATTTTGAGGTCTGAAATAATACCACGCTTCAATTTTTTATATTGTAATGACGAGAAGGATTCCGTTCTGCCGCTATTATATTTTTCATTTTTCACTGGAACAAATCGTGCTTTGTTAACAGTTTAGTTACCGATCCCATAAACTCGCGACCGGGATCTACTTGAAATAGCTTAGGCCATTTTAGTGGTCCGCGTTTATATATGCGACTCAGTGCATTAGCTACTTCTGTTGAATCTTTCGAGGTTAATGGCTCAGCCTCTTTGTATCGACTAGCCACATCCACTACTGTTAAAGCGTATTTATATGTTTTGCGTTTAACCTTATCGTGGGGGAAGAAACAAGAGGTCAGCCTGATGAACTTCATTCGTTGTAAAAATATCAAACTTCTTCCTCGGTATATAACGCAGTGCTGGTAAGTATATTTGCCACATCGCTTGTTTCTTTAACCAATCCTTGGCCACATCTTTAGATACCTTAGCCGCGGTGGCTAATTTTTTTATTGCTCCTACACCTTTCCAATATCCTCGTGGGCTATAGTAAATTTTATTCATTATTATTTAATATTGATGTTTCTTTTAATACGACTTATGACTATCATTGAATCGCATCATCATTTACGCATAAAAAATGCCACCTGTAGAAGCAGTATAGGTATATGAATCCGGCTCCAGTGGAAGTGGTCCAGAACCCCCGTTACCTATACTACTTTATCAAATAGTGACGATAAAAGGAGTTCGCGATAGGTGAGTGTATCCTGACCCGTCGGTGGCACCATCACAAACACATGCAAAGGCAAGTCAATTGTACACCTAAAACAACCATGGGGACAAGAAATCTTTTTCTGAAATGAACATTCTAAGGATTAATTATAACAATCATATTCATTTGCAGTGGCGGGGGTTGATTCAAAACAAGATATATTCAAGGAAGCAGTTTCAGACTCACAGCGTTGCCTCGAACATTATTTCCTTTGGCAACTGGAAGAACATGATCACTTGTTGAAATGCGGGGCATAGATATGTACGATCATACCCTAACAATACTCATTGTTTAGCTTTTAATTTGACAACTCACTGTTTAGTTTTCTTGTTCTGGTAATGCTATTCCTTTCAAATATTAGATTTCGGGAATAACGCCCACGTTCAACTGATAACGAAACATATTTTGAACATTGAGTTCGAGAGCATATGAAATTAGTGACAGGAATGGAGATCGGAGATTAACTATTTCCTTGATATAATTTGCTAAGCTGTTAAGGGGGGTAAAATCAGAAGACATATGTGATTTGTGTAAGCATGTACATATGGGAAATCGTTTGAACGATAAACAGTATATGTTGGGCAAATGAGAGAAGGTCCACAGTCTTGGGGATTCAGTAGTCAGGGCTCTGTGACCAGATCATCGAATGTCTTCATGCTGCGATGTGTATATAACGCTTTTCATAAACTTGCATACACACTTTTCACGTACACAAAGAACTACACGTCTCCCTGAATGTTCTCAGTGTTCGGGTATTTTGCAGAGAGTCATTACCGTTAGGTGCATTGTAGGCGTACAATAAAAGTGAGGGGTTAGTCATACAGGAAGAACCTTTTCAAGTGCAACGGAAAAGACATTACTGTTCACTATGAGTTGTATTTCAATCATTAACACTCTACCTTTTGAAATGCAGAATCTATTCCGAGCTGATTTGTATTACAGTCAAGAAGTGTCCCACGCCCGGTGACATTTGTGTTGACACAGAGATCCCTGGGAAGTTGTTGTGAATGTTCACTCATTGAAATGTAGCCTATTTAGAACTTTGCACATGTTAAAATCGTTCAAAAGATTCATACTAGCGGATACAAGTGACACTTTGGCTGTTTGAATAAAGTGTGTCGACTATTAGTTTCGACCACTCCCTGTTTACAAGTTAACGTTGTGCTGTGACAACCCAAAATCAACAGCCTTAGTCATATACGTTACGTGCCAACAAACCATGCTGTACGTCTGTGTTTATGCGTGCTGATACTCGTGGGAGTTGGAAAAGTCCGCTCACTATTTCCTTCAGACAGACATTTAAATACGACCTCGAACCTTTTGAATATAATGAATACTGGTTGCCTTTGTCGTCTTGTGCATGACGTGGATATTCTTTAAAACTAACATACTCACTCACCCAGTTGACCCACTCACTAACACTGGCGTTAATGTGAAACATCCCCTCTTCCCCTTTCGTGCTTTCCCTAGCAGTGGCTTTAAAAAGTAAAAGCATATTATTCACTTAGTTGGTAACCACAGCTGTTGGTGTGAAGCCAATTATTGCGGTCCATCGTGTTGTATAATTCCCAATCACGGCCCCTATACTGATGTGACAAGTCGACTCTCTATATACATGTTTAAATTGTATAATTCCCAATCACGGCCCCCTGTACTGATGTGACAAGTCGACCCTCTATATACATGTTTAAATTGTATAATTCCCAATCACGGCCCCCTGTACTGATGTGACAAGTCGACTCTCTATATACATGTTTAAATTGTATAATTCCCAATCACGGCCCCCTGTACTGATGTGACAAGTGGACTCTCTATATACATGTTTAAATTGTATAATTCCCAATCACGGCCCCCTGTACTGATGTGACAAGTCGACCCTCTATATACATGTGTAAATTGTATAATTCCCAATCACGGCCCCCTGTACTGATGTGACAAGTCGGCCCTCTACCGGTGTAAATTATATAATTCCCAATCACTCCCCCCTGTACTGATGTGACAAGTGGACCCACTGTATACATATGTAAATTGTATAATTCTCAAGTCGAATCTCTTTTTACATGTTTACATTGTATAATTCCTAATCACGGCCCCCTGTACTGATGTGACAAATCGACTCTCTACAGGTGTAAATTGTATAATTCCCAATCACGGCCCCCTGTACTGATGTGACAAGTGGACCCTCTGTATACATGTGTAAATTGTTTAATTCTCAAGTCGAATCTTTTTTTTACATGTTTACATTGTATAATTCCCAATCACGGCCCCCTGTACTGATGTGACAAGTGCACCCTCTACATGTGTAAATTGCATAATTCCGAATCACGGCCCCTTGTACTGATGTGACAAGTCGACTCTCTATCTTCATGTGTAAATTGTATAATTCCTAATTACGGCCCCCTGTACTGATGTGACAAGTCGGCCCCCTACCGGCGTAAATTATATAATTCCCAATCACGGCCCCCTGTACTGATGTGACAGGTCGAACCTCTACAGGTGTAAATTGTATAATTCCCAATCACGGGCCCCTGTACTGATGTGACAAGAGGACCCTCTACAGGTGTACATTGTATAGTTCCTAATCACGGCCCCCTGTAACGATGTGACAAGTGGACCCTCTACAGGTGTACATTGTATAATTCCTAATCACGATCCCCTGTACTGATGTGAAAAGTGGACTCTCTATATACATGTGTAAATTGTATAATTCTCAATCACGCCCTCCTGTACTGATGTGAAAAGTGGACCCTCTACAGGTGTAAATTGTATAATTCGTAATCACGGCCCGTGGTACTGATGTGACAAGTCGACTCTCTATATACGTCTGTAAATTGCATAATTCACAATCACGCCCCACTGTACTGATGTGACAAGTCGACTCATTATATACATGTGTACATTGTATAATTCCCAATCACGCCCCCCTGTACTGATGTGACAAGTGGACCCTCTACAGGTGTACATTGTATAATTCCCAATCACGGCCCCCTGAACTGATATGAAAAGTCGACTCTCCATATACAGGGGTAAATTGTATAATTCCCAATCACGACCCCCTGTACTGATGTGACAAGTGGGCTCTCTGTATACAGGTGTACATTGTATAATTCCCAATCACGGCCCCCTGAAGTGATGTGACAAGTGAACCCTCTACAGGTGTACATTGTATAATTCCAAATCACGGCCCCCTGTACTGATGTGGCAAGTGGACCCTCTACAGGTGTACATTGTATAATCCCCAATCACGGCCCCCTGTACTGACGTGACAAGTGGACCCTCTACAGGTGTACATTGTATAATTCCCAATCACGGCCCCCTGAACTGATGTGACAAGTAGACCCTCTACAGGTGTACATTGTATAATTCCCAATCACGGCCCCCTGAACTGATATGACAAATGGACCCTCTACAGGTGTACATTGCATAATTCCTAATCAAGGCCCCCTGTACTGATGTGACAAGTGGACCCTCTACAGGTGTACATTGTATAATTCCTGATCACGGCCCCCTGTACTGATGTGACAAGTGAACCCTCTACAGGTGTACATTGTATAATTCCCAATCACCGTCCCCTGTACTGATGTGACAAGTGGACCCTCTACAGGTGTACATTGTATAATTCCCAATCACTGCCCCTGTACTGATGTGACAAGTGGACCCTCTACAGGTGTACATTGTATAATTCCCAATCACTGCCCCTGTACTGATGTGACAAGTGGACCCTCTACAGGTGTACATTGTATAATTCCTAATCACGGCCCCCCTGTACTGATGTGACAAGTGGACCCTCTACAGGTGTACATTGTATAATTCCCAATCACGGCCCCCTGTACTGATGTGACAAGTCGACTCTCTTCATACATGTTTAAATTGCATAATTCCCAATCACGGCCCCCTGTACTGATGTGACAAGTGAACCCTCTACAGGTGTACATTGTATAATTCCTAATCACGGCCCCCTGTACTTATGTGACAAGAGGACTCTCTATATACAGGTGTAAATTGTATAATTCCCAATCACGGCCCCCTGTACTGATGTGACAAGTGGACCCTCTACAGGTGTACATTGTATAATTCCCAATCACCGTCCCCTGTACTGATGTGACAAGTGGACCCTCTACAGGTGTACATTGTATAATTCCCAATCACGGCTCCCTGTACTGATGTGACAAGTGGACCCTCTACAGGTGTACATTGTATAATTCCTAATCACGGCCCCCCTGTACTGATGTGACAAGTGGACCCTCTACAGGTGTACATTGTATAATTCCCAATCACGGCCCCCTGTACTGATGTGACAAGTCGACTCTCTTCATACATGTTTAAATTGCATAATTCCCAATCACGGCCCCCTGTACTGATGTGACAAGTGAACCCTCTACAGGTGTACATTGTATAATTCCCAATCACCGTCCCCTGTACTGATGTGACAAGTGGACCCTCTACAGGTGTACATTGTATAATTCCCAATCACTGCCCCTGTACTGATGTGACAAGTGGACCCTCTACAGGTGTACATTGTATAATTCCTAATCACGGCCCCCCTGTACTGATGTGACAAGTGGACCCTCTACAGGTGTACATTGTATAATTCCCAATCACGGCCCCCTGTACTGATGTGACAAGTCGACTCTCTTCATACATGTTTAAATTGCATAATTCCCAATCACGGCCCCCTGTACTGATGTGACAAGTGAACCCTCTACAGGTGTACATTGTATAATTCCCAATCACGGCCCCCTGTACTGATGTGACAAGTGGACCCTCTACAGGTGTACATTGTATAATTCCTAATCACGCCCCCCTGTACTGATGTGACAAGTGGACTCTCTATATACAGGTGTACATTGTATAATTCCCAATCGCGGCCCCCTGTACTGATGTGACAAGTGGACCCTCTACAGGTGTACATTGTATAATTCCTAATCACGGCCCGTTGTACTGGTGTGACAAGTCGAATCTCTATATACGTGTGTAAATTGTATAATTCACAATCACGCCCCACTGTACTGATGTGACAAGTGGACCCTCTACAGTTGTACATTGTATAATTCCCAATCACGGCCCCCTGTACTGATGTGACAAGTCGACTCATTATATACATGTGTACATTGTATAATTCCCGATCACGCCCCCCTGTACTGATGTGACAAGTGGACTCTCTACAGGTGTACATTGTATAATTCCCAATCACGGCCCCCTGTTCTGATATGAAAAGTCGACTCTCCATATATAGGTGTAAATTGTATAATTCCAAATCACGACCACCTGTACTGATGTGACAAGTGGACTCTCTATGTACAGGTGTACATTGTATAATTCCCGATCACAGCCCCCTGAACTGATGTGACAAGTGAACCCTCTACAGGTGTACATTGTATAATTCCCAATCACCGTCCCCTGTACTGAGGTGACAAGTGGACCCTCTACAGGTGTACATTGTATTATTCCCAATCACGGCCCCCTGTACTGATGTGACAAGTGGACCCTCTACAGGTGTACATTGTATAATTCCTAATCACGCCCCCCTGTACTGATGTGACAAGTGGACTCTCTATATACAGGTGTACATTGTATAATTCCCAATCACGCCCCCCTGTACTGATGTGACAAGTGGACCCTCTACAGGTGTACATTGTATAATTCCTAATCACGGCCCCCTGTACTGATGTGACAAGTTGACTCTCTATATACAGGTGTACATTGTATAATTCCTAATCACGGCCCCCTGTACTGATGTGACAAGTGGACCCTCTACAGGTGTACATTGTATAATTCCCAATCACGGCCCCCTGTACTGATGTGAGAAGTCGATTCTCTACATACATGTTTAAATTGCATAATTCCCAATCACGGCCCCCTGTACTGATGTGACAAGTGAACCCTCTACATGTGTACATTGTATAATTCCTAATCACGGCCCCCTGTACTTATGTGACAAGAGGACTCTATATATACATGTGTAAATTGTATAATTCCCAATAACGACCCCTGTACTGATGTGACAAGTCGACTCTCTATATACGTTTGTAAATTGTATAATTCACAATCACGTCCGACTGTACTGATGTGACAAGTGGACCCTCTACAGGTGTACATTGTATAATTCCCAATCACGGACCCTGTACTGAGGTGACAAGTCGACTCTCTATATACAGGTGTAAATTGTATAATTCTCAATCACGACCCCTGTACTGATGTGACAAGTAGACTCTCTATATACAGGTGTAAATTGTAAAATTACCAATCACGACCCCCTGTATTGATGTAACAAGTGGACTCTCTATATACAGGTGTACATTGTATAATTCCCAATCACGGCCCCCTGAACTGATGTGACAAGTGGACCCTCTACAGGTGTACATTGTATAATTACCAATCACGGGCTCCTGTACTGATGTGACAAGTGGACCCTCTACAGGTGTACATTGTATAATTCATAATCACGGCCCCTTGTACTGATGTGACAAGTCGACTCTCTATATACATGTGTAAATTGTATAATTCCCAATCACGGCCCCCTGTACTGATGTGACAAGTGGACCCTCTACAGGTGTACATTGTATAATTCCTAATCACGACCCCCTGTACTGATGTGACAAGTCGACTCTCTATATACATGTGTAAATTGTATAATTCCCAATCGCGGCCCCCTGTACTGATGTGACAAGTGGACTCTCTACAGGTGTACATTGTAAAATTCCCAATCACGGCCCCCTGAACTGATATGACAAGTGAACCCTCTACAGGTGTACATTGTATAATACCTAATCACGGCCCCCTGTACTGATGTGACAAGTGGACTCTCTATATACATGTGTAAATTGTATAATTCCCAATCACGGCCCCCTGATCTGATGTGACAAGTGGACCCTCTACAGGTGTACATTGTATAATTCCTGATCACGGCCCCCTGTACTGATGTGACAAGTGAACCCTCTACAGGTGTACATTGTATAATTCCCAATCACCGTCCCCTGTACTGATGTGACAAGTGGACCCTCTACAGGTGTACATTGTATAATTCCCAATCACTGCCCCTGTACTGATGTGACAAGTGGACCCTCTACAGGTGTACATTGTATAATTCCCAATCACTGCCCCTGTACTGATGTGACAAGTGGACCCTCTACAGGTGTACATTGTATAATTCCTAATCACGGCCCCCCTGTACTGATGTGACAAGTGGACCCTCTACAGGTGTACATTGTATAATTCCCAATCACGGCCCCCTGTACTGATGTGACAAGTCGACTCTCTTCATACATGTTTAAATTGCATAATTCCCAATCACGGCCCCCTGTACTGATGTGACAAGTGAACCCTCTACAGGTGTACATTGTATAATTCCTAATCACGGCCCCCTGTACTTATGTGACAAGAGGACTCTCTATATACAGGTGTAAATTGTATAATTCCCAATCACGGCCCCCTGTACTGATGTGACAAGTGGACCCTCTACAGGTGTACATTGTATAATTCCCAATCACCGTCCCCTGTACTGATGTGACAAGTGGACCCTCTACAGGTGTACATTGTATAATTCCCAATCACTGCCCCTGTACTGATGTGACAAGTGGACCCTCTACAGGTGTACATTGTATAATTCCTAATCACGGCCCCCCTGTACTGATGTGACAAGTGGACCCTCTACAGGTGTACATTGTATAATTCCCAATCACGGCCCCCTGTACTGATGTGACAAGTCGACTCTCTTCATACATGTTTAAATTGCATAATTCCCAATCACGGCCCCCTGTACTGATGTGACAAGTGAACCCTCTACAGGTGTACATTGTATAATTCCCAATCACGGCCCCCTGTACTGATGTGACAAGTGGACCCTCTACAGGTGTACATTGTATAATTCCTAATCACGCCCCCCTGTACTGATGTGACAAGTGGACTCTCTATATACAGGTGTACATTGTATAATTCCCAATCGCGGCCCCCTGTACTGATGTGACAAGTGGACCCTCTACAGGTGTACATTGTATAATTCCTAATCACGGCCCGTTGTACTGATGTGACAAGTCGAATCTCTATATACGTGTGTAAATTGTATAATTCACAATCACGCCCCACTGTACTGATGTGACAAGTGGACCCTCTACAGTTGTACATTGTATAATTCCCAATCACGGCCCCCTGTACTGATGTGACAAGTCGACTCATTATATACATGTGTACATTGTATAATTCCCGATCACGCCCCCCTGTACTGATGTGACAAGTGGACTCTCTACAGGTGTACATTGTATAATTCCCAATCACGGCCCCCTGTTCTGATATGAAAAGTCGACTCTCCATATATAGGTGTAAATTGTATAATTCCAAATCACGACCACCTGTACTGATGTGACAAGTGGACTCTCTATGTACAGGTGTACATTGTATAATTCCCGATCACAGCCCCCTGAACTGATGTGACAAGTGAACCCTCTACAGGTGTACATTGTATAATTCCCAATCACCGTCCCCTGTACTGAGGTGACAAGTGGACCCTCTACAGGTGTACATTGTATTATTCCCAATCACGGCCCCCTGTACTGATGTGACAAGTGGACCCTCTACAGGTGTACATTGTATAATTCCTAATCACGCCCCCCTGTACTGATGTGACAAGTGGACTCTCTATATACAGGTGTACATTGTATAATTCCCAATCACGCCCCCCTGTACTGATGTGACAAGTGGACCCTCTACAGGTGTACATTGTATAATTCCTAATCACGGCCCCCTGTACTGATGTGACAAGTTGACTCTCTATATACAGGTGTACATTGTATAATTCCTAATCACGGCCCCCTGTACTGATGTGACAAGTGGACCCTCTACAGGTGTACATTGTATAATTCCCAATCACGGCCCCCTGTACTGATGTGAGAAGTCGATTCTCTACATACATGTTTAAATTGCATAATTCCCAATCACGGCCCCCTGTACTGATGTGACAAGTGAACCCTCTACATGTGTACATTGTATAATTCCTAATCACGGCCCCCTGTACTTATGTGACAAGAGGACTCTATATATACATGTGTAAATTGTATAATTCCCAATAACGACCCCTGTACTGATGTGACAAGTCGACTCTCTATATACGTTTGTAAATTGTATAATTCACAATCACGTCCGACTGTACTGATGTGACAAGTGGACCCTCTACAGGTGTACATTGTATAATTCCCAATCACGGACCCTGTACTGAGGTGACAAGTCGACTCTCTATATACAGGTGTAAATTGTATAATTCTCAATCACGACCCCTGTACTGATGTGACAAGTAGACTCTCTATATACAGGTGTAAATTGTAAAATTACCAATCACGACCCCCTGTATTGATGTAACAAGTGGACTCTCTATATACAGGTGTACATTGTATAATTCCCAATCACGGCCCCCTGAACTGATGTGACAAGTGGACCCTCTACAGGTGTACATTGTATAATTACCAATCACGGGCTCCTGTACTGATGTGACAAGTGGACCCTCTACAGGTGTACATTGTATAATTCATAATCACGGCCCCTTGTACTGATGTGACAAGTCGACTCTCTATATACATGTGTAAATTGTATAATTCCCAATCACGGCCCCCTGTACTGATGTGACAAGTGGACCCTCTACAGGTGTACATTGTATAATTCCTAATCACGACCCCCTGTACTGATGTGACAAGTCGACTCTCTATATACATGTGTAAATTGTATAATTCCCAATCGCGGCCCCCTGTACTGATGTGACAAGTGGACTCTCTACAGGTGTACATTGTAAAATTCCCAATCACGGCCCCCTGAACTGATATGACAAGTGAACCCTCTACAGGTGTACATTGTATAATACCTAATCACGGCCCCCTTTACTGATGTGACAAGTGGACTCTCTATATACATGTGTAAATTGTATAATTCCCAATCACGGCCCCCTGATCTGATGTGACAAGTGGACTCTCTATATACAGCTGTACATTGTATAATTACTAATCACGGCCCACTGTAGTGATGTGACAAGTGGACCCTTTACAGGTGTACATTGTATAATTCCTAATCACGGCCCCCTGTACTGATGTGACAAGTCGACTCTCTATATACATGTGCAAATTGTATAATTCCCAATCACGGCCCCCTGATCTGATGTGACATGTGTGACAAGTGGACTCACTATATACATCTGTAATTTGTATAATTCCCAATCACGGCTCCCTGTACCGATTTGACAAGTGGACCCTCTACAGGTGTACATTGTATAAATCCCAATCACGGCTCCCTGTACTGATGTGACAAGTGGACCCTCTACAGGTGTACATTGTATAATTCCTAATCACGGCTCCCTGTACTGATGTGACAAGTGGACCCTCTACAGGTGTAAATTGTATAATTCCCAATCACGGCCCCCTGAACTGATGTGACAAGCGGACCCGCTACAGGTGTAAATTGTATAATTCCCAATCACGGCCCCCTGAACTGATGTGACAAGTGGACCCTCTACAGGTGTACATTGTATAATTTCTAATCGCGGCCCCCTGTTCCGATGTGACAAGTGGACCCTCTACAGGTGTAGATTGTATAATTCCCAATCACGGCCCCCTGTACTGATGTGACAAGTAGACTCTCTATATACAGGGGTAAATTGTATAATTCCTAATCACGGCCCGTTGTACTGATGTGACAAGTCGACTCTCTATATACTTGTGTAAATTGTATAATTCACAATCACGCCCGACTGTACTGATGTGACAAGTGGACCCTCTACAGGTGTACATTGTATAATTCCTAATCACGGCCCCCTGTACTGAGGTGACAAGTCGACTCTCTATATACAGGTGTACATTGTATAATTCCCAATCACGGCCTCCTGTACTGATGTGACAAGTGGACCCTCTACCGGTGTACATTGTATAATTCCCAATCACGGCCCACTGAACTGATGTGACAAGTCGACCCTCTACAGGTGTACATTGTATAATTCCTAATCACGGCCCCCTGTACTGATGTGACAAGTCGACTCTCTATATACATGTGTAAATTGTATAATTCCAAATCACGGCCCCCTGTACTGATGTGAGAAGTGGACCCTCTACAGGTATCTGATCCAAACAACTATCGAGGTATTTCTCTCTTAAATGTGACTGGCAAATTGTTTTCCGTTGTAATTGAAAAAACGTATTAGAACATGGTTAGATGTGAATGACCTGTTATCAGAATCCCAAGCTGGATTTAGACCCAACTGTTAGACAATATATTTATTTTTCAATCTTTGTGTACAAAATATCTTATTAAACCCAAGGGCCGTTTTTATTGTGCCTTTATCGATTTCAAAAAGGCTTTTGACTATGTGGGATAGAAAGAAAATTGATTGATTTTATTGATTACTAAATGATTAACAGGCAAAATGACAAACGTTCTACAGAGCATGTACTCATCAGTTAAGGCATGTATCAAGACAGATAAAGGAATAACTGAATGTTTCAGAACTTCAGCTGGTGTAAGACAGGGCTGTGTACTCAGCCCTGTCCTATTTATATTTTTCATAAATGAACTTGTCTGATATCAGGAATATTCTTTGTATGTCTGCTTTTTCTCTTGCAGGGATATCTCAAGATGTTGGAAATGATAAATTATTTATCTTCATGCTTAAGGAAAGATTAGTTGATATATTTTCACAAGATTGGCACTGTCAAATATCATCCTCAAGGTTTTTATGCCATCATACGAACATAAAATCTTTACTTGTTCCTGAAAAATATGTATCTGTACTTCAGGATAGAACTTTGAGAAGATCTTTGTGTAAATTACGTATATCATTACATAATTTTAATGTTAACAATCTCAGAAAGAAAAATGTACAAGATAAAGAAAGTAGCTTATGCCGTTATTGTAATGAAGGCTATGTTGAGGATGAGTTTCATGTACTTCTCATTTGTAATTATTATCAGTTTCTTAGAAATAAATACCTCCCTATGATTTCAACTATGTACAAAGATGAACAACTAATGAAAAATTTGTTGAACTCCTGCAAAGCTAATACAATATCATCTCTGTCAATATTCCTGAAAAAGATTTTTGAAATTAGACGTTAATATTTTATGTAAACTTATTATTACCTACACGTGACTGTACAATGTTGATACAAAAAAAACACTACTGTACTATAGGTGATATGGGCTAAAATATTGAATAAACTTCTGTCTGTCTGTCTGTCTGTCTGTCTGTCTGTCCGTCTGTCTGATTTTGCGCCAGACCGTTCTGGCGTCTGTACGGTTATTTATTTCTTCACAGAATTGTTTTTCAGTTTCTGGTTTTAGATATTTTGACTAGAATTTGAACTTGGTGGTTTAGTTCGTGTGCTATTTTTAGATGTTTGTAGTCGCGTTTGGCTTTAATGAAGGCTGATTTACGCTTACAACTAGTTTGTTCTATTTCCTCGTTCCACCACGGTACCGTAGGTTTGCCTGTTTTAGTTGTTTTAAAAGGGATGGAGGTTTTGGCTGCTTTTATTATGTAATCTGTTAGGTTTTTACAGTAGATTTCTGGATCATTATTTTCTAATTCGTGATTGCAGATCACTTGAAATTGGTCCCAGGTAGCTTGGTTATAACTGAATTTTGGTTCTTGATTTTCTGTTTGTATTGGTACGTTTGTATCTCCTATGGTTAAGTTTATGGGGAAGTGATCACTACCTAGTGGGACATCGTGTACTTCCCATTGAGTACTTTGGGCTAGATCTGCGGTGCATATAGTTAGGTCGATAGCCGACATTTTTTGGTTAATCCTATCGTACCTCGTGGGTTGGTTGTTATTTAGGAGTACTAGGTCGTTTGTTTATAACCATTCAGATATTAGTTTGCCATGATTATCTATTTTATCATTTATGCTCCAGGTAGGATGGTGAGCGTTAAAGTCTCCTAGGAATATAGTGGATTTGTTGCTTATTTGGAGTAGCTTATATAGATCCTCAGGTTGGACTTTTTGTTCTACCCAGTGGTATATATTAATGATGTTTATCTTTTTGTTATTTAATGTGATTTAAATGCCGTTAGCTTCTAGGTTTGGCGTGTCAATCTTTATTTCTTCGTAGTTTATTTTATATCTTCCCTGATATATATTATCAGTCCTCCTGCGGCTCTACCTGTTTTTGGTTTAGCTCTATCTGTTCTAATTGAGTTATAGTTCGGTAGTGTGAATTTGGATTTTTTGAAGAATTTAGTTTCCTGAATGCAAGCAATATGTGGGCCTTTATCTCGTTTAAATTTAGCTTTTAGTTCATGGCCGTGGGAGGTGAGTCCGTTGGCGTTTCACTGAAAAAATATTTAGTCCTTCCATTATTGGGGTCGGGTGTTTAGTAATTTTGGTTTTAGTTTTATTTTACATGGTGACTTCTTTTAGGTGGAGGTTAAAGAGGAAGATTGGTTAAGTTTAGATTGAATGCTACTTTGTGAAAGGATTTCATGGTTGCGTTTGGTGAGTTTTGACAATGCATGTAAGATAGGAGTAAGGTTTAGTTTTTTGATGTTGGTTACTTGGGTTTTTTTGCGGTTTAGTTTTTTGTTTCTTTTAGGGGCTTAGAAGGTCGTTTCATTTGCTTTAGTTGTTGGAGTAGCTTCGATTGTTTCTTCTGTTGTGGAGTACTCTTCTTCATCAGTTAAGTTTGATTTAGCTGTTTAGGTATCCATAGGGTTGGCTTGCGGTGTGGAGGGTTGTGTTTGAGTTTGCGGGGTGGGCGTAGCTGTGGATTTAGTGTTTGTGTTGTTTTGTTGTGCTTGCTTGTGGGGGAGTGTTGTTGCCTTGTGGGCTGTAGAGTGTTTGGATGAGGGTCGTGTTGTGGTGGTCGTTTTGTGGTTTGTTTTGCATGCGAGTGTTGATGTTGTGGCTATGTGAGGTATGGGAGAGTTGGTGGGTGGTTGTGTGGCTGCAAGTGTGTGTGAGGTGGGTGCGGTTTCTATGCCGTCGCCCCAGACAGAGTTTGCGGTTATGGGTGTGGTGTTTGTTTGAGGGATGGTGTTTGGGTGCGATGTAGGGAGAAGTAGTTTTGATGCGGGTGATGCAAATTTTCGTGTTTGGATTTTGGCCGTTTCTATGTTAATGTGTTTGTTGGCCTGCTGGGTGAGGGTGTGTCTGTGTGGGCATTGGTTTGAAAGTGAGGTGTGTTTGATGGATTTGCAGTAGATGCACCAGGGTGAGCATGTGCCTGTGCAGTCTGTTTGTGCGCATCTTTTACATTTAGTTTTTTTGGAATGTGCATTGGGAGGCTGTGTGATTATATTTGAGGCAGTTGGAACATTGTTTGACCTGTTTTATATAGGGTTTCACTTCTAAGTAAGTGTGGGCTCCGAAAGATATGTGTTGAGGGGCTTCGGGAAATCTAGCGGGTTTTGATATGTTGATGCTAACAATTGAGTTTGGGACCGTTTTTCCGTTTCTAGTTGAGGTGATTCTGCGATATTTGTGATTTGAGGTTGAGGGTTTAGGTATTGGTTTATGTTTGCTTCCAGGGAGTAAAGTTCTAAATCTTCAGTTGTTTCTCTTAGATTGACTCTAATTACGCCTCGTGTGTATTGTTGCCAGTTTGTTTTTTGTTTGATTACTGTAACGTGGAATATTTGAGTTATATTATTGGATGCCATTAAGGATTCTTGGTTAGGGAAAATAATTTGGTATCCTTTGTTGGCTTTTTTAATGTTGCTGTAGTTTATCTTTTCTCGTTTGAACCAGAGTCCTATTTTGTCTATTGAAAGTTGGTGTGTGAGTGTGGTGCCTGAACCTGCGGAGAAGAAGTAGAGGGCGAAGGTGGTGAGGAAGGCAGCCAGGGAGGTGGGCGATGGAGGTGGAGCGGATGTGTCGAGTTTGCGTTTTTTGGTGTTTTGAGGTGGCGAGTTGGCTGGTTTGGTGGGGGTGGTGTGTTTCGTGTTTTCGCCATACTTGGTCGGGACGATGTTTTCGAGTGACCTCCCGGAAGTGTTGTGCGCTTCCGCAGGCGTGGGTGAGTAAGGAGCTGGAATGTCTGCGAATGTGACGTTGCGGGTGTCAGTCATGTTGTTTGGGTGTTGTGTTGGGTGGTGATGGGCATGGTTTGTGTTTTAAGTGGTGTGGGTGGGGGTTTGAGATTCGATGGATGTGGGTTTGAGATTAGGGTGTTGTTTGAAGCATTGGTTTAGATGGGACTAGTGGAAAGCGGGGATTAGGAGATATTTAGTCGAAGGAGTGGAGGTATGTGTTTAAAGAGGTGAGTGGTGGGCGTGGGTGGTGAGTAGGAAAGAACACAAATATTCTGCTACTTAACATTTTTAACCCTCATTATTTCCGAGGAATTGGAGTCATGCATGACAAATGAGAAGCAAATATCTCTGCACCAACTGATGATGGTAGCTTCAGCATTTGGCTGGGATGTATTTCACAGTAGCAAAATAGCTACAGACTGTTATCTTAACTTATTTCTGAGTGAGTGAGAAAGTGTGGTTTGTCGCCGCTTTTAGCAATATTCCAGCAATATCACTGCGGGGGACACCAGAAATGGGCTTTACACATTGTACCCATGTACCCGAACACGGGTCTTCGGCGTGACGAGCGAACTTTTAAACCACTAGGCTACCCGACCGCCCCCGTTATTTCTGAAATATTCTGTGTTTAAAGATGACTGTGCCAATAACCTTTTTTGGACACTATGAGCAATTGTGGTTATTGCAGTACACAAAAATGTGGAAAAAGGAGGCAATATGGAGTGTGTGTATCCGAAATATGACATATCAATCACGTAAATTGGGATCTTATGATGCAGTACAATCAACACAATCCAAATGTTCCCAAGGTTCTCCCCAGTCATTAGTAGATCAAAGCATTACGGTGACATTCTCCTTTCAAACATGACAAAGACATTGATTTATTGTTATTTCACTGATTCAAGGATATATAGTTCGTATGACAACATAAATCGCACCTACTCGCCAGCACACAAAGTACGTATCTAGACTACCAGTTGTCGGACTTTTTTTCTGGAAGCTTTGGTGGCTGAATGGTTAGATCGCTGACTGTATGTGCTTGCGAGTAGGTGCCTAACTCTGGCAGTGTGGGTTCGAATCCGGAACGGGACTTAACCCAAAAAAGTACGAGAATCTGTACTTCACTAAGGAAGTGTTATCCCAAATATAACATGTGTTATATTTTACAGCTTTCTAAATGGCATGGTGAATTCATGCTTTGAAATAAGTACCAAGGGAAAAATGGTACTTAACGTTTAAAGCCTTGGGAGTACTTTTCATAATTTGTTGATGTCATGTTCTCTACCTGAAATACATAGTCTTTTCGGGCACTCTAATTTCAATCGGGAGCTATCTCCATTGTTTTCGTACTTGCAAAAAATGGCGTCAGTCACGCTGTACCTGGTCGTTGGTCAAGCTATTAAATTGGTCATCTAATCCTTAAGGTAAACCCTATTCTTAATTTACTTATCATCTAGCAATCCACGTGTGCATTTAGCTGTCCGTATTATCTTTTAGCAATCCACGTGTACTTGTAACAATCTGTATTACCATCTAGCAATCCACGTGTGCATTTAGCAATCCGTAATATCGTTTAGCAATCCACGTGTACTTGTAACAATCTGTATTATCATCTAGCAATCCACGTGTGCATTTAGCTGTCCGTATTATCTTTTAGCAATCCACTAGTACTTGTAACAATCTGTATTATCATCTAGGAATCCGCGTGGACACGTAACAATCGCGATCATCATCTAGCAATCCCCGTTCAATCCACATGAGTTGCACCCCTTACGCAAGCAGCCACGAATACCCGGGACTTTATGTGCAGTACAACCTTATCCTGGTGTATCACCCGTGACTTGTTTTTACATACTTCACAGTATGATATGTCTTGATAACACGAGTACCCATGTACAGTCCTATGGTTTGGCAAGGGATCACAAGGGATTATTTATTGGCACAGTGACTTACAATAAGTTCTATCTCTTAGACATCTACCTCCAATATATTAATCTGTCATATCTGAATTAACATTTCTTAAAATATACTATGCTTAGAAAAGTAAGGAATATTGGGAATCATCAAGGCATATCTTCTGATCTATATGGTATTGGTAAATGGAAATACTGTGATCATATCCACGGGGTAGTGGGCGATCACATCTAATGGGTTCTAGTGCCAACCGATTTCTTAATGCCATCGTTCTGAGTAATCTGTCCTGGCCTGGAGTTGCTGCCCTTGGTCTTCCAGAGCGGCGTTGATCAGCGACTTTAAGTGTTTGCTGTTTTGTTTGTAGTAAACTACGGTTATAACGAACTTAAAGGGACCACTAACTTTAGTTTGTTATAACCGTAGTTCGTGTTAAGCATATATACAGCATAACTATAGCAAATAGTCGGGACAAAAAATCAGTTCGTTATACCCGTCAGTTCGTTATAAGCGTGTTCGTTATAAACGTACTTTCCTGTATTGACATTCTTTGTGTTTTATACTCCATATGCTACACCCATAGTTGGCAATTCTGAATCATTAGTGTTTGATGTCATTTTTCCATCTGGTGAGGTGAAATGGGGCTCAAAATTATTTAATTTATGTACAGACTGGTGTGTATGTATGTGTGTGTCTGCGTGGTCCACTCATGTCATTGTCACCGCTATTTTGCTTTTCACTCAATGTAATCTGTTTTGTCCGATTATTCAACCCATTTGGACCCAGTCCTTATTTTATCCCCTTAATGCCAAGCGCTAGGAAGGGTACGAAAAAGTAACTTCTTTTCACATATTTTTGTATGAAGCGTACAGGAAACCAAGCTACAGACTTTTGGCAGAAGCTCTGTTTACTATACCATACATGAGCTGTCCTATTCACATTTGGTTTTATTAAAATCTTGTGTGGCCATAACGGTCGTTACACTACAATTAGGTGAGAAGAGCCCTGACCGACTTTGTCTACCTCAGTCTTTATGATAAAATGTATACATCATAATGTATTTACAAGGACTAGGGTATTCAAGTATGAAAAGAGTGACACATATATGACGTTGTTGCCGGAGCTTATAAATGGCGATCTTTAATCCTAGGGAATCATTCTGTCTTCTGTGTGGATCACGCTAGTCGAGAAAACAGACAGATACATACGGTAGGTGTAATGATGTATTCCCAAAGTATTCGTCTTTTCTAAATGTTTCACGTAGTGTGGAATAATTTATATATGTAGAAATATCTTGAAAATATGGGATTTGGGAGTATGATTCCAGCACGATGTTGCAGACACAAAACGACAAGACTGTTCGGTGTTTCCTATCTGTTATCTTTTCTTTACCAGATACCAAAGATAAATGGGTGCTAAACCAGGGAAGGAGCTGAACTTCGATGTGAAAGTTAATGGTTCACACAAACAGGGTAATTACTTCCTAACGTAATTTATTAATATGGTGTACTAATATGATCACTTGATGTCCGAGCATGTAAAGCTTGTATCGTTATGGTCTTCCTTAAACACAATTACACACTCTCATGCAATAATACTTATTACTTGCCCGTGAAGAGATCACCCGTTTAATAAACATACAGCTGTATTACACATTGTGTAATACCCAAACGCGTGCTTACGTTCTCTCCGGGGGTTGTCGGGTAGCCAAGTGGTTAAAGCGTTAGGTCGTCAAGCCGAAGACCCCGGTACAATGTGTGAAGCCCATTTCTGGTGTCACACATTGTACCATAGCAGGGGGGACACCAGAAATGGGCTTTACACATTGTACCCATGTACCCGAACCCGGGTCTTTGGCGTGACCAGCGAACGCTTTAACCACTAGGCTACCCGACGGCCCCTGTATGGTAGATGTATTGTTAATCTGATGCATATGCCTTGACATCTATATATTTGTCTCTTGAAACACGTTCGTGTGCATTTTAAGAGTATGTGCACCAATGTCTATGTGCACGTCTGTGTGTGTAAAAACAAGAAACATATGTGTGTCATGAGAGGCGACTAAATGGATCGGATTGTTTGAACTAAAGTTTGATCATATCGAGCACTGGTTCGTTTGGTCGGGACTTAATTATCTACAGGTCCCCGTCATAAAGCTGGACACTCAAACAAACAAACCAGTCGTAATACCAAAGTATAGTGTATAACATGCTTTTCAGGAGGAACGCACATCGACAACCAAGGCAATATTGGTAACATTACCACTGGTGACAACAACTCCGGCAATAATACTGCCTCAGTCGGGGGGCAGCCTGGGAAGAGTCCAAAGCAATAGTAAGAACACATTTTGTTTCTGAACAGTGCACAATGTATACTCCCCAGGGAGATGAGAATGAAAATCGAGTACACCGTACCCTGATCCATTGACAAGAGTAATAATGTTAGCTCTTTGAACATACACCTTCTGTTTGGAGTCTAGAGTTTTGACAAAATACTCTTGTAATGTACTCCTCGTGTGCATCCGCAAGCGTCAGTCGATATGTTTTGGAAGTTGCTGGTGCAGTTTCTGTTACACGTTGGTCTACCAGCATTGCTAGTTAGCATTCTGCATTCTGGTGTTGTATCAACCTGTTATATCTATCTTGGAACAGGACCTGTTATATCTATCTTGGAAACAGAGGCTATTAACACATGTAGGGAATGCATATGATTAAGGGAGCACATACTTGGGTGTATTCCAGAAATCCAATACAATTGTTTCCTGTTGAAGGATATATTCTTAATTGTAGTTTACTGTATGTGTCGTTTACTTTTGTAGAACAAAAATATGGTCTAATATGGAAATAATTCTGATGATACCAAAGACTATTTCTGGCCATGGCTACGTAGAGGTTATCCCTCGAGTGTGTTTTGAATGGTAAATATCCTGTCCGGAGTAAACTTTGTATTAGGTGAGTCTTGACGAGTGCTTATTCCTAATACAGGATAGTTATCGCCCAAAACACTAGCTATGAAATCATTAACTTGGTGACTTTGATTTTTTAGTGATAATGTCGAATGCACATTTCAAAGAACTTTCGTTACCTATAACACATGGTATGGTTTCCAGAATGGGTCGTGACCATCCCCTAAAGCATTATGGCCGGACCTTACGTTTCAATACGGTTTGGACGTGTAAGCGAATACTCAATGTTACACAACATGCGAATCAGGATAATGTTGTTGTGCCCCCTTTATGATCAATGAGACATGGAATACAAAGGGTCAATGGAATCAGGCTAAATGTATTTCTTGCGTCTACGTCATGCTTTATTCGTGTTGCCAGATCTCTGTTATGTCTTCAAAACGCCCATTGATCAACACACTGCAAAACCTGGCCTAACAGGCTGTATATTTCAATACCCAACAGAAGGTATACAGAAGTATAGTCAACGTATCTCGCCACTAATATGATTAGTCATACCAATTGTACGAACACACTGAATCCGCATTTGGTTGTAGTCTTATGATCCACAGCGTATCGAGGTAACGTTGGAGGAAACGGCAGTACTAGAAGTACACTAGAAACAAACGTTTTTATTCTAACACACTACCATGATGACGAGCTAATGCTGCCACGCCATATATATATATTGGACTGCGTGTAGTAGATATATTTTAAGCCATCCTTTGAAATGATGTTGGATGCAATTCCCTATTGTACACTTATGTACCAGTTGCCACTGGTTGTACCAGGGCAGGGCACGATATACTCACCTTTCGTGAAGACTCCTTGACTGATTCAAAAACACATTAATGCTATAGTTAAAATTGCTGTTGAATATGGGAATGATCTGACGCCTTTACGTTGCAACATGGTCATTTATACATGTTAGGAACTGTTCCACTCAATGTATTAATGAACTTGCTGAAGAACTTGTAATATCAGGATTGATACGTTTACAAATTCTGAGGATACCTATATTTTATGTGTTGCTCACCGGCATGCTTGTTCACTTGTTGGGCACACGAGGGTACTTCATTGGGCTGATTTTCTCCCCAAAGATTCCCAAATGAAATTAGAGCGTGTTATAGAGTTTAAGAAATTTGGTTACACAAATATATTCCTAAAAGGACCACAAAGCACGACACATAAACATGTGTTATTTATTTACATACAATAAAATGTTACAACTGTCATGGTAACTAGGCATGACTAACTTATATGTTACAGGACAGTTTTTGTAGATTCTGGCTCCAACTTGGTGTTAAGGTCAAGCACAGTCACGCCCTCAAAGACGATAATGGCATCAAGTGCAAGGTAGGTCCTGTTTAGTCTGGTAACCTAGGCAACAATAAAGGTCTCATGACAACGTCAAATCAACCGTTCATATACGATGGTACATTTTGAATATCCTTTCAAAATACTAAATACTAACATCTTGATGGCGGGAAAAGCTGTATCCAAACATGTTTCTAAACGTGTTGATGTTTGAGGCAAATTCAACATCTACATCATCATGGACAGCTTTGTCAGCGATATACATGTTCATTGATTTATTGAAGATGCTTCATGTGTCTCATTTACTGTCCATTGCATTACACACTTCATCAGACAATTTCAGCCACCCTACTTTTATTTCCAGCGTACATAGAGTCTACATATGGTTGCCAAGATGGAATTTTCAGGTAGGTGGCCATGTGTCTCTGCTTCTCAACGATGGGACATACATAAGCTGGTGGCCACATGATGGGGTAGACTTTAAAACAGATATGTTTAATAGTCCGCATGGTGTCAAGGCATCACATGGTACATGTGTAGAAAATGACATAGAATCCATGAAGTACAGTTATCATTATGTATTTGATATTCCCCCGGAACGGTTGGATCTGCAGAAAATGAAAGATTTCTGGGAATCTGTCCTTACAACTCGTAACTTTGACCCAAAGAAGGAGAACTGCTGCTGGGTTGTGTACAACGTACTACTTGCTGGAGGCGCTCCTCCAGCATCAGTGTGGTCACCATGGCGACCAGGGATGATACGACGATACATGGTCAACTTTGTGAGTGGCGGTTCTGCGCTCTTTCGACTTATTGGGAACTTCCTTCCTTTCTAAGGCGATGTTAAGTTCATTATTGAGATAGATTCTTCTGTGTTGACTCTGACTCTTCTTAATATGAAAACCTGCTCTGGATCTGTGTCGAGTTACGTTGTTTTTTAGTTAACAAACATGAAGTAATGATGTATTGTAGCATGTCTAAAAGTATGTTACCTAGTATGGTGACCTACCTTTGGTTATTGGTGATCTATAGCCCATTTTTTATTGTGTACTGTTCTGAATTGTTATGAACTTTATTATGATATGCTAGTTTTAAATCTACATCTGTGATAGTCAAGTGTTTTTACTGTCCTTTGTCGACAGATTCTAATGTCTATATGTATTATTAAATAACTTGATTTAGTCACTATATGGCTGAAATACTGCCGATGTGACTTTAAATATTTTACTCACTCACTCACTCTAAAAGTATGTTCACTTGCATGTATACAAGGTGAATGTACCGTACACAGGGCTAAAACTGGATTTCAGGGACCCCTGCAAGTTTTAGGAGGCGACTAACGGGACCGCGGACTTGGCTGATGCATGACATGATATTTCAGTTATGATGATCAGTTCCTCATGATGATCAGTGGTTTGTCCGGTCCAGGGGAAATGAGATCAAAGCATGCATGACCCAGTAGCCGATTGAGCCATAATTCGCTCTGCAGATGCACGTTCCCGAAGACATATCAGAACATATCGATAGTGGGTTCGAATCACAGTTCACCCTGATTATGGTTGTATGTTTGTCAGCAATATTCCCATGCTCGTGGATTTCCACAATATGGAAAAGGTCCTGCATCATTTGGTTTTTTTACAAGCTGACACTCCGTACATGAAATTAAAGCTGCGTTGAACCAAACCCACTCACTCGTTGAGGTGAATCCATTCAGTTATGTTTCCTATCATATGAGATGTGTTTGATTTCAGTTTCAGATAATACATAATAATACAAAAAATGTAACTGAACGGTTGGACATGATACGTTAAAAGCAAATGTTTCAAGGACGGTTGAGGCTTACAGTGAATACTTTTGAGTAGATTTAAGAATGCCTAGCGAGTCGCAAATATACAAGTAGCAGGTGTAGAAATTTACATTTACATTTTGACAATCCTGTTTATCATGTCGGGTGCTTTCATACATCATCTATGCCGAGATCTAAAGAAAATCTTTAAAAAACCAAAATATATAAATTGTCCACAAATGTTTTCCGAAATTTTTCTGTCTATTATTCCATAGGATAAATCATCCCTGTTAAACTAATTGCAGCCGAGGAAATTACAACATTAAAATTAAAAGCATTAAAGAAACCGCTCCATTGTTTTCGTGATCACGTGACGTGAACGCACTGGTGCTGATAATTGAAGATGACGCTATTGTTAATGACGTCATGACGATTTTGTCAATAAGGAAACACACACTCGTTTTGTAATTGTTTTCAGAAAAAGACTATATTGTTATTGTATAGAACAATGACTAAGGCTCAGAATTTACAAACTGAATTGACTCGAGACAGATAATCCGCATTCCTTTGGTGCTTGTAGGCGGCTCTCTAATTCTGTCATATTCATGTTGATATAAGTGTTCCGAGACTTCCTTTTTTATCCTGGTAATATGGTTCTTCTTTTCTTTTTCCGGCGAGATACTGAAGATAGTATCATGTTTGTTTCCAGGAGAAAAAAACGTTATTAAATAAATCCCCAACTTCATCTTTTGTCTTTGAGAAAGTGTATTCCTATACAGAAATAACAATGCTCAAAAACTTCTTATCGGCCGTGTGTGCATTTATTGTCATTTTTTCTAAAATTTGTACTGATTTGCTTTTATATGAGAGTAAAAAGTTGCAACAAAACTATTCTTGTTTTCTTTTTTCAGCACACAATTTCAGCACAGAATTTGTATCCATCTTTAATGATATACCTGATCTCATCCAAATTTCTCCTATGGATTTGTACAAATTTGTCTCATTATCCACTTCGACCTCTTTCCCCTGTCACCATTTGCTTCCAACGCCTCCTCATGAGGTGGTACTCCAGCACATTCTCAGGGAAGATACATGTCTCGTCTTCTCCTCTTCACATCTGTCTCCGATCATCCACTAAGCTGGAAGCATCTTCGGTGGTATCTTCCACCCTGCCTTTCCTATTTCCATCTTCCTCTATGTTGTACTCAGTATACCTACTGACAGAGCGTGGCGGGGCAACCTGCTTACATATACAGTGTTGTCTGGCTATAGCGAATAATGATTTTCAATACCATTTTTGGCATTCCATACGTACGATATGATCTGTTCTACGATAGAAGAGGGGAATCGACTATTTTTCTCATATTCACAACATAAAGCAGCCAGTTCTAAGTATTATGATCGTATTTATGGACTCACAAGGGGTAGGAGTCGCCCAGTCGTCTAAGGCGCCGCGATTCGCTGTGCAGAGTTGCGTCCCTTGGGCACGCCAGAAACCTATGATTATGTTTCTAGGTTTGTCAGCACCATTCCCGTCTCGTGGGTTTCACCGAAGTGGTAAACGTCTGAGGCCTGCATCACTTCCGGCTTTCCTCCCACCTTAAGCTGACACGCCCGCGATATAACTGGAATACTGTTAAAAGCGGCGTTAAACCCAACTCACTCACTATGGACTCAGAAACTCTGACATAGGAAATGGCTCACAGGTTTATGTGAGGTACTGAACATTCGATATTCTGGTGAGAGGAGGGAAGGTGGTAGCGGAATGTGTGACAGGATTATTTTCCCAACAACTGAGGACAAATTAGTATTCCACCTTTATCAGGAACACAGAATGGAATGTGTGGAGGCACACAAAAACTACAGCTCAACATCACGTTATCTTCTCATTTATAACGTTAGCAATTGACGGTCGGGTAGCCTACTGGTTAAAGCGTTCGCTCGTCCCGACGAAGGCCCGGGTTCGATTCCCGACATGTGCAATGTGTGAAGTCCATTTCTGGTGTCCCAGGCCGTGATTTTGCTGGGATATTGCTAAAGGCGGCGTAAAACCATACTCACTCACCTTAATGTGAGCCAGCAGTGGGGTAGCCTTGTGGTTAAAGCGTTCGCGCGTCACGCCGAAGACTCTGGCTCGATTCCCCTATGTGTGAAGCCCATAATTGGTGTCCCTCGCCGTATTTCTGGAATATTACTTAAAGCGGCGAAAAATAATACTCACTCACTCACTATTATGTCAGCATCCATTTACAACCCATTGGAGCAGGCTCAAATCAATCCCTTTAACATTCACTCTAGAGGTGAAGGTGACTACTAGGCCAAAAACACTCAGTCAAGGATCAGATCTCTCCCTTCAACTGGGCCCAACACGTTCAGTCAAGGATCAGATCACTCCCTTCTTCTGGGCCTAACACGTTCAGTCAAGGATCAGATCCCTCCATTGTAGAGGGCCCAACACGTTCAGTCAAGGATCAGATCACTCCACTCTACAGGGCCCAACACGTTCAGTCAAGGATCAGATCACTCCCTTCTTCTGGGCCCAAAACGTTCAGTCAAGGATCAGATCACTCCATTCTACAGGGCCAAACATGCTCAGTCAAGGGTCAGATCACTCCCTTCTTCTGGGCCCAACACGTTCAGTCAAGGATCAGATCACTCCTCTCTACTGGGCCCAACACGCTCAGTCAAGGACCAGAACACTCCCTTCTACAGGGCCTAACACGTTCAGTCAAGGATCAGATCACTCCACTCTACTGGGCCCAACACGCTCAGTCAATGGTCAGATCACTTCCTTCTAAAGGGCCAAACACGTTCAGTCAAGGGTCAGATCACTCCCTTCTTCTGGGCCCAACACGTTCAGTCAAGGATCAGATCACTCCACTCTACAGGGCCCAACACGTTCAGTCAAGGATCAGATCACTCCCTTCTTCTGGGCCCAAAACGCTCAGTCAAGGATCAGATCACTCCATTCTACAGGGCCAAACATGCTCAGTCAAGGGTCAGATCACTCCCTTCTTCTGGGCCCAACACGTTCAGTCAAGGATCAGATCACTCCACTCTACTGGGCCCAACACGCTCAGTCAAGGACCAGAACACTCCCTTCTACAGGGCCCAACACGTTCAGTCAAGGATCAGATCACTCCACTCTACTGGGCACAACACGCTCAGTCAATGGTCAGATCACTCCCTTCTACAGGGCCTAACACGTTCAGTCAAGGATCAGATCACTCCACTCTACTGGGCCCAACACGCTCAGTCAATGGTCAGATCACTTCCTTCTAAAGGGCCAAACACGTTCAGTCAAGGGTCAGATCACTCCCTTCTTCTGGGCCCAACACGTTCAGTCAAGGATCAGATCACTCCACTCTACAGGGCCCAACACGTTCAGTCAAGGATCAGATCACTCCACTCTACTGGGCACAACACGCTCAGTCAATGGTCAGATCACTCCCTTCTACAGGGCCTAACACGTTCAGTCAAGGATCAGATCACTCCACTCTACTGGGCCCAACACGCTCAGTCAATGGTCAGATCACTTCCTTCTAAAGGGCCCAACACGTTCAGTCAAGGGTCAGATCACTCCCTTCTTCTGGGCCCAACACGCTCAGTCAAGGATCAGAACACTCCCTTCTTCTTCTGGGCCCAACACGTTCAGTCAAGGGTCAGATCACTCCCTTCTTCTGGGCCCAACACGTTCAGTCAAGGATCAGATCTCTCCCTTCTACTGGGCTCAACACGTTCAGTCAAGGATCAGATCACTCCATTCTAGAGGGCCCAACACGTTCAGTCAAGGATCAGATCACTCCCTTCTACAGGGCCCAACACGCTCAGTCAAGGATCAGATCACTCCCTTCTACTGGGCCGAAGACGCTCAGTCAATGATCAGATTACTCCCTTCTACTGTGCCCAACACGCTCAGTCAAGGGTCAGATCACTCCCTTCTACAGGGCCCGACATGTTCAGTCAAGGATCAGATCACTCCCTTCTTCTTGGCCCAACACGCTCAGTCAAGGATCAGATCTCTCCCTTCTACAGGGCCCAACACGTTCAGTCAAGGATCAGATCACTCAATTCTACAGGGTCAAACACGCTTAGTCAAGGATCAGATCACTTCCTTCAACAGGGCCCAACATGCTGAGTCAAGGATCAGATCACTCCCTTCAGTAGGGCCTTACACGCTCAGTCAAGGATCAGATCACTCCCTTCTTCTGGGCCCAAGACGCTCAGTCAAGGGTCAGATCACTCCCTTCTACAGGGCCCAACACGCTCAGTCAAGGGTCAGATCACTCCCTTCTACAGGGCCCAACACGCTCAGTCAAGGGTCTGATCACTCCATTCTACAGGGCCTAACACGCTCAGTCAAGGGTCAGACACCCCCCACCATTCTACTTGGCCAAAAACACGGAGCCCCAAACACTAGCTTGTCAGCTAGTTTCTCAACTTAGTTAGATAAATAATGCCTAGGAGTCTCCTTTGTGCTCAACAACGCTTTTGTGGATCAGAGTGGATCAGGTTTCCGGGGAATGTTTCGTGAATGTTTTGAAAGCATGTAAGGCATCGTGACTTAGATAAACATTTCACTAGCGTTTTACAGGGACGCAGTCAATCCTGAGGAATATGTCCATATATGGTATATGCATTATGTATAGTGTTCATAATAGATGAATATACACGTTGTTGCCAGGGTGCTGGCGTTGACACTGAAGGAACCAGGACGATCACGGTGTGCATATCCGTGTGAGTGTTAAGTTAACGTAAGCCCTCAAATACTCATATACATTATCAACGTAAATGTTATTCAATATTTAACGTTATGTTAATCTCTCCCTAAGCCTAACAGTATGTTAAGTGATACTTAAAGTCACGTTTCCTCGCTGTAGTTTTTATTGTGGCAAATGGACAGTTTATATGTTACTCAAAATTATGTTTGTTTGCGAATGTTCAACTCACAGTGAAGAAGTAATCATATTTTTTTGCTGACAGGGACAGAATTCGTCTCCCCGCCACCAGTGGGGCAGGATACGCTAACATCACCTGGTTTCATCGCTAGTTGGTAGTGATTCATAAACACATGCTCATGGTATGGTCGGGTTGATACAATGAGCAGAGCAAATATGTAATATAACATTCACCACAATACATTCTCCATTTTCACTTCTAAGCTGAAACTAAGACTTTAGGGTACTTCAATACTGGAAGGTAACTTTAAAAAAATATGTTCAGTATCCTCAGTACACAAAGAGAGACCTCCGACTTTATAGAGAAGTATTGATATGATTTGATTTGGACATGTTCATTGCTCGGGATTTAGGGAAATAGAAATTATTACCTCGTGCGTCTCTGCATCGTCAATATGGTATGAACAAAACTTGTATTATGAGAGCATCTGGTCTTTATTAGCGAAATGAGTCATTTAATATTTAAAACAAGACATGCACATGTTTCGAACACTCAAACAATAGATATCAACAATACATAATATTTTATTATCGACCATGTATGTATTTCGTGACAAATGTTGTTTGATTTCGGTGCCTAACCTTTGGTTTCAAGAAATGCCAACTCCTCTCTTAGAATTGCAACACGCCAATGATGTAACTGTGCACACTGCAGATATAATAAAGTAAACATTATGTTATGATATTTGCAAACTCACATGTTCAAACAAAAATATTGATCATTCGAAATACGTAGCTACATTTGTGTATATTACCGTCATAATGTAGGGAATACCCATGGCAGTTTAAACTGCTTCAAATATCACGATTAAACAAAGGTCACTTTATTTTTCGATTGCAGTTAATATGAAAAGGGCATTAAATTACATGTGTTACAATACACAACGCATATGAAGACATCAAATGAAGACATCCAAACGAGTGTATACAAGTGTTAGTTATAAATACATGTTTTGCCGTAGAACGTCACATAACTATTTATACATGTTTGACATATCCTATTGAGGAACTATACATGTTACGTTGTGAAATGTCACTGTTAAGTTAAATATTCATATGTTTCATAAACTGTGTAGCACACACCCTCACCGTAAACAAACCCGGCGAATAAGGCCCATGTACTAAGTTTGAATGTTTATCATCACAGTTGATGGCTGCAATAGTTCAAACTGGAGGTATTATCACAACTCCACGAAGCACAGACAGATGGTGTGTGAGTGAGTGAGTGAGTGAGTGAGTGAGTGAGTGTTACACTGCTTCAGCACTAAACCCATAGGTTCACAGCAAAGATAGCTTTCACATAGTATGCCCTTGTGAGGAATCTAAACCGGATCTTTAGCGTGATGGGTCACCTCTTTGAACATCAATCTATTGACTCATTTAGTTTGTTTATGTTGTCACGTCGCAATATTCCAGCTATACAACAACCACCTGTGAACACTCGAGTCTAGGCCATACAATCCAGTGATTTATATTACCAGCAACAATGCCCGACATCGCGGGACGCAATCAACCAAGTCAGTCTGACAACCCGATCCATTATGTCACCGCTAACGACAAAGATATGTTGCTTGAGACCTATTCCAACCAATCCTCATTTGACAGACGGAACTGAATGAAATGCCACAAAGCCTCGTCGTACATTGTACATTATCTAGAACACTGACACCCTGTTTTGTGCAGCTCTAAGTATACCACCATATAACTCCACGTTGTTTTCTTTTCATATGATTTTGTTCTAATGATGTTGCTTATATTATTGAACATCGGTTACACTCACTACATGATCGTATTCGACCCCTGAAGATCCGGGGAAGACCAGGTGAGGTGAGGTGAGGTGAGGTGAAATTGGGTTTAACGTCGCGTCCAAGATTATCGCACTTATATAGCGACGTGCATGCACGTGTATGTGTGTGTGTGGCTGCTTGTACTAGTCCGGACTGATGCCGATTTATAGTGCTAGCTCACTGAGATACCATGCCGCAGTTTAACATGAATACCCCACTCAGACACAGTATACTGACTCCGAGCCGACCAGTCCTTGTTTTAGCCCCTTAATGCCGAGCGCCAGACAGGGTAACAACAAGTACAATCTTTTAACGTCTTTTTGTATGACGCGGCCCGGGATCGAATCCTGGACATTCCGCTCTCCGGGCGGACGCTCTACCACAAGACCACGGAGGCGGTCGGGGAAGACCAGGTCTTCAGGAACCCATGCTTGTCGTAAGAGGCGACTAACGGGATCGAGTGGTAAGGCTCGCTGACTTGGTTGATGCATGTCATCGACCCCAATTGCGTGGATCGAATACGTGAAAGGGAATGAGCTATACAATTTTTGGGACATGCAACAAATACAAATGTGCCAGCATATTATTGAGTTTGTGCATGTGTTGTGACAGAGATTGTATTGTGATGTTTATCAGTGGCCCCTTGTAAGAGGGCGTTGGTATACAAATAATTACTCGTGATGACATAAGTGCGAAAAGAAGGACCCGACCGTCCGAGGGTCCTTGTGTTCGCATATTGACCTCTTCAAGAGTAATCATTGTTATATCCAAATTCACTTTGAGGTTTATGAAGCATTAAAACCGTCCTGCCGTTTTACTGCAGTACACCAGACGCCATCTTGTTCTCTAGCAGATGAGTCAAACGTCATCACGAGACAGGACAACACTGATCATGTGACGATCATTGGCAGTCACGTGATTTGGGGGTCGACATTGAAATGTATTGTTTCGACTCTTGGTACGGATTAACCAATGGAATTGCAGTGATGGTAAATAAACAGACATATGAAGATAATTTATATTAAATCCATTTATAATAAGGCCAGTAATGATACAGTTTGTTGTTCGCCGTTCTTCATTGTCATAGTTAGGCAAGAAGTATGCTTGCTTCTGTTATCAGCAAGAACCCACACTGAACACGTATTATTATAGAACACCTCCTTGACATACTTTCAAAAGCAATCTGACGACGCGAGACGGGCGTGCCGTGCTGCATTCAGTAATACGTGGACGTTGATAGGTAACTGGGCCACGTAAGAACTCTTTAAATGTTCTGTAATGTTGTTACCCTCGTTCTGGTTAAATCTCTGATTGCCCTGTCATTACTGTTACATATCAGGAGGACGTTTACACAAAGATTCAATTCCGCTGCGTAGATCAGTGATGACATGGCTACGTGGGCTCATGTGTTTATTCAAATTAAATCAAATAGTGATGTTCACAAAATGGTGACTGTATTTTGACATACCAATGACACTCACCACATACATGTGATACTGTACACTTGGGGTTGAATATGAATAGGCTGATGTTCCGTAGTCCATATCCGAAGTTCGCCATGTCTCACCCTTTATCAAAACGAAACTAGGAAGTCGGCGGGTGTAATAATGCAGTACACTTGTTATTTACAAGGGTTGTCGACTTTGTATTTTCAAACTGGCTTAGTCTAAAGTCTCATCTTGCTCATGTGTTCAAGGAAAGAGAGTCGGGGCAATCTCCGGTTACCCTGTTGGGTTATTTACACATAACCCTGAACATGAAGATCTTGTTTACTTTTGTAAACATTGCTACAAGTCTTCCACAGTTGTCTCCCTTGCGTGCCTACCTTGACTGCAATCAGCCAATATAATAATAGGCACTGTAAATTCAGCTATAAGAACAAGACTTTAGAATGTTGGTTAATATTATCTATTACCAGGGTCCGATGACATAATTTTAACCACTCAGTACAAATGTAATGATATGTACAATAATATACAGTAAACTACGGTTATAATCACGCTTATAACAAACTGACCGACATAACGAAATTATTTTTTAGTCCGGGCCATATATGCTGTTTATGTGCTTATAACGAACTACGGTTATAACGAACTTAAATTAGTGGTCCCTTTGAGTTCGTTATAACCGTAGTTTACTGTAACAATGTCTACAACAGGAAAGGTAAGGGATCTTTATGCAAATCAAAGTGTTTTGATCCTGCTCTTGCATGTGTATGTACCCGTTGATCACGAGTGAACG
This sequence comes from Haliotis rufescens, assembly GCF_023055435.1. Classification (NCBI taxonomy): domain Eukaryota; kingdom Metazoa; phylum Mollusca; class Gastropoda; order Lepetellida; family Haliotidae; genus Haliotis; species Haliotis rufescens. The sequence continues at coordinate 38,742,414 of NW_025963813.1, forward strand.
AGAGGATATTGTAGTAAAGACTGAAATTGATTGAACGGGAGGGGCAGAAGGGAGAGGAGTGCATGGGAGGGACAGCACAGAATGGAAATGTCCTCCCCTTGTCTACCGGAAGACGTTTTAAAAGACTCATGAAGTAACAATATATAAATATACATGTTTCTGGAACGCGTTTGTAACAAGACGCATTGTTTCAACAGGGATATATGACACATTATGTGACACAATAAGTTTTCATTTATGCCTAGCTGAACGTTATGTTAGGGAACTATGTCATGCAACAAGCACAGATGGCCAATCCATGTAAAGGAATAGTCGAATGTGCCTATATTGCTACCAGGAACACCTTGGCTTATTCAAAGCTGCGTGACGCAACTTGCAATATCCAAGCTACGATTAATTTAACAAGCCTGAGGCAAGCGTGGCGTTTTGTGTTGACAAGATAGGCGAAATAGTGATTGCTGCTATGCCTAAGTTACATGTACACTGTACATAATTTGTCACACATGTTATTAATCATTGCCGGCAAACTACATTTAAACTTTTCATCGTACACACAGGTATTGCGTTCTTAATTTCTTGAGTATGAAATCGTTTGTCTATAATACTGTTACTTGATCTGTCTGGGTGTCCACGCCTCGTTATCTCGAATGTCTTTGATATCTCGACGTTACAACATTGTCCCGCTAAATTCGAGATTCATCGGTATGCGGTAAATTATCCCCCACAATGAAAATTAGCAGTTTCTTAACACGAATAAATAATAAACACATAATTTGGAAACAAGATAATAACATCTGCATGTAAAGTAACTAACAAACCTTCAAATCTTCTGTATGTGTAAGTAGTTGAGGGCATCGGTACAGGACCGCTCCTTGCTTCTGATTGGTCGAGAGGGTCACGTGACCTCTGATGACGTCACTTCCGGTGCGCATGCGCGCAGGGCATGGTGGGTCCTGCGTGCACATACAAGATGGCGGCACATCCGTTTCCGATGGCGTGCGCCTCCAAGATGGCGTTTCCGGTGGCCCTATGGAAAAGAAACACAAGGGTCGGTCCAGTTTGGAAAAATTGAGACTCAGACCAGACACCGGAACGGACCAATCAGAAAGCAGGGCATCAGTGCCTTTTAATACGACCAACGCTCTCCGGTCATCACTTTTCACTGAACGGACCAAGCAACAACATCGTCCCTCTGATTGATGTTCCTCACGTTGTGTTGGTTGTTGGCGTTTTATCTGGAAGAAACACGTGTTTGGAGAGAGTACCATCAAGTGTTGACACACATCCGTGAAGACTTGAAAAGAAACAACGAACAGAAAATCCGGACAACATCCTGTCGAAACGGTTGAATGCCAAGACACGGAGCGACATGGATGGTAAAGGAAGCAGTGGAGATGAGAACGGTGACATGACGACATGTTGTGTGCAAAGATAAAGGCCGACGACGCGTACGCCAAGATACGTTCAAAGATGAGGAAACTTACTGAACCCAAGAAAGTAGCACCGAAGAAGACAATAAAGAAGACCCAGAAGAAAAAAACGAGCATACCACCTGCAGCAGCATCAACAACAACAACAACCACAGCAGCTGTTGCCACCACAGCAGCAGCTGTCATCACCACAACTACCCTCACAACAGCGCCAGTCACCACAGCTACAACAGCAACAGCAGCAGCACTCCGAAACGAAAGGGACATCCTTTTTGAAACCTGCAACACCGGCAACACCTGCAAAAAGACGACCACGGAAGAAATTGTCTCTGAAGATCTCTCATCAAGAACAGCTGTAAGTACCATGCTATTCTTTGTCTCAGTCATTCTTGATGTGATGATGATGATGATGAATATGACCATTCATATTATTCTTTTCTTGTTAGATTGACAGGATTGACAGGACCCCTGATGTCGGTTCAGCGCAGTCCGTGCTAGAACAGTGGTGGGAACAAACCCCTCGGGAGCCAACCTATTCACCGAATGCGCCTGTGATGATAACGACGGGTGACAGTGATGGTCATGAAGCGCTCAAGCTGGCAACTCTCCCTTCCATGGATCTGGACACACCCACCCTGCTTGATGCTTCTTGGTCACCAGCAACACCAGAAGATGTGAATGTCTTCTCCTCAGGTATGCCCATGGTTTGCAACGATGATGATGTTGACAACGATGACAAGGATCCTTATGGAGAAGCTCAACTCACTCCCCTACAACGTGAATGTAGTGCCTGCCGACACAACAACATGTTAAGATACATAAGCTGCAACAGTGGTCAAGTAATGTGCCATGTCTGTTTCAGGGAGACCATAGACTCTCACATGTTTGGGACCTGTTTGGGACAGTATGATGGAGGACCACATCTTATGGTGACCCCATCTTCACTCGAAGAGCTTGAAGACAGAAGAGCTTGAAGATGGAAGAGGAAACGTTTATGCGTTGTTGTTGTAGGGACATGCAAAGCACTTCCTCCTCCATTGTCTTTTCGTATTTCCTTTGTATCTGGTTGGTGTTGTTCATTATTAAACAGTGATTGATTGAACTGACTCTTTGTGTCTTGATTGATCTCAACTCCAATAGAGTGCCGAACCGAGGGTAGAGGTTGAGTTGAGATGTCGTCTACGTTGTCTGTCTCTCTGTCTGTCTGTGTGTCTGTCATGTCAGTGCACACCAAAGTGATGAAATAAAATAAAAAAATAGATAAAAGAGAAAGGCCATGCTTGAACGATCAGCTGCCTGGTGTCAGTCATTCATGTGTCATGCCGTGTGACAGTCAGCCCAAACACAGGATGACGTCACGTGATGAGGTGGATGAGGATGATGATGATGAGGACGAGGAGGATGAGGTCATGACCTTCCGTTGAAGGGGGTAGGGAGGAGAATTTCATAAAAGCAGGCGAACCCCCAGACCTTCTTTCAGTGAAGTCACAGTCATCATGGAGCAAAGACGGTCCATGAATGCCATGCCATCCTCCCGAGATGTCCCCGATACTGAGTGGGTGTCTGAAAAGGCGAGAGAAGAAGCGAGAAAACGTACACTCTTTATGGACGACACACTCTTTATGGACGACACATGGCGACTCAGTGACATTCTGGAGCGACCTTTTCCTTCTTACACCTTGCGTCATCCTTCTCGTCCTAACTATGGTTCATTTCAAGAACGTCTGAGGTCTTTTCAAACGTGGCCTAAACAGATGACCCAGACCCCTTATGACATGGCCATGGCTGGCTATTTCTATCAAGGACGAGGTTATCGTGTTAACTGTTACTATCCTGTGACTTTTGTTTTGTTGTGTTGGTTCATGTGAGCGGGGGGATTAACAAAAAGGAAAAAGTTGATCAAATAGTAGTGTTATGTTGTCTGTAGGATGAAGAAAAAACAAAACAGGTGCACACCCAGACAAAACCCGGATCGAAATCTGACCAATCAGAGACTTGGGTTTTCTTCCAATCAGAGACCGCGCTCGAGTCATGCTGGACTCTGATTGGTCGAACCGGAGTTGTGCTTTCTCTCCCATGGTAAAATCCATTTCCTATGGTGCAGGCCAGGCACCGGAACGAACCAATCGGGGTCGCTGCCTGAGGAACCAATCAGGAAGCAGGGTGTCACTGGCTCTCCTATAACCCCCCCCCCCCCAAAAAAGAAAACAAACAAAAAACAAAAAACAAGACCGAAGCCACTCACACACTGCATTCTATTTTACCAACCATGCCACCTCGATACAGTTGTATGAAGTGCCAGACCGATTTCACAGTTACCTGCCCTGAAGTGACACGTCGACACCAGTGAGATCGGTGACATCCGTGACACCAGTGACACCAGTGACACAAGTGCTTCATCTCATAGAAGCCATGCATGTCGATGTCCTTGACCTAAAAGAATGCCTCACACCTCGTCTAGAGAAAAGAAAACGGGACAGAAGCCCCTCAAGAAAACACGCTTCAAAGCGCCGACGACACCTTCAGTCCGAGGATGAGATGGAGGTAGAGGAAGAAGAAGATAGATCATCTGAACAAAGTGACTAACGCATGGCGCATGCTGCTCCACTGTTTTTTCCAGTTTCCCATCGTTTCCAGTTTTTTTCCAGTGTTCCAGTGTTCCAGTGTTCCTACCGTTTCCAGTTTGTTTTCCAACGGCCCTTTTCAGGCCCACCCATCTCTCCCGAAAGAATGCTTTCATCCTTTGCTTTGACGACCCTCAAACCCAAACAAAGAACCCACCTCCTCCTCCCCATCTTGGATGCGCGCGCCACCGGAAACGGATGCGACGCCATCTTGGAGGCGCACGCCACCGGAAACGAATGTGCATCCCTCTTGGATGCGCACGCCACCGGAAACGGATGTGCCGCTATCTTGGATGCGCAAGCGGAAGTGATGTCATCAGAGGTCACGTGACCCTCTCGACCAATCAGAAGCCAGGAGCGGTCCTATACCGATGTCCTCAACTACTTGTGTTCCATGTTTTCATTTTAGGACTTACCCCTTAGCAACGGACGACAAAGAGGAAGACTGTGGGAAGGTCTGTTTTGTTTCATTCGTTAACAGACCCGTGAAAATCCGGCGTAGTATAGATCTTCAGCAACCCATGCTTGCTGTAAAAGGCGACTCTGCGTGTCGCAAGAGGCGACTAACGGGATCGGGTGGTCAGGCTCTCTGACTTGGTTGATGCATGTCATTATTCCCAATTACGTGGATCGATGCTCATGCTATCAATCACTGGATTGTCTAGTCCGAACTCGATTATTTACAGACCGCCGTCATGTAGATAGAATATTGCTGAGTGCGGCGTTAAACAACAAACCAACCAAATCATTCGTTTATGAGAGAACACTCAAATTGATTTCTAAGCAGCACATTATCGCAGGGATATACTTAAGAGCACAATATGGCATTGTAGGGCCAAATAATGGTACTTAGAATGAGCTGCGTACATGTGCATGGCAAACTTGCGACACTGCTTCCGTCACATTAGCCCCCATTACGACCCAAGTTAAGACATATCCTCGGAACCCCAATGCTCGTTGCAATAGGTGAACTATCTGAATTTGATGGACAGGCTCTGGTCTGTCTTATTGCATGTATTGCTGCCCGTTCAATTTCGCTATTTATTGTAGGTCTCGGTGCTGTTCACGTCGTACAGGACTGGTCCGTCGACATTGACATCTCTACACCCCCCTGACGTAAGCGAGCTATAATTCCCCTGAGTCATAATGTTCTGCACTCAGATCACCGTCAGGAACCTGATGTGCTGATGAAATGTGCGCAACATCATCAGCCAAATGTACTTTAAATGCTTATTTCCGTCTGCTTCAATGTTTTTCTATACTCATTTTGCATAGCTTTTGCACACACGATAAAATGCCGTTCTTTTCCTATTTGACTTTCATGTCAACTGTACACCAATTGCGTTTGTAGTCACTTTAACTTTTCGATTCTCTTCAGTTTACATCTGGATGCCAAAAGGGGGTTCTGTTGGTCACGCCTCCTTGGAGATGAGCAGCGGCGAATATGTCAGCTACTGGCAAAAAAGGGAAATCCAAATGCGGGATAGGTAAGAAATCTTCCACAATCAGCTCCAGCCTTGATGAAGATATTGGCGAGATGGAACGCGAGCCGACTCATACATTTACTATACCGGAGGAAAACTTAGATGAAGAAGAAATGAAGAATAAGTGGGACAGTTGGTTTACTCACGGTCACTACAGCCTTTTGGGTAACAATTGTTGCTGGGTTGTCTACAAGATTCTGCGTGAAGGTGGGGCACCAGTCAGCGCAACCATACTATGGAGACCAGAGACTCTGCGTCGATACTTGGCTACTTACCTGGGTGGTGCATGGGGAATTACAACATTTTATAACTTACCTTTTTCTCATATGTTTTGTTAGATGGTATTTTGTTATCAGGTCAGGTATTAGCATTGTAGGCCTGGCAACCTATCCTGAGAGCATCTCAGTATTAAACATAATTATCATTGTCACAAACTGAAGTAAAAGCAAGACATGTTTAATTTTTTCAAGTATTTTGTTCATTATAATCTCATGTACATGCGCACACGCTTTTTTATGTAACCGTTACGATTTTTACAGAAAGCCTTGTCATTTGTTATCTCTAACGATGGTATGTTTTAACATCTCTGCGTGAATCACATCATTTCGAAACACTAGGCACCCGCATTAAGAGAACGGTAAGAGCTTTCTCACATAGTGTTTTGTTTTCGTCTGAATTAAGTACCCTTCATCTTTTTTTTCTATTTATTTGGTCTGAGTTATAACACTATGGCACTTTGATAATTATGACTGAGACCAACATTTTAATCTTTTTGGTCTGTTTAGGCGTATTTTTAGTGCTCACAGGAAAATATTGTCATGCGGTATAAGTGAATGTTTTAGGCTAAATTGTGGTGATTGTCAGTGGTAGTAAATAAGTGAGGTGTTGTGAACAGTTTTCAGTGGTACTTTATAATCAAACACTCTTGTGTCTCAAAGGACACGACAGTGTTGATGGATCTCGTTTCGGGATGGGAAGAGATGTTTCTAGAAGTCTGTATGTACCTGTGTAAGTGCGACACGAGGACGATTTTCTTAGATACTTATCAAGTGCAATAAAACACATATTGCTAACAGCTTCCACTTTTATGACATTTGTGAGCACACTTTCATCATTCGTATGCTTGTTACATATCGCACCTACAACATATTTGTGATCCACAGAGTTGCCGTTTTGTGATTGTATAGCTCAATCTGTGTTTCATGATAATATATTGATTATTCATTGATGGTGTGTGGTGAAGTATTAATTTCACAAGTTAGTTCTGTACATTGTTCCATTTTTTGTTAATTAGTCCTTTTTATAAAAGTAGCAGAGAAAATTTAATTCCAAAATGTTACCATGTGCAACCGTCTGTCCCAAAAATTGTCAGTCTTCTATTTACCAGAAACGACTGTATAATTGAAAACCTGTCCATATATTTAAAGAGACATTTACCTATGTAAATACAAATGTCAAAAAAGATGAACGTTTGTTGTAAGAAAATTTGTGCATGTGCATAGTATATATTATTCCTGTAAATGAACTCTGGGCCATGTGGCCTTCATTCATGAAAATAAACTTCTTCTTCTTCTGTACAAACATATTTCCGGGATAACCTTTGTGTTTCAATTTGGAAATCAGCTGGTAATAAAGACGATTTCATAATGCTGTCAGAAAGTTTTCTTGATGTTCTTTTCAGTAATACAACTGCTATAGCTCTTCATAGAAGCTATGACATATACTTAGCAAGCCCATACGGAATATTGCGCTCAATTTCAAAATGATGCCAAGAATGAAATTCTAAGAACGGATTTATTTCTGTAAGTATCCTGGTACAAAAGTGTATAGTTAGGCGCAGCTTTACATCATATAGGTTTAAAGAAAACGTTGGGTTGAAATTGAATATATTGTTAGATTCAGTTGGTTGAGTTTTGTTGATGCGATGGTGATGTATTTTGTCAGAGCTTCGTAAGGTATTAATGCCGCTTCTAGACAATTGTCTTGGTATATTTTCTAGGTATTCATGAACATATATAATCACATTGTACAATGGGATAGTAACAACTCTAAGGTGATATCGAAGTTTAAAATAATAGAGTGAGTGAGTATGGTTTTACGCCGCTTTTAGCAATATTCCAGCAATATCACGGCGGGGGACACCAGAAATGCGCTTCACACATTGTTCCCATGTCGGGAATTGAACCTGGGTCTTCGGCGTGAGGAGCGAACGCTTTAACCACTAGGCTACCCGACCGCCCCTAAAATAATAGACAACAGAGATTCGTAATTCGAAATTCGTACACTTTGTAGAGATTAGTCAATGGTTAATTTACTCCGTCAAAATATGATTGATTGATTATTTGTTGTTTAACGCTGCACCCAGCAGTATTCCAGCGGTCTGTAAATCATCGAGTCTTGACCAGACAATCCAGTGATTCACACCATGAACATCGATCCACGCACTTTGGATACGATAACATGCATCAACCAAGTCAGCGAGTCTGACCATCCGATCCCCTTTGTCGCCTCTTACGACAAGCATAGTCTCTTTTACGGCAAGCATGGGGTGCTAAATACCTATTCTACCTCGGATATTCACGGGTCCCCAGTTACAACAGAAGAGTAACATTTCCCTTTGCATACGAATAAAATAAATAAAAGAAAGATTAAGGAATAGGAGATGACATAAAGACCAGACTTTCACGAAAGCGGTGTATTTACAAGTAGGACAGGCACTGAATGTATGCTATATGCATGTGTAATTTCCATTTGTAACAGCTGAAACCGAAGATTATAAGTACATGTTCTAACTTTATAAAGGTTATGTTTCACTGTTATTAGAAGATTAAGAACGTCATTTCGGGTTTTTTTAATATCAAAACGACATTTCGTTAGTGTTCATTGTAATATATTTTCCAAAATTCCCATTTCCAATGAAACAGTTGTTTTCATATATCGTGTGTCTTTTTATCATGCATTAAATAAAAGCGACAAATCCCTTTCCATATTCATAAGAAATCACTGCCCTGAAGAGAGTCGATTGTACCATTCCGACTATAGTTGCAGTTTATAGAATACTAATGGTAAAACGCTGTCATTCCTTCTTCGGGTATGTGAGCATGGTAACCATAATAAATTGATATAATGTATAATATACTCATCTGGCACCGAGATTTGAAAAAAACCCTCAAAATACATATTTCGCTTTGCAAGTAACAAAATACGATTTTGTCACAGAAATAGATTTGCTTGTCAAGATAGATAATTTTTAGACGAAAGTATTTTGCCACGGAATTCAAAATATCTGTTCAATATTTGCCCAGTCAGTTGGTCCATGAGAAAAAGTAGACAACAAGTTTAAACTTAGTTTCTGGTAAATTGCCAGTATGCAGGTATTAGGGAAGTTAGTATTGCCTCCAAACACAGCATATATACATATTGTACCCACGTAATACATCTTCTGACAAACCAGGGAAGTTGTCAACTCCAAATCACCAACTGCTACACAATTTTCCATAGGGTCAGACAGTTTGCATTTCTACAGAACAAAACTTACCTTACAATATGTGTATGTTACAGCAGATACACACTTACCAATAGCCCCAAATGTTTCGATATATTTCTGCATCAGGAAATTTGGTATAGCGATACATAGATCAGCTATTAAATATATGTGATAACTGCCTTTACCACGGCAATACAACTAAGTTAAATTTAACAGAAACCACCACATATTCTTACTGGTAATGATCGGTCTCAGCTTTAGACTACCAAATACTTTTTTGTTTCCTTTTCAAAGTCTGTTGAGTTGCAGGGGGATGCTAAGCGGGACAACTCCTGTCATAATTCTTTTGACTGTGTCCTGAATACTGGACCCTCCTGTTACAGGAAGTCTTAACACCTGTGAGATGAAGTACTGTATCAGGCTATGGCGAAGGGAAAGACAAACTAAAATGTCAAGCAAGCAAATACTAAAACTCAGAATTTAGTAAAGTTGAAGAGGACATAATATACATTTTATAAAGGAAATGTCTAGAACTGAAGGTGCTTTATGTGTTACACTATTGACAACTGACAAGGAAAATAAATACATTACTCACAACTGTCTTCTCATACGATCATGGCTGGAGTAGATTCTTGCCCAGTTTGTCAAGTTTGTCAAGGGTTTTCAGAGGGAATACTTTCAAAGGTTGACCTGCATCGTCTGTTTCCTGTTTTCCCTGGGCAAGGACAAGTTTTTGGACATGTACTTTCAAACATGGAGATCTACTGTAGATGTTTCTAGCAAATGTGAATATTATAGATATTTTAAAATGCAAATATGCGCAGAAAAATATTTAACTGATGTAAATATAAGAAAATGCAGAATATCATTAACACAATTTAGATGCAGCTCACACAGGTTAATGGTTGAAGTTGGCAGGCACAACAAAATACCCAAATGTTTAAGATTATGTAAACAATGTTCTTTAAATGTTGTCGAAGATGAATTTCATTTTCTACTTGTATGTTGTAAATATGACAATTTAAGGAAAAAATATATTGAACAGAAATACTATGTACATCCAAATAAATACAAGTTTATCTCTTTAATTTCACATGTGAGCAAAACGGCTATACAAAATCTCTCTCTCTTTATATATCATGCCATGTTATTAAGAAATGAATCCTTGTAACATTCCTAACCGCTTGCACATTGTCATGTATTCTGTACTATGGGCCTGTGGCCTTACAGTTATATATGAATAAACTGATTGAGACAAGTAGTAGTAGTAGTAGTAGTAGTAGTAGTAGTGGTAGTAGTAGCAGTAGTTGGTTGGTTGGTTGGTTTGTTGTTAAACGCCGCACTCAGCAATATTCCAGCAATATGACGGCGGTCTGTAAATAATCGAGTCCGGACCAGTGATTAATATCATGAGCATCGATCCACGCAATTGGGATACGATGACATGCATCAACCAAGTCAGCGAGCCTGACCAACCGATCCCGTTAGTAGCATTTTACGACAAGCATAGTCACCTTTTACGGCAAGCATGGGTTGCTGAAGACCTATTCTACCCCGGGATCATCACGGGTAGTTGTAGTTGTAGTAATAGTAGTAGTAGTAGTAGTAGCGGGGTAGCATTAAGTTGTTACCCTGCCTCCTCACAAAGGACTCATCATTAGGCTTAAAATACAATTCTACGAATGGTCGATGTGTGACCAGTCTGGGTCTTTAGATATTCACGTTGAATCAGGAGTAACAAGAATAATTGAAGTAAAGATGACAGATTTTGACAATTTCACACTATCCCCAAAGTTATCAACATAAATCGTCCATGATGAAAACATGTTCAACAACGTAATTCGAATCATTATAAATCCCATTTCATTAATCACTTTATAAGCCATTTTCATAGGGAACATAATACAATTCTACTAATGATGTTTGACCACTCTGTCTTAGATATTCACGTTAACTCCGGAGAAACAAGAATCGGTGAAGTAGAGAAGACAGATGCCTCTTTGGCGTTGAGCATGGCGTCTGGGGAAATGAAACAGGAACTTACCAAATCATTGTTAGTGTATCTGCTTCGTTATACCGTGGTTATCTTACATGGCCTATTCTCAACACATGTATGGTGGAGGGGACTGACACATAAAGGCGCTTTATACATGTCAGTTGTGACGCTGGTAGAAACGTGTCCACGGTATTTTAACTATAATCAGTGCAGAGGAAAATACCTTATTTGACCTCAAACGACAACTGTCGGAAAACCTCTACTTGACGTTTACCTTATTTATTGTGTTCACATAAAAGGCCTCGCAGGTAGCGCGGTTCGTGAAATGTGATATGTGAGGTGACTAACTGAATGAGTGCGGAAGTATTTTCGTTTCACAGACAAAACACACAATCTACGATATCAAGTCAGTTTGTGTCCAAAACATAAGAGCATAAACAATCAGGAATATCCCCTGCAACATGTTCCCGAAGGGCGGAGAAGGAAAACTGGCAATAAAATATATATATTTATATGAATCGCTAAAATTCAATGGTGACAACAGTGGTGGTCAGCCAGTCATTAAAATAGTTAAAAATCAGATTAGAATAATGCATTTAATTCATTATGGAGGCTGTTGCAATTACAAAACTCTGAACAGGGCCAATTTCATAATTAAAATGAATGTTAGGGCTTGTCAAAACAATATCTTCAGCAATTGTTTGAATGAAATTTATATGTGTTTCAAACAGAGTATTTGGTTGGCTGTAGTTGATTTCACTCCAGCCATAGCGAGGTCAGCACTGAGTGAAGGCTGTGTCAGTTCATCTGAGCTCTCTGTGTAACCATGCAGAAACGCACACAAAGGCATAAGGTAATCACGTCAACAATGTTCAACAGACAGATTGACATCTATAACACGCACATCTAGCGATCTTACACGTCGGTAGTGGACGTCTGTCCAGTATGACAAGAATGTGTTGTGACCCTATGTAAACTGACGTTTGTTGTCACCTATGCCGCTGACAGACAGCACGTTATTTGGTGTCTCGAGTCTCAGTTAGACTGTATTTATTGTGAAGTCATCACCATCTACTCTGCGTTGGGGTAAGTAGAACAACTTTACATGTATTTCATGTCAACTTTACGAACAAAATGCCTGCAATGTGTTACGTGGATGAGCATGTATTACCAGTAGACAGTAAATGCAATCAATCCGAATCACTAAAAACGTAATAAATTACAGTTATAATTTGAGAGATTGTATTGTGAGAATACAGGTAAAGACTATTTTAGCTGCATGGATACGTTTTACGTGTACTATGGCGTTTCTGCTTCAATTTTGGACTCGGAGACGTACGTCCCATTAACATCTACCTCCGAGACAAGTGACGAGTTGACCATGGCAGCAGGCCGAAAGTAGGATTGACGTCTTGGTTCTTATTGCAAGAAACGTTATTGTGACGTTTACGTTTATTTCGAAACGGTTAAAGACATCTTAGAAAAATATATCTGTGTCATCATACCCTGAAGACGTTGAACGGTGTTTATGCCATCCATCACTGGTTTGTCTGATCCTGGCCTGACCTGTTTACTTAGGGCAGTCGTTATTTAACCTGAATATTGCTGATTGGGCCGTTAAACATGAAAACGTCTTGACATCTGGACTTTGTGGGTCCAACATTGTTTAAAACATGACTGCAGGACTTTTTAGCCCTGCATTAGTTGTTGAATTCATCATCATATTCACTTATTTCTGTTGTTCTGTTATTGCTACTCTCCGTTTTGTTTCAAGGTCCCATGGAGTTTATATATGGATGCCAACAACGTTTTTGAAGATCGGACACGTGTCTCTCAAGATGACTGATGGCACTTATATAAGTTGGTGGCCAAGACATAAGAAAGAGCTTAAAGATGGAAAAAGTCATCGCGCCAAGAATGGAGGAGAAACCGCCAATGGCACTGATCTTGATGATGGCATTCAGACTATGGGGTGTGAATACGACGTGGAATACCAGGTTAAATCCATGAAAATGAAGGATTCCTGGTCATCTATTCTTCTGAAGTGTCAGTTTGATCCAATGAAAGAAAACTGCTGTTGGGTCGTTTACAACGTGATGCATGCTGGGGGTGCTATATCTGCAGATGTACGGTCGCCATGGCGACCATGGATGATAGGTCAGTAATTGTCCAGCTTAGTAGGGAAACCATGAATACATCAGATGATACAAAACCTATAACACTCTATTGAAGTTTATTAAAAGATGCATTTGATAAATGATAATACATATTAGTCAATTTAACAAAGAGTGTCTTCAGTCGTTGTAGGAGGGGCTAGCGTTGCCAGAACGCTCTGCAGCCGAGTTATAATTTCATCGGGCAGATCAAACCAAATTTACTATCAGTCCCTAAAGTGCAGCAAAGGGGACCACTTAAAACGGATGTGATGACTGAAGATTTTTTTCTGGAACTGAACAAATTGCAGCCCCACATTCCAATCCAAAATAGTGATGATCATTATGTGAATGGACCACTGAACATCAGTGGTGATATGCGGTTTTCACGTAAAGAGTTTCACGCCGCTTTTAGCAATATTCCAGCAATATCACGGCGGGGGACACCAGAAATGAGCTTCACACATTGTACCCATGTCAGGAATCGAACCCGGGTCTTCGGCGTGACGAGCGAACGCTTTAACCACGAGGCTACCCGACTGCCCCTCCTACCGTATAGCATCCACCAATCACCATATTTTCATTATCAAAGTAAGTGTCCTGAAAAAGTCATGGTATGGGATTCACCGCGCATCATGTGGCCAAGCGACGGACCAAATTTGGTATATTCCTCTGAATTGTCTGCCATACAACTCAAACTGGGCTTTGATGTTAAGCATAAATTGGAAAGTTTAGTTGTAAGCAGCATGCGTCTTTCCAAGAAATTTGAACAGAATGTAAATGATGTAAGATACAACATGTATTGAAAGTAAATGTTTTATATACGTTTTGAAAATACCATACAAAACACTAAACATTCAAACATCGATTAGTGTTTGTTTCAAATTTCGGGGTTCATAACATTGTTGGTCCTTTTAGTATTATATATATAACTACTCTTGAAGACTTCTTTTTCTGCTATGCTACCCATCCTGATCGAAGTTTAAATCGGAACAATGAGACAGGAGATGTTTTCACTGACGAATTTATAAAAGTAATGACTGAGCTGTCGGGCAGGTAAAAGGGTCTAATATTTGTTAGAAAACATTGAGTAGCACTATATATCTGCCACTACACATGCCGATTCGAAATTCCGATTTTACATATCCACTGTGTCCACTGTTTTTTTTACAATAACACCATGTGTATAATTGGTCTTATAAACTACTAGTTACTTGTCACTTATCTGGTTGTTCACAGTCCGTACCATCATTTGAAGCTTTGTGTATAAACATACTGAATATAGACTTCATATCATGTCACTTTGATAAAAAGGCTAGATGAGTTAAGAGAGTTAAAATTTTACATCGCATCGGCAATATTGCAGTCATATCGCGAAATGCTAGATGAAAATGTTTTGCAAAGATCGAAGGAATGGTGTCACTGTGACATCTAGATCTCAGAACATCTCGTTAAATGTATTCAGGTGTTCCTTCTGAAGTCCTTGATTTAATCAATTCTTCAATGAATGTTTACAACGATCATCTAGCAGATATCATGACGGAAGTGACGAGACGAGTCAAGGGAAGGGGAGTACTCGACCGCAGAGACAATTACCCGATGTTATTACCAAGTTGACCAAAAAACTTTATTTTTGATGATGTCAGATGTAAATGTGTCGTATTCCTTTCACTGGGATCAAAATGGTGGTGAAAAAAGGAAGTCAAGATCGCCATTGACAATTCCCAGACATAACGTGCCGACATAGTGTTCTGGACAAGAGGATCGATCGCCATTTCAGTAATGTATTGGATCAAGCCTGGACACTGTGCATTTTGAATGTGTGATGAAATGCGTTTTCATCACTGACAAGATGTAACATGTATGTTTGAAATTAGATGTTGCTTCCCTCACTTGAGATTGACGTTATCGGAAGTTGATATACAGGAGAACACGAATATAACGGACACGGATAGGGAGAACAAACCGATACAAAGAACTGTTAAAAAATCCTCGATTTATCTCCTCTATATGATCATATAACATTTACGTACATAACGAACTCTCTTCAGCGAACTAACGTATATAGCGAACTGATATCTGACCACTTACACTTACTTACTTACTTACTTTGGAGATTTAACGTGCGCTTTCCGACTGATGCGTATTTCGCACACGGGCCCGGCCAGGCCATTTAATGTGTTTCCGAAAGGGGCGAAGGTGGCCTGTGCAACCCAAGAGGGGGGTTTTAGGGGTTGCTTATATAGAATTGGGGAATTTTGAGATTTGGAATAGATGCCGATGGGATTGGGGAGGAGAACTAAGGGAGCTGGGTATGGTGGATGTTTGTTTGTTTATGTGATTTTGATTTGGTAGGTTATTGTGTTTTTAGATGCGTTTTATTAGTTCCGTTTTTATTAAGAATACGCCTAAGGCCTTGAAGTTTTCTAGTTTATTTTGTGGGTTTAGTATTGCTTCTAGAGTTAGAGCCTTGTTTAGATTGAGGGTGGTTTGTAATGCGGTTCGATGTGTTAGGTAGTGTGTGCAGTGGATGAGTGCGTGTTCTGGGGTTTCTGGTTGTTTGCAGTGTGGGCAGTTACCTGTAGTGTGTTTTTTAAATTTTTTTAGGTGGTTATTTAAGTTGGTGTGTCCTGTTTGGAGTTTAGTGATTACTCTGTCGATTTTTTTGGATGGATGGAGAATTTTTGGTTTGGTTAGTGGTTTGCTGAGCACTTTTTTGATTTGGCTGTTTGAGTTTAGATATAGGTTATGCCATTTTTTGGTGATTTTTTGCTTGTTTATACTTTTAATTTCTGATTTTGAGATGGGTAAGTTTAAGCTTATTTCTGGGATTTTGAGGGATAGTTTAGCTGCTTTATCGGCGTTTTCATTGCCGTATATTCCTACGTGGGCGGGTATCCACAAGAAAGTTATTTGTTTGCCTGCCTTAGTTAGGTCGTTGGAGCTTTTAAGTATTTGATTTATTAATTTAGGTAACCACTTACAATCCCATCTACTGCTAATAAGTGACGTGAAAAGCGAACTGAGAAATCTCACTCAGTGTCAAGTGTCACTGACAATTGGCTGTTCGCAATCAAAGGCGAATCAAAACAGTCGCGATGAATGAGCATAATCACTGGTGATGAATCAACTTTGTTAAACATGCATTATGTTAATCTTACCTGTTCAAGTAATTGGACCAATCTTGTCTGTTAAACAGACAAATTTCATTCAATAATGTTTACATTAATTTCTGTGAAATCGTGTGTGAAGTGATCGGTAGATCGCTCAACTCACCGTAATTTGAGCAACCGCGGTCAGTTTACCGCTTTTGACGCCTTGAAATGAACTTTAGTTGCAAGAGAATAGATACATATATCATAAATGCCATACTTTGACAAGTTAAATGTCATATTTGAGGCAAATTGTTCCATACGTAAAAATATCCGTCTATAGCAATCACCTGTACTAAAGTGCTACGCTTATGGTTCTTATAATTTTAAATATGTATAATGAAAACTGTAAAATAACACGATATTGGAATGTATTATTCTGATAAAATAATAATTTCAGACACATTTCTTCCGACCATTGCATCAATGGTTTTTGAAGTTCTATCATTGGGTACTTTTCAACTGAATCACCGGTAGATGCGGGAGGCAAAATGTATAAACGTATGTTCTTGTGTTTTGTTTTAGCCAAGATGGCGGACGTTTCCGAGCCGAAAAGTATATAACGAACAACGTATATAACGAACCGATTTCTCCGGTCCCTTGTAGTTCGTTATATCCATGTTCTACTGTCACTAACGTGTTATAGACTTGATACAGGTATATGTTCATCAACTTTCAAATAAATCAATATTTGTAAACACTTGTCAGTTGCTCTTTAGTATCCCTGCCTCCGTGGTCGAGTGGATAGAGCGTCTGCCCGGAGACCGGAATGTCAGTGACAGGATCATCTTCCAAAGAGACTTCAAAAGACGTCACTTGTAACCCTGCCTGGCGGTCGGCATGATGGGAAAAACAGGGACTTTTCGGCTCATTAAGTATACTTAATTTTATTATTAATTAATAAAATGCATTATTTTGGTAATCTTACATTATTCCAATTCAAGGGTCTTTCTCCCCCTGCATTTGTGTTCCACGGTCAAAGGGAAGCTACTCAATCCTGGTTTAATAGTGCAAGGGAAGCTACTCTTCCTGGTTTAATAGTGCAAGGCACCTTATCAGTGTATTATTCAGTTTGTATGTGCACAGCAGGAGAAGATCCTGGACTAGCACATTCTACACATTAAATCGCACGACAATTGGTTTGTATGCGTCGCGGAACACTTTTGGGCTGGGACACACATGCGCATGCGTGAAGGTGAGAAGTCGCAGGTTTCAGCTCTCCTACAAAATTGTGAATATTGTCGAAAAGATGGCTCACTAATACAACTCTGCATCCAAATCTGCATTTAGACCACTATGGGTATAACGCTCGATGTTTGGCGAGCAAGGATCGGGTGTTTCATCCCTCCCCGTGGACATAGAAACGTCGACAAGGTTGAACGCTACACAGG
Source organism: Haliotis rufescens (assembly GCF_023055435.1). NCBI lineage: Eukaryota > Metazoa > Mollusca > Gastropoda > Lepetellida > Haliotidae > Haliotis > Haliotis rufescens. The sequence continues at coordinate 38,760,131 of NW_025963813.1, forward strand.
TGAGACAAGATGGACACCAGGTATGAGCTTCGCATATCGACTTCTGAGTGTGGCTATTGTCTGCAGTCTAACCTTGGGTTTGGGAACGATATGTGGTATATATTACAGCATATTTGCAAGCTCCTTTGTTGACTTAACATATGATCATCATAATATTATTGGTGATTTGAACAAGGTATCGCCCCACACCTTTGGTGACGTCACGTCAAACACATACTGCATGATGTTGACCCATACACGAAATGTATGCGATCCAGGTGAGATGCACGAGCTACCCAAGCGTGTTATGACTCTTATACTATTGTGTACAAATGACCTTGAGACAAACCCCGAGCACATGCTACCCAAGCGTGTTATGACTCTTATACTATTGTGTACAAATGACCTTGAGACACACCCCGAGCACATGCTACCCAAGCGTGTTATGACTCATATCCTGTTGTGTACAAATGACCTTGAGACAAACCCCGAGCACATGCTACCCAAGCGTGTTATGACTCTTATACTATTGTGTACAAATGACCTTGAGACAAACCCCGAGCACGAGCTACCCAAGCGTGTTATGACTCTTATACTATTGTGTACAAATGACCTTGAGACACACCCCGAGCACATGCTACCCAAGCGTGTTATGACTCATATCCTGTTGTGTACAAATGACCTTGAGACAAACCCCGAGCACATGCTACCCAAGCGTGTTATGACTCTTATACTATTGTGTACAAATGACGTTGAGACAAACCCCGAGCACGAGCTACCCAAGCGTGTCATAGCGCTTATGCTATTGTGTGCAAATGACGTGGAGACAAACCCCGGGCCTGTTACCCTACAAGATCTTAACAACATAAAAGAAGCAATCCTTACCGAACTGAGAAACGTCAAATCCGACCTAGGCAACGACATTTCTAATCTAAGAACAGAAGTTAAAAGTATCGGAACTAAGTGTGACAATCTAGAAAAATAAGTTTCGGAATTGAAATCAGACGTGAAGAAAATTGAAGCTGAGAACCACGTAATGCAATCTGACGTCGATGCGGTTGCTGAGACAGTGGATATCATAAATGACAGACTTGATAAACTCGAGTCGTTTAGCCGAAGAGACAATATCATTATCTATGATGAAGATGAAGGCGAAAAATCTATAGCCTGTAAAGAAAAAGCGATCGCCGTACTTAATGAAAACGCAACATTCAAAACTTGGCAACTGACTGACGTTGCACGCGCCCATTGCCTCGGTGTGAAGAAGCATGGTAGTGAAAGACCACGACCAATAATTGCAAAACTGTTATACAAGCAGATAGAGACAACATAATTGGTCTCTCGTTATCTAAAGATTTATTTAGAATTGACAAAAATGTGAATTTGTTATCTACCCATATCCCTCCAATGGGGTCTCCTTATTTTAATCATGCAAACACCAATGGCAACATTGTAAAAGTAGAAGAATTCTTAATAGATAATGATGAAATGATTTCAAATTCATATAATTTAATCTGTGGAGATATGAACGCGAGAACAGGTGAAAGAAATAACCCTGATATTAGCTATAATGATGATAGCTTCAATCATACCTCCCCTTTCCTTGAGGAGGAGGATGACCCTGTTGAGGATCGTACTTCACAGGATACAGTTGTAAATAGATTTGGTCAAATGTTGTTGGATTTATGCTATGTTTTGAAACTTTACATCGTAAATGGACGTGTATATAGTGATACTAATGGGGAATTTACTTATAGTAGCCAACGTGGATCTAGTGTGAACGATTATTTTATAAGTTCACCAAATTTTTTTCAGTTTATCAATATGTTCACTGTCGGTGATCGATCTGATTCTGATCATTTTCCATTAGAATTGATGTGTAAATTTCAAAATATGGGTAAGAGGTGCAACAATGATTCATGTATGGATCCACAAGCATCAGAGAAAATTGTATGGAATGATCATTACTCCAGTTTGTGTCTTGATAACCTGAGATATAATGTTACTGAAAACAAAGAAATGGTCCTTAAAGAAATTGATAATGCTATTGAAAACGCAACTAGCCACTTTGTCGACATTGTATTAGACTCTGCTAGCTGCATGAAAAAGACATACGACATAATTCACAATTTGCCAATCAAAAACCACTAAGTCTAGAATGTGGACAAGCGAAACGAAAAACACGTAGTGCACTTAGGAGATTTAGAACACAAAGAACAGTCGCTAACAGAATTGTGTACTGTAGACAAAGAAATCATTATAAATTTTGTTGCAGCAAATTTCACGTAAGAAATCAGTTGAAAGATTGCATAGAGGCATAAATAGTCAATCTAGCTTTTGGAAACAGATAAGATCATTACAAAACAAACCCAGACAGAAGAATCATATAACGAAAGCAGAATGGCTTTGCCATTTTAGAGAGGTTTTTGCAAATGACAATGTTTTTTCTCCTCACTTAGATGATGAAAATGAACTCAGTTCTAATCAGTTTACAGATATTGATGCATTCATAATAAATTCTACGATAACTGAACATGAAATTACATCATCAATAAATAAGTTAAAAAAAGGAAAATCTGCCGGGCCCGATCAAGTGTTGATAGAAATGCTTAAATGTTCCCAATTGGATATAATGCCATTTCTTCATAAATGTTTCAACAAACTCTTTTATAATCAAATATTTCCAAGCAGTTGGTCTTGTTCAGAAATAGTCCCTCTACATAAAAAAGGCGATCCCAGAAACCTTGATAACTATAGGGGGATCTCATTAATGAGTGTTCTGGGGAAATTTTTTACCTCTGTTTGGAATAACAGGCTTACTAACTGGGCGAATATGAGAGATAAGATACCGGAAGTTCAAGCTGGTTTTAGAAATAAAATATTCAACCATAGTTCATATTTTTACATTATATGCTTCAAGTCAAAAATGTCTAACACGTCGTAAACACAAGGTTTACGTTGCTTTTATTGATTTTAAAAAGGCATTTGATACAGTTGATCGTTATAAATTATGGTGTTGTTTAAGAAAAGCTGGACTACAAGGGAAGATGTTTAATATACTACAATCAATGTATTCAAATATCAAGTCATGTGTACGTAGTGATTATGGTGTTACTGATTTTATCGATTGCCCATCTGGTTTACGTCAGGGATGTATATTGAGTCCTCTGTTATTTTCGTTTTTCATTAGCGAATTATATTATGAAATCTCAAGTAACGGTAAGCATGGTATACAGATGTATCCTGACATCCTTGAACTTCTTATGCTCCTTTTTGCCGATGATGTTATTTTACTATCTGACACTGTTATTGGTCTACAGAATCAGTTGAATGTATTAGATAAATATACCAAGGAATGGAATTTATCTGTAAATTTAGATAAGACAGAAATTATAGTATTCAGAAAAGGGGGTCCTTTAAATTTTAGGGAAATATGGTACTTAAATGGACAACAAATTAATGTAGTTAATGGTTATAAGTATCTCGGCATAATGTTTTATTCAACACTAAATATGGACAAATGTGTATCTGACTCATCACTGCGAGGGAAACGAGCTTTACTTAATATAATGTCTGTTTCACATAAACTTGGAGTTATTACACCAAAAGTATTTTTCATATTATTTGATACTCAAATACAGCCAATTTTATTGTATGGATCTGAAGTGTGGGGTTACCGAAGATATGAATGTTTAGAAAGAATTCACCTACTGGCATGTAAAAAGTTTCTTCGTGTTGGAATAGCAACACCAAGTTGTATGATATATGGAGAATGTGGAAGATACCCATTTTACAATAATTCGCAAATAAAGTGTTTAAAATATTGGTTTAATACCATCCGTATGCCAGAACATCGGCTTCCGAAAAAAGCTTATAACATTCTCTTTCATTTAGATAGTATCGGTAAGGTTACAGGGGTATCGCATATTAGGACACTATTATTCTCACATGGATATGGGTATATATGGCTTAACCAATCTGTTGGTGATCAACATTTATTTCTAAATGATTTTCGTAAAATAGCAATAAATATGTTCTATCAAGGGTGGCAATGCAACCTGGAAAACAGTTCACGTTATGATTTGTACAGAACATTTAAGACTCTATTAGAGCCAGAAAAATATCTATTAGTTTTAACAAATAGTCACCTAAGAAATGTATATATTAAATACAGACTTGGCTTGTCAAAACTTATAATTAACTATGGACGGAAAATATCACTTGAAAGAATACAAAGAATTTGTCCATTCTGTAACTCTGCTATAGAAGACGAAATACATTTTACCTTTGAATGTCCTTATTATGCAGAATTACGTACTAAATATATACCAGTATGTTTCTTATCTAAGACGAGTAAAATAGCGTTTGTTTCTATTTTGTCATCGAATGATGCCGATGTAATGTTTAAACTGTCTTTATTTGTAAAACATTGGATGGAACTACGAAATAACATGTTGAGTGGAAATTCAGAATTTTAATTACCTTACTCAAGAAAGTCTTCATGATTATCACCGATTGTTAAATGAATGTTATATTTTTATAATTTTTGTATCTCCCAATCTGCAAATTCTCACCCACTGTATTTATCTGAACTTGTATATGGGCCGATGGGTCCCATCATTTGGCTCCGTATGGATTACACTTGGAGCCGCGTTTGCTGTTCTGTCCGGGCACCTTCGGGTTGACAGTCAGCCGTGTTTAGCGTTTCCCAGCACAGGAGTGTTCTCCAGTCCTTGTACTTTTCTGTATATAAACCTGTGGCCTTGCATCCAACTCAAGTCTTTGTGTTTTTCTTGCAATGGTGCAGCATCTACTTCTGCTAAAGCATTATCCTAAAATAATGTGTCTAAGTGGTGTATCTGCAATTAATTGCTTGCCTGTTAGGTGAGTCTAAGTGTTCTTTACCATGCTATAATGAAGAACTGACAAAAATGCCATGAAACCCATGGTACAAATCCCTTGTTTGTTTATAGAATTACACAAACTGAACATTAATGACACTTTAATTTCAAAGATCCTGAGCCCCTTACAATGTTCATAATTTTCATCAACCAGTTTGCAACAATTTGGGCGGAGGATGGTTGGAGAGGTATTTTATAAATCTTCTAATGTCGCTGATGTGTTTTCATTACTATTTGTTCATAATGTCTCACCAACTACTTTACATCGTCAAAACAATAATGTTTAAAACGTAATTTCAACTATAATGTTAGTCTTTAGAAATAGAGGTTGATTTCCCTGTGATGTCGACGGTTCCGAAATGGAGAAGAATTAGAAATTGTCAACATTTACACACATATTGGTGTTGTATTCTCCACCGAAATTGTCATTGACAAAGACTAAAAAAAGTTAAACAACTCAAGCGAGAAAAGCAATATTCTCAATCGCCAACTTTAAGTAACTTTTTTGATATATTACTAAATAGCCTGTTTCATTTTAAACATGTTTTTATGCAATGATCAACACTATTCTGTGCTATGGATCGGAGATAAGAGGCGACTAACGGGACTGGAGATAAGAGGCGACTAACGGGATTGAAGATAAAAGGCGACTAACGGGATTGGAGATAAGAGGCGACTAACGGGATTGAAGATAAGAGGCGACTAACGGGATTGAAGATAAGAGGCGACTAACTGGATCGGAGATAAGAGGCGACTAACGGGATTGAAGATAAGAGGCGACTAACTGGATCGGAGATAAGAGGCGACTAACGGGATTGAAGATAAGAGGCGACTAACGGGATTGAAGATAAGAGGCGACTAACTGGATCGGAGATAAGAGGCGACTAACGGTAACGGCATCGGAGATAAGAAGTGACTAACGGTAACGGGATCGGAGATAAGAGGCGACTAAAGGTTACGGGATCGGAGATAAGAGGCGACTAACGGGATCGGGTGGTCAGGCTCGCTGACTTGGTTGATGCATGTCATCGTATCCGAGTTGCGTGGCTCGATGCTCATGATGTCACCCGTCCACTTAAAGAGGCATTTCTCTGTAAGGTGTATTGTGATATTATAAATACCAGGTTGAGAGACCGCCCCATGTAGCTGGAATATTGCTGAGTACGGCGTTAAACACCAAACAAACAAAAACTTATTGTACCATCTTTGGGAGAGATCAGTCAAGTACTGGTCCAGACTTGACCTACCTCATCATAGACTTCGTCACCTAGCATATATACAACAATTACTACTATTGATGTAAATGGTAATAGTGTGTGTCTCATGTTTGTTTGTTGTTTAACGCCGCACTCAGCAATATTCCAGCTATATGACGGCGGTCTGTAAATAATCGAGTCTGGACCAGAGAATCCAGTGATTGACATCATGTGCATCGATCCACGCAATTGAGATCGATGACATGAATCAACCAAGTCAGCGAGTCTGACCACCCGATCCCGGTGTCTCATGTGAGAAAATTTTGTCTAAATATGAATTTGGGTATACGTGGATATGTATCAAGACATTGGTTGCATCTTCTCGTCATGGTCATCATGGTCATCTTCTCATCATGGTCATCGTCAAACAAAGATTTTGTTACCCATTCACCCAATACTGCATTTATTGTTCTGAAGTTACATCTTTGCTGAGTGTGGAACCTTTTTAACCTCTGAACTTCTCCTTTGTCAACGTAAAATGCTGACAATGTTTCGGTGTAATAATTGGAGACTTGCAGTTGTCAACGTGGCTGCCATAACGAATGCTTTTGTTTATTCTGCCATATGAGAAACCTTGTATATTCAGAGGATATTTCTGTTACGACCCGTTTTGTAATAAAGTTGCAAAGTGTAATAATTAATACAAAACGGGTTGAGAGTCTTATTACAAAGTGAAATGGACATAGCAACCCGTTGCGTAATAAAGTTGCAAAGTGTAATAAACTTGGTGAATGATGCTGAAAGTGTTCAATTGGCACCCATAACTTGCTTATAAGTTCAATTAGGAACACAAACGGTATTTACGTTAAGATTGGTCGTCATCATATCTACTTTGGATGAAAAGTTGACCTAACATTGGAATCGTTTCAAGTGTAATGATTATTACAAAACGGGTTGAGAGTCTTATTACAAAGTGAAATGCACGTAGCAACCCGTTTTGTAATAAAGTTGCAAAGTGTAATAAACTTGGTGAATGATGCTGAAAGTGTTCAATTGGCACCCATAACTTGCTTATAAGTTCAATTAGGAAAACAAACGGTATTGACGTTAAGATTGGTCGTCATCATATCTACTTTGGATGAAAAGTTGACCTAACATTTGAATCGTTTCAAAGTGTAATGATTATTACAAAACGGGTTGAGAGTCTTGTTATGACGTAATTTGTAATAAAACGGTAAATTGTTAAACTTGCAGCAAATTGTAATAATTTTGACGTAAATTGTAATAACATAATTTGTACTAAAATATGACATTAATTGTAATACGCAAATTGTAATAAAAATTGACGTAAATTGTAATAATCTCAACTTGCGGTAAAATGTAATAAGGTCCTTATTGAGGTCCTTATCGTACATTGTTGTATAATTATATGTATATATAAACGCATTGGAATTTCATTTCTATGGTTGTCCAGAAGAGGCTTAATTACTAGAATGAACTTAGTTTTTTTATTTATTTGAGAAATACTCTGTGTTTTTGGACTTAATTATAATATATCCTATTGACGATTTTCATCATATTTGTTCATATTTGTTTCAATTTATAAAGTGTTGAGTAATATACACAATGGAATAAATATAACGTACCAAACTTACACAAATATATTGATGTGTAAATGTGGAAAGTCTGACTTTTACTGACTGAAGCAAATTTATTTATTTTGCAACTGTATATTTGTACATATTTTATACGGAGGGGGGTTTACTAAGTTGCAAGAACTTGTCCCCAATACAATTCTCATTTTGTTCCGTGAATAAAATATGTTTAAACTAAACTAGCAAATGGATGACATGTCATTTTGCAGTAGTCTGTGTGCAAGCTGATTTATACATGTCCATATACATAATATCAATTGATTAATATTCAAGTTTCAATTTTTTAACGTTGCTCGGAGGATGTAAAGCAAATAATGACAATGTCCTGGGCGATGTACATGTAGGTATGTGAACCCGCAAGGACTACCGTTATCAATTATTTTACGTGCAGCTTGTGTCATGTCTGTATTGTTAGAATGATACTCTAGCAACTGTACACATCGAAATTTATGACTGAAAGATCCATCCTCGGGTTAAAAATGATGGATTACATTAGGTACGTCTATTCGACAAATAGGTTAATTGATTTATCATCCAATAGCAGCTTAGCTAGGAGTCCATTGCAATAACATTGAGTTACGAGTTACCGAAGAGAGCTCTGTGCAACCGGACCCTGAAATTATGTCGATTTGCATTGGAGGTTTACTTAATTTGATAAGGAGCACATGACCGTTTCCTTGAAACAAACGAGACAATTCAATCGTTTTTATACATTATTTTTTTACGAACAATTTAAATACAACAAATGAGTGACAGATCTCCTGTGCAATGTCACAGGAAAAAAATTAATAAACACGTCCCATTTTAATTCTGGAAACTCCAAAGTCCAGAAACTCTATGGTCTTTACCCAGTCTCGGTCAAAGGTATTTACAAAAATAAACATGCTGTTTTCATGGGAACATACCAAGGAAGAAAAAATGAAAAAAATTTGTTCAAAACCTCAATATTTACACTATGTCGCCCATGGGTGAAGATTGGCCCATGGGTAGGCCCATGGGCGAGAATATGTTCCTTTACTTAAAAATTGTTTTTGTTTCGCAAATACATACATGTAAGTGTATATCTTTCAAGTATCATGACACAAAATCTAACTCATTTTAACTTAATTCAACTATTTTATAGCGATATTGAAATATTTCGCCCATGGGCGAGAAAAAGGTTTGGCCCAAGGGCAGGCCCATGGGCGAGAATATATTTCGCAAATACATAAATTTCTTTCTTTCAAGTATCATGACACAAAACGTAACTCGTTTGAACTTAATTCATCGATTTTATAGCGATATTGAAATATTTCGTCCATGGGCGAGAAAAAGGTTTGGCCCATGGGCGAGCATATTTTCCTTTGCTCAACAGTTTTAGTTTCGCAAATACATTAAGGGATAATAAGCATGACACATGATTCAACTCATTTTAACTTAATTCAACTAATTTTTGGCGTTATTAAAATATTTCGCCCATGTTTTCGTCAGTCCCTTTAAAGAATTAACTAATTGTTTACAAAGTATATTGTATCATGTGAAACACACTTTGTATTATATCATTACATTACTATTTAAAAAGGGCCTTTGGTTGGATGGTTCCTTTGCAGAAGTTTTACAAATTTCACCTTTTTAACATATTGCAACAACCTTTAATGAACCCGGCCTTATCTCTCAAAACGTTTTGACAGTTTATCATACGAATTCATGCTCGTGTACACCAATTCATTGGCGTTATTTTCCAACGAATTAAAGCTTAGTTTGTTTCTTTTTCATTTCCCATTTTATGTCTCGTTGAAACATCACACTGGGAAATTAAGTGACACTAGATGTGCAATATACAGGTACACGTGCGCGTATTTTAATGGGGAAAAACCCGATTCGTCTTTCATTGCATAATGTCTAGCTGAATATCTCACATTCTAACGAAATCTCGAAATTATTATTTCATTATATGCGGTGCGATGTTTACAGGCGATTGAGGAAAACTTGAATAAATATTATGACACTAAAGCAACTTTTAAATGCATTGTCACTTTTGGTATGAAAATGGTAACAGTTCAGAAAAAACAACAGCCTTCTTATAAACTCATATTCGCATGAGTACGTTGTATCTAATTACAGTGTCGGCATTATTTACAGGTGATTCTACAATACCTGCTCTGGGTCAATTACGATCTACCACCCCACGCGTGAATAAACAGTTATGCAGGTGTTGATGTGGGCAAAAACCTAGCCTGTATATGTATATTTTTTGTGGATACATGTATTACATATCTTCGTTGATATGTGGATATATTAAGCAGAGAGACAAAAAAAGGTTTATGAAAGATGAATTAGTGCCTTGATATATTCAACGAGATGTGTATCATCGTTTAATGGGTCATTCAATAAAAGTATGTTTGGAGGAGATATCAAAGGAGCCGCCCGATATACAAAGTGTCGTCCGGTGAACTACCACCCCACCCTGTCCGTAAGAGTTATGCACTTACTTACTTAAATTGGAGATTTTACGTGCGCTTTCTGACTGCAGCGTATTTCGCACACGGGCCCGGCCAAGCAATTTAATGTGTTTCCGAAAAGGGGAAAAAGTTGTTTGGCAATCCAGTAGGGGTGCTTTAGCGGTTGCTTATATAGAATTTTGGAACTTTTGAGATTTGGAAAATATGCCGAGAGGGTTTGGTGGGCGAACTAAGGGACGTGAGTATGGAAGTTTGTTAGTTTGATTATGTGGTTTGGTTTTGGTAGTTTATTGGGGTTTTAAATGCGATTTATTAGTCCTGTTTTGATTAAGTATACGCCAAAGGCTTTGAATTTTTCTATTTTATTTTGTGGGTTTAGGATTGCTTCTAGAGTAAGAGCCTTATTAAGATTTAGGGTGGTTTGTAGTGTAGTTCGGTGTTTTAGGTAGTGGGTGCAGTGTATGAGTGCGTGTTCTGGGGTTTCTTGTTGTTTGCAATGTGGGCAGGTTCCTGTTGCGTGTTTTCTTATTATTTTGAGGTGGTTATTTTGGTTGGTATGTCCAGTTTGGAGTTTAGTAATTACTCTGTCGATTTTTTGGGACGGATGTAGAATTTTTGGTTTGGTTAGGGTTTTTTTTAGAACCTTTTTGATTTTGCTATTTGAGTTTTGATATAGGTTATGCCATTTTTTGGTGATTTTTTGTTTGTTGACACTTTTAATCTCTGATTTTGAGATGGGTAGGTTTAAGCTTATTTCTGGGATTTAAGGGATAGTTTAGCTGCTTTATCGGCGTTTTCATTGCCGTATATTCCTACGTGGGCGGGGATTCAAATATATACTATTTGTTTGCCTGCCTTAGTTAAATCGTTTGAGCTTTTTAGTATTTGATTTATTAGTTCAGGGCGGGTTTTGGTGTTTTTATTTTGGAGGGCTTGTAGTCCACTGATTTTTTACAGTTTTGTTTAAGATTGTTTATTTGTTGTTCATTTAAGTAATTGGTTATTCTTTGGGATATTGGAGTAAGTAGAGGTTGTTTTGGAGCTAGGGCTTGGTTTTTGGGGCAGATATTTTTGTTTATTAGGTTTTGAATTAGGGGGTTGGATTGAGACGCGGCCCAGAAATTTAGGGTTAATTGTAACCTACGTAGATTTAGTGGCATTTCTCCTGTTAAGGCCTGGAGTGAAGTGTAGGAGGTGCCATGTTGAGTGCGTGTTATAAGTTTAGAGTTTGATATTGGATTGAGTCTAGTTTTTTGCTTAGGGACTGGTTTAGGGTGTCGTATATGGCACATCCGTAGTCTATTTTAGATCTAATTAGTGATATATATATAGTAAGAGGAGGGTGTCTTTGGAGGCCCCCCAGTTTGAGCCAGTTAGGCATCTTAGCATATTTAGATCTTTGCTACATTTAGTTATTAGATTATTAATGTGAGCGTCCCAGGAGAGATGTTCATCGAAAATTAGTCCTAAGAATTTGGTTTGTTTTAGGAATTGGATTGGTTTGTTGTTTAGCTGGAGTTTTGGGGAGGCGGGTTTCACGTTTTTGTGTTTAAGTACTAGTCCTGTAGTTTTGTCCGAGTTAAGGGAGAAGCCCCATTGGTCAGCCCATTGCTGTATTTTGTTTAGAGATTTTTGAAGTAGGTTTTGGGCCATTTTAATGCATTTTGTGCGGATCTAGAGGGCTCCATCGTCCGCGAATTAAGATGTATTTATTTCAGGGGATATGCCCTCGAATAGATCATTTATTATTATAATGAAGAGTGTGGGGGTGAGGATACTGCCCTGGGGAGTGCCATTTTCTAGGGGAAATTGGTCCGATAGCGTTTGGTCTATACCCACGGTTATTTTACGATTGTTTAGGAAGTCCTGGATGTAGTTTATTATTTGACCTTTGAGTCCTATTTTTTGTAGTTTTTGTATTAGCCCGTGGTGCCATACCATGTCGAAAGCTTTGGAGAAGTCTAAGAAGATGCCTGTAGTATATTGTTTGCTGAGTTGTCCTGTTTTAATGTCCTGCTCTAAACGGGCGAGGTTATCTAAGGTTGAGCGGCAAGGAGTGAAACCACTTTGATCTTGGTTTATGATGTTATTTTGAGTTAGGTAAAGTTGTAGTCTGTTTTTAGCCATAGATTCCATTACTTTACATAAGTTTGAAGTTAAGGAAATTGGTCTATATGAGTAAGCTTGATTAGCTGGTTTATAAGGTTTAGGGATTGGTATGACTAAGGCCTGTTTCCAGGGAGTAGGAACCTGTCCGTTTAGGGAGATGAGATTGTATGGTTTAAGTAGTGCCTGGAGTAGTTTAGGGAGGAGTTTTGTAATTATTTGGTCCAATCCTGGGGCTGTGCCCTTTTTCCTGTTTTAGATGACGTAGAGTAGCTCCTCCATTGTGTGAGGGTGGTTTATTTCTAGGTTGTAATTATTTGGTTCTTTGGTGGATTTGTTTTCTGCTTTAAGTTTATCTTGAAATTTTTGGCTAATGTTTGTTGTTACTGCTTACGGCTGAAAAGTGGTTGGCGAGGTTATTTGCATTTTCGGCGGGGTTTGTTGAATTATTAATGTTAGGTGTTTTTTTTATGACGTTTTAAGCCTCTAATGGCGATGATTTTGCGCCAGATCGTTCTGGCGTCTGTACAGTTATTTATTTCTTCACAGAATTTTTTTTCAGTTTCTGGTTTTAGATATTTTGACTAGACTTTGAACTTGGTGGTTTAGTTCGTGAGCTATTTGTAGATGTTTATAGTCGCGTTTGGCTTTATTGAAGGCTGATTTACGTTTACGTCTAGTTTGTTCTATTTCCTCGTTCCATCATGGTACTGAAGGTTTGCCTGTTTTAGTTGTTTTAAAAGGAATGGAGGTTTTGGCCGCTTTTATTATGTAATCTGTAAGGTTTTTACAGTAGATTTCTGGATCATTATTTTCTAATTCGTTTAAATTAGCCTGATTGCAGATCACTTGAAATTGGTCCCAGTTAGCTTGGTTATAACTGAATTTTGGTTCTTGATTTTCTGTTTGTATTGGTACGTTTGTATCTCCTATGGTTATGTTAATGGGGAAGTGATCACTACCTAGTGGGACATCGTGTACTTCCCATTGAGTACTTTGGGCTAGATCTGCGGTGCATATAGTTAGGTCGATAGCCGACATTGTTTGGTTAATCTTATCGTACCTCGTGGGTTGGTTGTTATTTAGGAGTACTAGGTCGTTTGTTTCTATCCATTCGGAGATTAATTTGCCATGATTATCTATTGTATCATTTATGCTCCAGGTAGGATGGTGAGCGTTAAAATCTCCTAGGAATATAGTGGATTTGTTGCTTATTTGGAGTAGCTTATTTAGATCCTCAGGTTGGACTTTTTGTTCTACCCAGTGGTATATATTAATGATGTTTATCTTTTTGTTATTTAATGTGATTTGAATGCCGTAAGCTTCTAGGTTTGGCGTGTCTATCTTTATTTCTTCGTAGTTTATATCTTCCCTGATATATATAATCAGTCCTCCTGCGGCTCTACCTGTTTTTGGTTTAGCTCTATCTGTTCTAACTGAGTTATAGTTCGGTAGTGTGAATTTGGATTTTTTGGAGAATTTAGTTTCCTGAATAAAAGCAATATGTGGGCCTTTACCTCGTTTAAATTTAGCTTTTAGTTCATGGCCGTGGGAGGTGAGTCCGTTGGCGTTCCACTGAAAAATATCTAGTCCTTCCATTATTGGGGTCGGGTGTTTGGTAATTTTGGTTTTAGTTTTATTTTACTTGGTGAGTTCTTTTAGGTGGAGGTTAAAGAGGAAGAAGGGGAGATTGGTTAAGTTTAGATTGAATGCATGCTACTTTGTGGAAGGATTTCATGGTTGCGTTTGGTGAGTTTTGACTATGCATGTAAGCTAGGAGTAAAGTGAGACTATTTAGGTTTTTGAAGGTAGTTTCATTTGTTTTAGTTGGAGTAGCTTCGATTGTTTCTTCTGTTGTGGAGTACTGTTCTTCATCAGTTAAGTTGGATTTAGCTCTTTGGGTTTCCATAGGGGTGGCTTGCGGTGTGGAGGTTTGTGTTTGGGCTTGCGGGGTGGGTGTAGCTGTGGATTTAGTGTTGTTGTTTTTTCTAGTGCTTGCTTGTGGGTGAATGTTGTTGCCTTGTGGGCTTTAGAGTGTTTGGGTGAGGGTCGTGTTGTGGTGGTTGTTTTGTGGTTTGTTTTGCATGCGGGTGTTGATGTTGTGGCTATGTGAGGTATGGGAGAGTTGGTGGGTAGTTGTATGGCTGCATGTGTGTGTGAGGTGTGTGCGGTTTCTATGTCGTCGCCCCAGACAGAGCTTGCGGTTATGGGTGTGGTGTTTTTTTGAGGGATGGTGTTTGGGTGCGGTGTAGGGAGAAGTGGTTTTGATGCGGGTGATGCAAATTTTCGTGTTTGGATTTTGGCCGTTTCTATGTTAATGTGTTTGTTGGCCTGCTGGGTGAGGGTGTGTCTGTGTGGGCATTGGTTTGAAAGTGAGAAGTGTTTGATAGATTTGCAGTAGATGCACCAGGCTGAGCATGTGCCTGGGCAGTCTGTTTGTGCGCATTGTTTACATTTAGTTTTTTGAAATGTGCATTGGGAGGCTGTGTGAATTTATTTGAGGCAGTTGGAACATTGTTTGACCTGTTTTATATAGGGTTTGACTTCTAAGTAAGGGTTGTCTCCGAAAGATATGTGTTTAGGGGCTTCGGGAAATCTAGCGGTCTTTTTGAAGTTGATGATAACAATTGAGGTTGGGACCGTTTTTCCATTTCTAGTTGAGGTGATTCTGCGGGTACTTGTGATTTGAGGTTGAGGGTTTAGGTCTTGGTTTATGTTTGCTTCTAGGGAGTAAAGTTCTAAATCTTCAGTTTTTTTACTTGGATTGACTCTAATTACGCCTCGTGTGTATTGCTGCCAGTTTGGTTTTTTGTTTGATTACGGTAACGTGGAATATTTGACTTATTTTATTGGCTGCCATTAAGGATTCTTGGTTAGGGAAAATAATTTGGTATCCTTTGTTGGCTTTTTTAATGTTGCTGTAGTTTATCTTTTCTCGTTTGAACCAGAGTCCTATTTTGTCTATTGAAAGTTGGTGTGTGAGTGTGGTGCCTGAACCTGCGGAGAAGAAGTAGAGGGCGAAGGTGGTGAGGAAGGCAGCAGGGGAGGGTGTGGGCGATGGAGATGGAGTGGATGTGTCGAGTTTGCGTTTTTTGGTGTTGAGATCAAAATTCTTCAACCTTTAATACATCACAGGATTTGTAGCTAGACGCCGGGAATCTACAGTCTTGACTGTGTTTTTTTTAAGAGAATGTTTCTCACCGACCTTAGCGTGTAAGGGTGTGATGTCCTGGGCAGGAAATGACAGTGTTTTGACTACTCGTCTTTCATTAATTAACGTGTTGGGCATCCCTAATTAACCTTTACTAATTCATGTTAAACCAACACAGGATGTTTTCTGGAAGTGGACAATCGCGAATGTCATAGGGCTGACACGACACGTGTTAATAACTATCCTAGAACTTCTTAAGTTACTAAACATTCTTTATATCTAACGACTAATTTTATTTCTACCTATATACCACTTTATTGTCTCATATTGCGGTAGTTAAAGAAAAGACAGTGCTCAAAGTGAAGCCCTTTTCTCAACATCGTCTCTATCAGAAGTGTTTTGGTGTTTTGGTGGGGAGAGGAGATTTTATTTCGTAGGGTGGGGGAGAGTTTATTTCGAGAGGGGCGGACTGTACCGGTATAACTTCGCCGGGGGCAGATTTTATTCTGGGGGCGAATATATTTCGTGACACCGGAACAACAATTAATAACATATTCCCATTTCTAGTTCAGTCAAGCCTTCTTTATTTACCTTAAAACCTGCCTCAAAATGTACATTTCTATACTTGTATCAGAAAAGGCTTTGTGTGAGTGTGTGTGTGTGTGTGTGTGTGTGTGTGTGTGTGTGTGTGTGTGTGTGTGTGTGTGTGTGTGTGTGTGTGTGTCTGTGTGTCGTCTAAGGCCCCGCGATTCGCTGTTCAGAATTCCGTACCAGAAACCTATGATTGTGGGTTCGAATCCCGGTTTGCCCTTGTTATGTTTCTTGGTTTGTCAGCACCATACCCGTGCTCGTGGATTTCACCGAAGTTGTAAACGTCTGACACCAACATCACTTCCGCCTTTCCTCCCACATTAAGCAGGAAGTTTTCGTAACATTGTTATTTAGGTAGCTTGGGACATAGGCTTCTGTTTCAAAGTTGCACTGCATTTGGCGTGTACCGGAATTGATACTAGTAAACCATAAGTGCTTATGACTTTTTTTATTTACTATGGCATGGGACCTTCTGTTTCAAAGTTGTACTGTAATTGGCGTGTGTGTGATCAGCTGTTACCTGACATGGTAAAGTCAAAATGGTTCCTGATTCATGGTTCTGATGAGATTTCTTAAACTGTCACCACCTTGGTGAAACCCACGAGCACGGGTATGGTGCTGACAAACCTAGAAACATAATCAGGGTGAATCTGGGATTTGATCCCACAAACATAGGTTCCTGGCATGCCTAAGGGACAGAACTCTGCATAGTGAATTGCGGACCTTAGATGACTGGGCCACTAATGCCCCCAACTTTTAGTTAGGGGTGTCACGATAAATCGAAATATCGATATATTGCTATTGGTAAGCACTTAAAGTGAATAAATCGACTGTTAAATCAGTTTCCGATCAATAGTATCGATTTCATTTTGGAATATCGATAGTTTCGATTGAAGTTGCCATATCAATAAAATACATGCAATGCTGTTCGAATTTGTTTTTCTTTTGATCACGAGTGGTAGTAATTTACACATGGTAATGTGGAAGTTTCTTTTTCTTAAATTATTAGGGTAAAGAAAAAACAAATCAGTCATATCTCAAACTTTACTTTTTATTTGTTGTTATGGTTATCACATTCAAACATAAGTTCAGTTCCAAGGTTTAATTCAACTCTAAAATCCATAAAAAAATGATACACTGAAAACTATCGACATTTATTTATATTTTCCCCGTTATTTCGCCATATTGAAGAGACGAAACGCGGTTTTGAACACAAACAAACTTAGGATACTGGCAATAGCGATCAGCTGTTTCACTTAGGGTTATAATTATTTTAAATATATTTAGTAAAAGCTGCAAATAAAATAACAAGATATTGGAATATATCACTCCTGATAAAAACAAGAAGTTTCAGATACAATTTTTGCCGATGCTTGCATCATGTGTGCATTAAAATCCTGCAAAGTTATATCATTGGGTGTATCTTGACGGAATCACCAGTAGATTCCAAGAAACGTGTGTACAGCTGATTGCTGTTTCTGACTTAGTTTACGAGAAAAACAACAACAATTTAAACGGTAAATCAACATGTCTGGTGATTTTTTTAACTCTCATTTTAAATTTGTACTGACCAAGTTTCTCATCACCCGTTCGTTTACTGGAATTCGCTGAAGGGGTACGGTGTCATTTTTTTAGCACAAAATATTCGAATTTCTTTTTACAAAAAATATACTGAATCCGCTAGAGGGGGGTGAGCATTATACTCGGGTGCGCACTATACTCAAGAAAATACGGTAAGTTATTGTATGAAAAAAAACATTTTTAGGTTAGATAAACAATGATAGATGTGAAGTTGGTGTACATTTTGAGAGAAATTATTATGTAATGGGTAACATTAGTGTGATATGGTCAGTCTTAGTTCATTTATTTGTTAAATAAATTGACTTTGTCAATTTCATTCTTCACATGTGTCGCTTGTAGTCCATATCATAATGCTGGATGCTTTTGGACAAGACGAGTGAATGAATGAGTGAGTATGTTTTACGCCGCTTTTAGCAATATCCCAGCAATATCACGGCGGGGGACACCAGAAATGGGCTTCACACATTGTACCCATGTCGGGAATTGAACCCGGGTCTTCGGCGTGACGAGCGAACGCTTTAACCACTAGGCTACCCCACCGCCCGACAAGACGAGCGAAGTCATTGTAGTAGGCTCAGTGCCAGCCACCAATACATGTATCCCTCTACACGTACAACTGTTTATACCGCAGTGTTAACTGAACCAACCATCACTGGACAATACAATTAACACATAACGTTCATTTGTATAGAAACTAAATCCAGCTTAAGCCCTATGCTAAGTGTTTTGCATGAAGACAAATAACACAATAACGACAATGGAAAATGATTTGACATTGGTAAGTGTTGATATACCCCTGGCACATTTTACACAAGAATAACTGTCTTACAAATATTTTTTATTGATAAACATCCATTTTATTTAGAAATGTCAGGATAGCGTTTAACACCAGATTGTGTTCCTAGTTTCCTTTTTCACATCAGACTGAACGTTCTCACTCCGTACATCTTCCTTGGCGCTGTCAAGACTATTTTGACTAACCACGAGCTCTTTTTTCTTTGAGATACTTCTTTTAAAATGCATATAAATTATTTAATCCCATATTTATAGTTTACTGTACATCTCCTTTAAATCTCCATTCCATTATGATAATCCACTGGACCCCTTTGACACCATGCCTTGTATTTGAGTCTGCATCAAAAGACACGAAGGGGCACGGGTGGCCCAGTCATCTGAAGCGCTGCAATTCGCTGCACAGAGTTGCGTCCCTTGGGCAGCCAGAAACCTATGAGTGTGGGTTCGAATCCCAGTTCTCCCCGATTATGTTTCGAGGTTTGTCAGCACCATACCGGTGCTCGTGTGTTTCACCGAAGTGGTAAATGTCTGACCTTCATCACTTTGGGCTTTTCTCCCACATTAGGCACACACACGGTGATATAACTGGAATACTGTTAAAAGGGGCGTTAAACCCCACTCACTCACTCGAATGACACGACGCTAATCATTGACATCCAATGTTACAGTAACAGTTTTTTCCTCTTTTCCTCATTGTAACAAGCACCGACCAGTACACAACTTGACTTTACCATGCCTTCTCAAATACCACAGGACTTCCCAGCCTTTGTCTTACTTCTCAGGGTGCTGTGGTACAAAACAACCTTAGCCCTACGACTGTCGTAAATCTATGTTAATGTATGGAAGTTACAATCACCTTAGCGCTACGACTGTCGTAAGTCTATGTTAATGTATGGGAGTTACAATCACCTTAGCGCTAAGATCACTTTGTACAACAACACCCTGGGTACCGTTGTACAAAACAACCTTAGCGCTACGACTGTCGTAAGTCTATGTTAATGTATGGGAGTTACAATCAACTTAGCGCTAAGATCACTTTGTACAACTGCACCATGGGTACTGTTGTACACAATACCTTAGCTATACAACGGTCATAAGTCTATGTTAAGGTTTCAATCACCTTAGTATTAAGATCGCTTTAGGAAAACAACTAGGGGACACACCAATCTGCACATCGATTTGCAGCACTTAGACGACTGGGGCACCTGTACCCATTATTGTTTTAGGGGAGTGCACTGGCTAGATTAATCTTTTTATCTATCATCCTTGTCAACAAGAATGTTGCATTTTGTATCTTCACATATATCAAAATTGAGTGTTTCCAATTACATACTGAAACAAAATATGGTCCTGCAAAGTCTCGAATGACACCGGAGGTCGTTGCAATTCCCATGTGTCCGATGAATGGGAAAAGCCACCTGAAGAAGAAAGAATCAAAATTATCACTTGTACAAACTTGCTTATAGTACAGTACTCTGGTCCAATTCCCTACTGCGTAGGGGCCTCGCACATACTTTGAAAACAAATGTGGGAAGGGTTCCTTTTAAGATAACCCATAGACCATGTCATTAGTTTCACATCTAGTTTTCATTATTTTATTATTATCATGTTTATAAGGCAAAACAGCTCAAACAAAGTGATATATATGTCAATCTTTATGCCTATCATTGGAAACATGTTATGTGCCACTGGTACACTACTGGTTCTAATGTTTGGAATATACCTTATCGAAAAGCATCGAATGGAAATAAGAAACTGACAGAACTGTTCAAACTAGGATAACCATTTTTACCATTCACAAAATTTTCCATCTTTGTCCAATATACATTAAGAATGAAAACACAATGCCATTTAGAAAGTGGTCAAATGTAACAAATGTTATATTTTGGATAACACTTTCTTAGTAAAGTACAGATTCTAGTTGAGTCACATCAGGGTTTCAAACCCACACTGTTTGTTTGTCTGTGTTTAACGCCGCAATTAGCAATATTTCAGCTAAATGATTGTGGTCTGTAAATAATCAAGTCTGGAACAGACAATCCAGTGAATGACATCATGAGCATCGATCCACGCAATTGAGATACGATGACATGCATCAACAAAGTCGCCGAGCCTGACCACCCGATCCCGTTAGTCGCCTGTTACGACAAGCATAGTCGCCTTTTCAGGCAAGCAGAAGAAGAACAGTTACTATTCTGCCCCGATCTGAACCTACACTGCCAGATTGAGGCACATATTCGCCAACACACAAGTACTTTGATAAGTGAAGAAGCCTCGGTGGCTGATTGGGTTAGATCGCTGACTTTGTTTGCTGGCGATTAGGTGCCCCACTCTGGTAGTGTGTGTTCAAATCCTGGATGGGACTCAACCCCTAAATATGAGCAGAATCTGTACTTTACTGAGGAAGTGTTATCCAATATAACATTTGTCAGATTGAGGTGAGGTGAGGTGAAATGGGGTTTAATGTCGCGTCCAAGATTGTTGCACTTATATAGCGACGTGCATGTATGTGTGTGTGTGTGGCTGCTTGTACTAGTACGGACTGATGCCGATTTATAGTGCTAGCTCACTGAGATACCATGCCGCAGTTTAACATGAATACCCCACTCAGACACAGTATACCGAATCCGAGCCGACCAGTCCTTGTTTTAGCCCCTTAATGCCGAGCGCCAGACAGGGTAACAAAAAGTACCATCTTTTAATGTCTTTTGGTATGACGCGGACGGAGATCGAACCCTGGACCTGCCGCTCCCCGGGCGGACGCTCTACCACTAGACCACTGTCAGATTGAGAATGGACACAAATAATCTATATTACAAATCCTTCGGGACAATATAGAAAGCATGCATATTTAGATTATTAAAATTATCAAGATGGTTAATGCATGTTGCATATACTGACAATTCTGATTTTGTCCACTAATCCTTATGATGATAACACATTTTTTTCTATATGTCTATTACGCTAGATACGCTATCATCGAGTTCCTATGTCCGACAAAGACTATATAGAACGAGTGCAATTTGTTTGTCATTGTTCATTCCACTTACGTTATACAAGGTATCGGTGTCCACACAATGCAGTGGGGGTACCGACATTTGTTGTGATCTATTCTGTTGTTTCCGTTTAACATTGGAAGTTGACCTGGCATATTAATCGTGGAACGTTCGCTATTGACACTGTCAAATGACATCTGTGTTTCTGTTTTGGTCGCCATTCATTTCCTTATCGTAAAGTGAGTGTTCAGTAAATACTATTTTTCATTATCCGCATCTGACATTGTATCTACATTCATGTCATTTTATAACAAGATACATAAAGACTAAATCATATTTTATACAATTATACTGTTCCGTAATACATGACATATACAGTTTTGATGAAACATTTGCCTCAACGTCGATAAGTCAATAACCGCTCCCTATACGTTCGTAAATGTTCGTCATTGTCCGGTGTTTTCCGTAAACCCGTACAAGGACGGCAAAAAACGAGCTGTCAAAAGCGTCACATTTGTTCGGAATTTCGTGGCCGCCATTTTCGCGGCAATTTCAAAGTCCTCCGGTCATGGTCAATATTTCGGCCACAGATGGACCCAAAGGAAGATGAAACTTGGCAAATACGCAGGGTAGGCCTGCTGCTACATGTCGGAATGTACTCAACATCATGAAGTAAGTATCTCCGACACAATAAGACGTTACATTATTTGCTTCCGTGTGACTAAATATCCTCCAGCCCTGCATTGTGTACATTGTTTTGCATAGGGTAGCTACACGTGACGACAACATGTTATTTGATTACAATAGATTCTTTGTAGAAAATTCAATGTCTTTGAAGCTTCGATGCCTGCTACTTCATTTATGTGAGACATTATTTTAAACATGGCAGATACTGAGATACACGTGTCGCTCTGCTGTCAGTTTGATTGTTTTCCTTCACGTGTGATTAACAATTTATGTGATAGGCCTAATGCCATCCATTGCATGTTTTGTATTATGTCAAGGACAATGTTGTCAACAAGTGGCCTACACACACATATATATATATATATAGACTTCCTTATCAGAAATAACGAAGCTGACAGTCATTGCACATGTTATGTAAAGTGAGTGTTTTTCCGTATTTGTCAACAAGGAAAATTTGGATCATTCCCTGTGTTTTGACAGTAACATGTAAATCTACAGTAGTTACAGACAAATCATTCTTGTAATTTCAAAAATGATCCCAATGTTGTACTCTTTAATTTCTTTTTTTGTAATATTTTTTTTACAGAACTAGTCCTACACACTGAAGAAAAGATTTCATGCTTACAGTTTTGTGGGTCCAATAACAGGAGCATAAATAGTTAAAAATTAAGTGTTGGCAGCATACATACACATTTTGCAAGGCCTATGAGAAGTGCAGAGGTAAGAAAGAGAAGCAAAACTGCTCCAAAGATAAGCAGTGGCTCCTGTCTTTTTTTATTTTCACCAAAGTGGTAAACATCTATGACCTGCTTCCGTGCAGGCTTCCCCCCCCCCCCCCCCCACACACACACACATCAAGCTGACATGCCGTGATATACCGGTAACTGGAATACTGTTAAAAGCGGCGTTAAACCCAACTTGCTCACTCTCTAGTTTCTGCAAATAATGTTGTAGCATTTTAACCCGAGATTAATTTCAGATAATTATCATGTTGATATTATTAATTACTTTTTCTTGTTCTTTGTACTTTCAATTTATAAATGCAATGTTAATTGATAAGCAATGATAATCATGATAAAGAATCTGTAGAAACAAACTATTGAAATATGAGATCAGTGTACCTATCATGCCTATTAGTGCTTTCAACATGTTCAAGGGTATCTTCAGTCTACTTAACCAGTCCCTGTACCAGTGCTTCCTAAAACATAAGACCCGTGAAGATCCAGGGTAGAATAGGTCTTCAGCAACCAATGCTTGTCGTAAAAGGCGACTAACGGGATCGGGTGGTTAGGCTCGCTGACTTGGTTGATGCATGTCATCGATCCCAATTGCGTGGATCAATGTTCATGATGTAAATCACTGGATTGTCTGTTCCAGACTCGATTATTTACAGACCACGGTCATATAGCTGGAATATTGCTGAGTGTGGCGTAAAACAACAAACCAAACCAAATCCTAAAACATAATGAAAACATGTTGATATATTGGTGGGGCAGGATGGCCCATTTTAAGTTGCCACAATGTGGCGTGCAGAGTTGCACATCTTAGGCTGGTGAGAAGCCTGCAGGATCAATTCAAGGAACACCAGGTGCATGTTGACATGGAAAGCAGGTTGCATCCTGGTCCCATAGATTTATCAAAGTTGAAACACAGATGTATAAACCATAAAAATAAGTAGAATTTAAGATCTCCAAAGACTGTGTCATGAATTACACATAACACAGGGGCAGATATAGTATGGTAAATAAAGCTTAGAGATATTGAGTGTGTTCTGAGACTAGGTAGTCACACACAAATTTAAATGGTTTGAACATGCACTTGGTGCATAACTATTGGTTGCATTTTTCAATTATAGTTTGCACTTGTGCATGTTTTATACAGCTAAATCTATCCCTGACAAGTGATTCCTATCAATGTGTGTTTGATAACGCTGAACCCCAGATTTTCCCTGATAGTGTTTCTTTATTTGTCTGTACCTACCTCTGCTCATCTCTACCTCTGTTTATCTTGAAAATTTTGGCTAAAGTTGTTGTTACTGCTTACGGCTGAAAAGTGGTTGGCGAGGTTATTTGCCTTTTCAGCGGGGTTTGTTGAATTATTAATGTTAGGTATTTTTTATGACGTTTTAAGCCTCTAATGGCGATGATTTTGCGCCAGATCGTTCTGGCGTCTGTACAGTTATTTATTTCTTCACAGAATTTTTTTTCAGTTTCTAGTTTTAGATATTTTGACTAGACTTTGAACTTGGTGGTTTAGTTCATGAGCTATTTGTAGATGTTTATAGTCGCGTTTGGCTTTATTGAAGGCTGATTTACGTTTACGTCTAGTTTGTTCTATTTCCTCGTTCCATCATGGTACTGTAGGTTTGCCTGTTTTAGTTGTTTTAAAAGGAATGGAGGTTTTGGCTGCTTTTATTATGTAATCTGTAAGGTTTTTACAGTAGATTTCTGGATCATTATTTTCTTATTCGTTTAAATTAGCCTGATTGCAGATCACTTGAAATTGGTCCCAGTTAGCTTGGTTATAACGGTATTTTGGTTCTTGATTTTCTGTTTGTATTGGTACGTTTGTATCTCCTATGGTTATGTTTATGGGGAAGTGATCACTACCTAGTGGGACATCGTGTACTTCCCATTGAGTCCTTTGGGCTAGATCTGCGGTGCATATAGTTAGGTCGATAGCCGACATTTTTTGGTTAATCTTATCGTGGGTTGGTTGTTATTTATGAGTACTAGGTCGTTTATTTCTATCCATTTGGAGATTAATTTGCCATGATTATCTTTTTTATCATTTATGCTCCAGGTAGGATGGTGAGCGTTAAAGTCTCCTAGGAATATAGTGGATTTGTTGCTTATTTGGAGTAGCTTATTTAGATCCTCAGGTTGGACTTTTTGTTCTACCCAGTGGTATATATTAATGATGTTTATCTTTTTGTTATTTAATGTGATTTGAATGCCGTTAGCTTCAAGGTTTGGCGTGTCTATCTTTATTTCTTCGTAGTTTATATCTTCCTTGATTTATATAATCAGTCCTCCTGCGGCTCTACCTGTTTTTGGTTTAGCTCTATCTGTTCTAACTGAATTTGGATTTTTTGGAGAATTTAGTTTCCTGAATACAAGCAATATGTGGGCCTTTATCTCGTTTAAATTTAGCTTTTAGTTCATGGCCGTGGGAGGTGAGTCCGTTGGCGTTCCACTGAAAAATATTTAGTCCTTCCATTATTGGGGTCGGGTGTTTGGTAATTTTGGTTTTAGTGTTATTTTACTTGGTGAGTTCTTTAAGGTGGAGGTTAAAGAGGAAGAAGGGGAGATTGGTTAAGTTTAGATTGAATGCATGCTACTTTGTGGAAGGATTGCATGGTTGCGTTTGGTGAGTTTTGACTATGCATGTAAGCTAGGAGTAAAGTGAGACTATTTAGGTTTTTGAAGGTAGTTTCATTTGTTTTAGTTGGAGTAGCTTCGATTGTTTCTTCTGTTGTGGAGTACTCTTCTTCATCAGTTAAGTTAGATTTAGCTGTTTGGGTTTCCATAGGGGTGGCTTGCGGTGTGGAGGTTTGTGTGTGGGCTTGCGGGGTGGGCGTAGCTGTGGATTTAGTGTTGTTTTTTTGTTTTGTGCTTGCTTGTGGGTGAATGTTGTTGCCTTGTGGGCTTTAGAGTGTTTGGGTGAGGGTCGTGTTGTGGTGGTCGTTTTGTGGTTTGTTTTGCATGCGGGTGTTGATGTGGTGGCTATGTGAGGTATGGGAGAGTTGGTGGGTAGTTGTATGGCTGCATGTGTGTGTGAGGTGTGTGCGGTTTCTATGTCGTCGCCCCAGACAGAGCTTGCGGTTATGGGTGTGGTTTTTGTTTGAGGGATGGTGTTTTGGTGCGGTGTAGGGAGAAGTAGTTTTGATGCGGGTGATGCAAATTTTCGTATTTGGATTTTGGCCGTTTCTATGTTAATGTGTTTGTTGGCCTGCTGGGTGAGGGTGTGTGGGCATTGGTTTGAAAGTGAGGTGTGTTTGATGGATTTGCAGTAGATGCACCAGGGTGAGCATGTGCCTGTGCAGTCTGTTTGTGCGCATTTTTTACATTTAGTTTTTTGAAATGTGCATTGGGAGGCTGTGTGATTATATTTGAGGCAGTTGGAACATTGTTTGACCTGTTTTATATAGGGTTTGACTTCTAAGTTAGTGTGGGCTCCGACAGATATGTGTTAAGGGGCTTCGGGAAATCTAGCGGTCTTTTTGAAGTTGATGATAACAATTGAGGTTGGGACCGTTGAGGTGATTCTGCGGGTACTTGTGATTTGAGGTTGAGGGTTTAGGTCTTGGTTTATGTTTGCTGCTAGGGAGTAAAGTTCTAAATCTTCAGTTGTTTCACTTTGATTGACTCTAATTACGCCTCGTGTGTATTGCTGCCAGTTTGGTTTTTGTTTGATTATGGTAACGTTGAATATTTGACTTATTTTATTGGCTGCCATTAAGGATTCTTGGTTAGGGAAAATAATTTGGTATCCTTTGTTGGCTTTTTTAATGTTGCTGTAGTTTATCTTTTCTCGTTTGAACCAGAGTCCTATTTTGAAAGTTGGTGTGTGAGTGTGGTGCCTGAACCTGCGGAGAAGAAGTAGAGGGCGAAGGTGGTGAGGAAGGCAGCCGGGGAGGGTGTGGACGATGGAGGTGGAGTGGGTGTGTCGAGTTTGCGTTTTTTGGCGTTGAGATCAAAATTCTTCAACCTTCAATACATTACAGGATTTGTAGCTAGACGCCGGGAATCTACGGTCTTGACTGTGTTTTTTTTTTTTATGAGAATGTTTCTCACCGACCTTAGCGTGTAGGGTTGTGATGTCCTGGGCAGGAAATGACAGTGTTTTGACTACTCGTCTTTCATTAATTTATATGTGTCTTTGACCGTGGTTTAACTAACTGAATTGTTAGTTGAACACCACTAGGCAATGACGGAACTTCTTTCTTCTTCTATCTTTTGTCTTTGTGATAGAACAATTTTATGAAAAACGTTTGTCGCCAGAACCACTCTCAAACGATATCAAACTAAATATTCAGAAACAAGAGGCATTCCTCTTCCTAACGGACCAACAGGAAACGTGGAAGCCTTTCTGAAGGAGAAGATTGAGAAGGAAATGGTTGCAAAACTATTCAAAATCAGTCAGCATCAAAACAGAACCTCATGAGGGGAGAGTGATCCTAGTTGTACATGTGCCTGCTTATCGAGGACTTCTATTTTTTTATAAATGTGGACCCGTATCATATAGATATGATGATACTGTTAATTTCAGGATCAGATACAGGCATTGAAATACACCAGCTGAAATTAGCATGCAGTGATCCATTTCCTCCAACTACCTACTACCTTGGTGACAGTTTCGATGATGCTCAGACATTTTTTACACAAGGTACAGAATAATAAACACTTTACAAGTATTTACAGACTCTTGCGAATGAATATCATACTTACAAGATTCAAGCACAGATATTCCGTAATTCTGTAAATATATATTATGTTACCAATTATAAGTTTCTCAAAGCACTGCGTGGCATTTCAGAACAACATAATATGACGTAATCTTGTACATATCTCTACAGTTCAACAATGTCATTGCACATTAGGTCTACTGACCATTAGCTGCACAAGAAAGCAGTTACAAATGAAGCCGATTTTGTTCGAACCTTTTGTCTAATTTCTATGATGTCAAGTTGGTTGATGAACCGTGACATTAAGAGTTCAGACACAATGATTTCTATTACATAATATGTATATTACATGTTCAGACGAATTTACAGGAGCTCATATATTTAAAAAGAATGTTTTTCATTGAAGGCACCCTGATCTAAGCCTCTGTAACTCACTGTGTGCGGTGCAACCATTGGTCAAGCTATGATGCGCTGGTCTTGGTTACGAATGCTAGTTTTGTTCCCTTTACGACTGTTGGTTTGCCTGCTCGCTGTTCATATTTAACTACACACACATAACTTTATAAACCTTTACTTACACAGAGCAAGCAATGCTTCCAGTGAACTTTGTCGGCGTCCTCAAGAAGGAACATCCGCATGTGGTGAAACGAGTGGCTGAATTATTAGAATACAACAGAGGGGGCATTGCTTTATTTGGTCGGTCGCTGGCAACAACATTAAACTTGCCTTGTCACAAACCACCTGAAGTTTTGCAGTGTGACGTATTGATCATCACACAAAAGTGCCTACCTTTTGTTATATCTTTCTCATCTGAAACAGTTGATGCTATTGACAAATATAATGCTGAGTTGGCCCATCGCATGAGGGTGATATTTGGAAAATACACGGCAGAAAGGTTCACTTTCATCTTTTTGGCCACTGAAGAGAAAATATATCTGAAAAAGAATCCATTTCACCACAATGTCCATACAAGAAAGTCAATGGTAATTGAATCCTGTTTTCCTGATCAAAAACACATGACCGATTTCAAAATTGAAGGGCTGAAGAATGCTTTAACAGCTACAGCTGCAAGAACAAGTATTCCTATGGCACCTAAAGAGGGGGGAAAGGGATCGTTTTGGGTTTTGATGAAAGAACAGTTTTCAAAGTTACTTAACAATGTTGATCTGCGCCAACCATCAGATGTATCTGAAACACTTCATTGGAAAACAGTGTTCATGTTGGAAGCTGCCCTACGACTAGAACGCAGTAGTAAAACACTGCTTATCTATGACAGCGTGGAGGAAAAGACCAAACGAAAGTAGGTTTGCAGACAACATACTTAATATACTCCATCAGAGCTATTGTAATACTGTATCAGGCATGATATATTAAACTGAAAGGTTTGAATATAACTACGTTGATTGAGAATTATCTGCACAGAGGCTGCTAAAGCAGTCTAACATTAGGAGGTATTCTTCACAATTAATAGGTGTAGAGACTTAGGCTAGTGCTGATGTCTTTGCAACTTCTTCAACTGTGCATAATAATAACACATATACTAACATATAATCTTTGCATGATGGAAGTGTTAAGATATGAGAGTAAAGAACATGCCATCTTTCAGTCATGTCCCAGCTGAAGGGACCATCGAGACAATTGACTCCTTCCGTCAGTCTGGTCAGGACTGGTCACAGTTCAAGTACATCATTGTAGCTGCCACACGTCACCAGTTCAAGGACATTCAGGACACGTTGAAGGCACTTAGGACTCCAATATGGAGGATCTACGAACGTGACGAAGGTTAGTAACACTTAGATTATCGTCATGCCTGTGAACGTAAGAATATTTTTATCCTAATTTCTTCAATCCCTTGTAGATGGCTTCTTTCAATTCAAGGTTGTGAATTGCCATGAATAATATTATGGATACGGCTATATTTGGCACAGAATCAGTTTACCTTTTTGAAAAATGTAAACTATAGTTCGCTGATGGTTCCTGATGGAAATTGATAGCAGTACATTTACTTCTGCTGAATGAAGCTAGATACAACACACAGAAAAAATGTAAATTGCTGCACATTTGTTTCAGTTAAACCCCCCACAGAAACTGTGAGTGTTGGGCTCATAGGCTACCCAAAGACAGGGAAAAGTCTTCTTGCGAATGCAATTGCAGGTGAGAAACTATTCGATGCTGGATTACAGAAACCCACAGCAGTATGTCAGGAGAAACGCGCAAGAATTGGTACCAGAGCAATTCAAATATTGGACACACCTGGATTTTCGTTGCACAATAAACAGAACATTCAGACAACAATCGATGTGGTGGTGAAAAAGGCAAGTTCCATTGATGCCTTCTTGCTTGTCGTGAAGGCATCTCCAATGACATATGACGAAGAACTGCTCTTCAAACATGTCAGATCTATTGCGGGGAAGTCCATGTCACATAAAATAGTGCTGGTTCTTACAGCATTAGATGACAACATCACTTTGAAGGAATACCTAGAGAACATTCCTAATTTCCTGAAAGACTTCCTCAAGTTCTGCCACAACCCACCTGTGCTTGTCAATGTCAACACTGGGACAGAGTCTGAGAAGGCAAATGATCTAAGACGAGAATTGTTTAGGATTATAGGAGAAATACATAGGAAACCTGTGCAAGAGAATAAACTAAGTGTGAACACGATTCGACAGAAGGTAACTGAAGCAATCTGTGAACTGCAGAAATGTCAGAAGGATGACTTGAAACAGTATATGCAGCGGTTACACTCGCTCCTCTCAAGAAATCATGGATGAGAGACAAGAGTTGTTCAGGACAATAGGATGCATACATGGGGAGCCTGTGCAAGAGAATAAACAATGTGTGAACACGATTCGTCAGAAGGTAAATGAAGCAATCTGTGAACTGGAGAAATGTCAGAAGGATGACTTGAAACAGTATATGCAGCGGTTACACTCGATCCACTCCAGCCATTATGGATGCTATAGATCTAGCTGTATGGCTGAAATAACGTCGAGTCGATGTTAAACGTTCACTCTCTCACAACAGTGACTGGACACCAACTTTGACATTTTCTTCTCGGAAGTCACTCTTTACACACGTATCATACATACCGATTGTTGTGTATGAATGAATATTGTATTTGTTTGTTTAGTGATACCGACACATAATGTTGAGGTGGCGACCCAGATACAGTGTGACCTACCTTATAAATGCGTATGTGTCCGTCCGTTAACCGTTTCAGGAGCAGGACTCTAAATCCATTAAAATTATTGTTGAAACTTTCTATACACACCTGATCTGATCTTATCTGATATGTTTGTTTATTGCATGGACTAGTGTTAATTTTTTTATTTTGTTTTGGGCACATTACTGCGACAGGCTCTACAATGCATTAAGCAGGATTTTATGAACGCATCACGACACGACTTGCCTACTCATATGGACAATATTGTTATTCTAACTTTTATTACAATCGTGTGGGTTTAAATAAATAAAAAATAATTTAGTTATGTCTTATGATTGAAATTTTACTATTTTTCATAAACATTTTTCAGCCTTTTTCTAACAGTTTGTGTCTATCTAACACATTTGACATGACATCTGTACCAAGTGTACACATCATGCTTCAGTTGATCCGTTTGTCAATTTTGTTCACATTTATCTACTGTTTGTACCAATGAAGATCCGGAGTAGAATAGGTTTTTAGCAACCCATGCTTGCTGTAAAAGGTGACTATGCTTCTCGTAAGAGGTGACCAACGGGATCAGGCGATGAATGTCATCGATCCCAATTGCATGGATCGATGCTCATGATATCAATCACTGGATTGTCTGGTCCAGACTCGATTATTTCCAGACTACAATCATATAGCTGGAATATTGCTGAGTGCAGCGTAAAACAACAAAACAACCTAACACCAGCCTTCTGTTTGGGTACTTGCAGTTTACATGTGTTAGCTAGGATTCAGTAAAAAATAATATTCTAAAATAAGTATTTTGAGCACAATGATATCGATGAGCTGAAGTAACCATCACATATACAAATAAAATCAAACTGTACTAGTATCAGATGTAACAAACATCATCTGATCTGAGTCCGTCAGATACAAATCTGTCAGATTACTTGTAAATCAGTTGTATCCCATTCTAACACAACATAATTTATATGTATACATTAAGTCCACCATACATATTGTTTTCTCTTTCTCACAATATGAGCAAGAGGCCAATGACGTCCCCAGCGTGTAAATAAAGAAATCGTCTTTGGTAGGATTGTTTGTGATTTCTATTAATGCAGCTTAAGGAGTGGATATTTCTGAATAATGAATTAATCGTCATCATAGTTACACATGCTTTTGTCTGGAGAAAATGGCCCACAGTCGTATAGCTGGAATATTGGTGAGTGCGGCGTTAAACAACAAACAAAGAAAACAAACAAACTAGAGAAAATGGAAGAGAAATGAATACACATGTATTCCCAAGAATAAATGTCGTAAAGTTATATAATGTGGCACAATGTGTTAGAGAATCTGATAAGGCCTTGTTTATCAATGAGAACGATTAAGACGATTATCACCATAGAGTTGCATAAGCAAACACTGAGGTAGTGAGTGAGTGCGTGAGTAAGTTGGGTTTAACGCCACTTTTAACAGTATTCCAGTTATATCACGGCGTGTCAGCTTAATGTGGGAGTAAAGCCCGAAGTGATGCAGGTCTCAGACGTTTACCACTTCGATGAAACCCACGAGCACGTGTATGGTGCTGACAAACCTAAAAACATAATCGGGGCGAACCGGGATTCGCACCCACAATCATAGGTTTCTGGCGAGCCCAAGGGACGCAACTCTGCACAGCGAATCACGGAGCCTCAGACGACTGGGTCACCCGTGGCCCCCTGAGTAATGAGGGACGGTGGGGTTGCCTAGTGTTTAAAGCTCTCGCTTGTCATACTGATGGCCCGGGATCGATTCTCCCACGAGTACAATGTGTAAAGCGCATTTCTGGTGTCCCCCGCCGCGGTATTGCTGGAATATTGCTAAAAGCGGCGTAAGACCAAACTCACTGAGACCCGTGAAGATCCGGGGTAGAATAGGTCTTCAGCAACCCATGCTTGTCGTAAAAGGCGACTATGCTTGTCGTTAAAGGCGACTAACGGGATCGGGTGGTCAGGCTCGCTGACTTGGTTGATGCACGGTCATCGATCCCAACTGCGTGGATCGATGCTCATGATGTCAATCACTGGATTGTCTGGTCCAGACTCGATTATTGACAGACCGCCGTCATATAGCTGGAATATTGTTGAGTGCGACGTTAAACAATAAACCAACCAACCAAACTCACTGAGGTAATGTTGTGACGAAAATGCATGGTTTAATGCAAGGCTTTCGGGGAATTTTATGTCCGCTTCGACAGGTCAGTTCTGTCTCGTCGATCCAAAGAAAGACAGATTACAAAACTTTACCTGATTACCCGAACCCAAAGCACACTTATCTCCCTTTTACAATGCCTAATGCCTGAACAGATAAACACATTTGAGATAGCGGCGCTTGTGTGCTATCGATGGTGTGCACAATTTCAGTTAGTAAGTAAGAGTTGCCAATAAGTTTGAGTCCGCGTACACTTTTTCTTCCACAGATTTACCTTTCACAAATATACTTGAATTGATTGAGCGTGAGACACTTAATTCAGCTGCAGACGATGGTCTGTAAGTGAGTGAGTGAGTATGGTTTTACGCCGCTTTTAGCAATATTCCAGCATCATCACGGCGGGGGACACCAGAAATGGGCTTCTCATATTGTACCCATATCGGGAATCGAATCCGGCGTGGCGGGAGAACGCTTTAACCACTAGGCTACCCGACCGTCCCCGATGGTTTGTAGTGAGTGTGTGAGTATGGTTTAACGTCGCTTTTAGCAATATTCCAGCAATATCACGGCGGGGGACACCAGAAATGGGCTTCACACCGATGGTCTAAACGTTTAGACGTATCAATCAAGAATAGTTTAAGTGGCCCTTTTGCATTTTTGGTATAAAGAACACATCGTATCATAATAATATACAGACAGAATCGGGACATTATGAGTGAGTGAGTTGAGTTTAACGCCGCTTTTAACAGTATTCCAGTTATATCACGGCGTATCAGCTTAATGTGGGAGGAAAGCCCGAAGTGATGCAGGTCTGAAAAACCTAGAAACATAATCGGGGCGAACCGGAATTCGAACCCACAATCACAGGTTTCTAGCGTGCCCAAGGGACGCAACTCTGCACAGCGAATCGCGGCGCCTTAAACGACTGGGCCAACTGTGCCCCCAGTATGTTAGAGAAACATATGAAAGCTTGTCTATCTGTATATTGTCTATCTTGTATAGTGGGACAAGCGTGTTAACGCGGCGCCTTAGACGAGTGGGTCACCCGTGTCCCCGGGACATTATAATGCCGTAAACATGAGATCACAGTTAGGTTAAAGTTTCACATGTAAAGTTTGAGGAATACTCACCCCCACGACAGGACAATGATGGGCATGAAGTTATACATTCTCTTCATGCTATGCAATATGTTGGGGTAGAGAAAGAAGAGGGTTTGTTCATGCACAATGCTTGAGAGATATGCTGCTGTTATGCCATCTATCGAATTTCTTACCACCTTTCTGTTCTATAACTAAGACAAAATTGTTATGGATGAGCAACTTCTTTTTTACAATTGGGCGACGTTTCGGTGTAGATTTCTTACACCATTATCAAGCAAATGATCATTTGCTCCGCCCAATTGTAATAAAGAAGCTGCTCATTTATAATTTTGTTGTCTTAGTTACCATTTCAACTTCTAAATGCCACTCAATCAATCAATCAATCTTTATTGTATGAAAGGCCATTGGCCCATATACACATACAGATAAACAATATTATTTACAGCTGTACAGCGCATTTTTTAATTATTTGATAACTAATATGATGCTTGACATGTAATAGAGGTATTGTAATAACAGTGGTAATAACCACAGTGGCAGCAGTAGTAGTATAACATACAACAGGAATACAAAAGGAATGGAATGGAAATATGAAGTTTTACGTCGCAAAGGCTTTCAGCCATAGCGCGACGTTCAATACAAAAGGATCTATCAGTAATATACTCATCATGTCAAGACAATTTGGCAATTTAAATGTATATGCATTTCTAGTAGAAACAAACAGACAAAAATGAAATGTAGATACTCCTGATCTTGATGCGAAAGTTTCAAAACAACTAATTATTTCTGGACATATCGGATTCACTAAGTAGTATATCTTGAATATTGCTGAGTGCGGCGTTAAACAATATACAAACAAACAAAGAAACAACACAAACCATACATTCAATCAACAGTGAGTGAGTGAGTGAGTTGGGTTTAACACCACTTTTAACAGTATTCCAGTTATATCACGGCGTGTCAGCTTAATGTGGGAGTAAAGCCCGAAGTGATGTAGTCTTAGACGTTAACCACTTCGGTAAAACCCACGAGCACGGGTATGGTGCTGACAAACCTAGAAACATAATCGGGGCGAACCGGCATTCGAACCCACAATCATAGGTTTCTGGCGTGCCCAAGGGACGCAACTCTGCACAGCGAATCGCGGCGCCTTAGACGACTTGGCCATCCGTGCCCCCCTTCATTCAATTAACAATTTCATATGTCATAACCTATGCTTGATCAATTGTTTAAAATTGCTGACGTGGTTGTGTACGTCATCATTTCCCTATTATGGAGACCCATGCTCCTAATATCAACCAGTGCGCGTTCAACGGCTAAAGTTATGTGGTTAAACTTGGAAAAGCCGTCACGAGACTGACAGGAGTCAATTGTCCCAATGTTCACTTCATTTTGATTGAAAGTATGTTATTAACACTCCCCGTGCTGTGTTTCGTAACGGTTCCATCACACACAGATTACATATCATAATACGTGACATCAATATAGATATATAAGGCTAATACCCGTGAAGATGCGGGTTAGAATTGGACTTCGGCAACCCATGTTTGCCATAAGCGGCGACTAAAGGGATTGCGTGGTCAGGCTCGCTGACTTGGTTGATTCATGTCATCGATCCCAATTGCGTGGATCGATGATCATGATGTCAGTCACTGGATTGTCTGGACCAGACTCGATTACCTTGGTTGATGCGTGTAATCGTATCCCAATTATGCAGATCGATGCTCATGATGTCAGTCACTCGATACCGCCGTCGTATAGCTGGAATATTTCTGAGTGCGGCGTTAAACAAACACACAAAGAAACAACTCCAGGGAGTGAGTGAGTGAGTTTGGTTTTACGCCGCTTTTAGCAATATTCCAGCAATATCAGGGTGGGGAACAGCAGAAATGGGCTTCACACGTTGTACCAGTGTCGAGAATCGAACCCGGGTCTTTGGCGTGACGAGCGAACGCTTTAACCACTAGGCTACCCGACCGCCCCCAACTCCAAGGAGTACAGACAGACCCACAGTTCGCTGAACGCAGGTTCATGCCTGAGAAATGTCAGGAATATTTGTGCATTCGTTCTGAATACTTGTATATTTCTAGAATTATCAGCACCATTCCTTAACTTCTCAGACCTACAAGACTCCGGTTTTGCCTCCCACATCAAGGAGACACGCCGTGATATTGGAAAAACTGTTGACATTCTTCGGAACGGGGCGGTCGGGTAGCCTAGTGGTTAAAGCGTTAGTTCGTTACGCCGAAGACCTGGGTTCGATTCCCGACATGGACACAATGTGTGAAGCCCATTTCTGGTGTCCCCCGACGTGATATTGCTGGAATATTGCTAAAAGCGGCGTAAAACCATAAGCACTCACTCTTCGGAACCTACTGCAGGAATTGGCATGACAACTTTAGTTTATTATAATTATGTCACAATAATAAGACATACACGAAAAAAGATAAACATTCAAAATACAAAGTGCTACTATTTCTAACTTTAAATATTTTTTTTTATCTTCTTATCGGACACCCCAAGATTAAGATACTTTATACTTAAAGCTGATTTTGTAGGACAATGTGACTTGGATTTGCCATGGTATTGATTTATAGAAAAACAAACATCTGACAGGTTGAGTGAGTGAGTATGGTTTTACGCCGCTTTTAGCAATATCCCAGCAATAAACGGCTTAGAACACGAGAAATGGGCTTCCCACATTGTACCCCTGTCCTGAATCGAACCCGGGACTTCAACATGATGAGCGAACGCTTTACCACTCTGCTACCCGACCACCCCTCTGACTGGTTGTAGAACTGAGTTGATATTGCCCTAGTATGTAGATTAATTATGGTGTTCAGGGATATTTATGATAATTATTATTAGCATTTATTTTTTTTCTGAAAAATGGAATATGTTTTTGTGAAGATTATAATCATAATTGTTTTATCCGTTTCCATCTTATCTGATCGTTAGACATTGTTGATGATGTTACGACATTTGGGTGTCGGTCTCAGTGACTTCACTAATTACGTGAGAACGTTGTTCATAAGTCAATCACTGGGTTTCTGCCCCAGTTTCCATTGTTTACAGGCCGTCGTTTAATAGGTAGACTATTGCTGGCTATTCAACAAACAGACACACTGTCGTCTCTCATCAGACAGACGTTATTAACAGTTACATTGTTTTTGGAATATGTGTTTCTGGTCAACGATGAATGACGAACGATGTGGTTTCAATTGATCGTATGTTGTTTGAAAATGTTATTAAGTGTAAAAACACATCACTTAGAGTTATCTTTGCCTAGTGCTGTTGTAGAAATTCATAACGGCTGAAATGAAAATATTCCTTATTCATAAAAAGAGTGGTGTCTAAATGGTGAATATGGCACCATTTGTGGAACCTACTTCATTTCGAAATAGCTGTATCAAATAGCAATTAGTAATGCAATTAATAGCAATTTTACTATAATAAGATTGAGAAAAGACTACCTCGCCTAATTAACACACCAATAAAAACCCAAACAACATCCTCAATTTTTAATAGTTTAATATATTGCCTTGCATGTAGGTTAGTGGAATGGCGTTTTATTTGCAAATGTGCTGGACATGCGACAGCAGTGCAACTCGTTGTCTATCACAGTCGTCTGTTATTGGAACACTTCATCATCGTTGTTGGCATTGATGGATTTCCCATAGTCTCTCAATTCTGTAAAGTGAATGTCTTTGAAGCAGGAAGGCGGTGAGATCAATTGCAGGTCTTCCTGTATAACCATGTCCAGGTCCATCCCAATTTCCTGAGGATTATACACCACCAGTGTAGCATCTGGGAGTGGGCAGCTATGGGTGGAACTGGCGTCACATCTAAAATGAACCCAAAGATCGGAGGATTTACAATGCTATTCAAGTCTCTGTAGATAATCTGGTATGCTGGAAACATGTTCAGTTTAATGCATAAGTTAGGTGAAGTGCATAGGTGAAGTTGGAATTATGGAGTAAATGAGTTGGATTTAACGCCGCTTTTAACAGTATTCCAGTTATATCACGGCTTGTCAGCTTAATGTGGTAGGAAAGCCCGAAGTGATGTAGGTCTCAGACGTTTACCACCTCGGTGAAACCCACGAGCACGGGTATGGTGCTGACAAACCTAGAAACATAATCGGGGCGAACCGGGATTCGAATCCACAACCATAGGTTTCTGGCGTGCCCAAGGGACGGAACTCTATACAGCGAATCGAAGCGTCTGAGACGACTGGGCCACCCGTGCCCCCTGAAGTTGGAATAAACATGGGATGTTTCTAATAAACAAATCACTAACATTAACAATCTTTGTTTTCCTTGTGAGACGATGTCTGATCCCCGACTCTGTTATATTTACAAACTAAACCATTTGGGCTATAAAACTGCTATGTTAACAACTAAGAGCGACAATATTTGCACCATAATCACAATTAAGCTCTTTGTTTATGAATCACTATCCGATATTGATCTGCTCAAGGTGTTGGCAAAAAGTTGAGCGTATATCTCCCCATGCGGTGGGACCGTCACAAACCCATGCAAAGGAAAGTCAATTGTTCAGGTTAAAAACCACGGGAACATGTGGTATAGGTAATTTTATCGTACATACTTTTTTTTATTGATGTGTAAAAATTGGAAAAGTCCTCCACATGTCTGCCATAAATGTTTTGAAAGCTTTGATTATTGTAACCTTGATCAACCAATTTTGAGCAAGGGTTGTATGATGCTCTTTACAATCTCTACATGCTCGATTGTACCTTAAACGTTGTGAAATGTTGACTGCAAATACTTCGAATACTGTTTGACACAAAGGGAAAGTTAACTGTAAGTTGAAGTCATCCATCTTGTCAAACAGTCATGTGCAGAATTTGTATCACTCAGTCTTTCTGAATAGATCTAAATATGAAACAGATGAGGCAGTTTCACTTGTCTCTTCTATTTCTAGTTCAGGTGGGTAAATCAGTGGAAGTGAATTTGCTATTTGACTGTTGGTGAACGATCATCGTCATATCTGAAGATTAATTTACATTTCTTGGCCAAACTCCTCTTCCTCAGCAAGAGAAGAGCACAGTTGTCATCCCCAAATTGGACTTTGTTATCAATAAGAAAGTTCAACATTTCACATAATGTTTTGTCAGTAAACTTTAGATTTTCATTTGCTTTCTTGTGTGACAAATGGTCCCGAACCTCTGATAGTGATGATACTAGATATATGGTCACCGTGTTTAATAACGAATGCCCCATTGATCAAGGAATGAAGTTTTTCGTTAAGTTTGTCGTGTGGGATGGTGGTGTACAAAGTTGAAAAATCAAATGTTTTGACACATTTAAACTTGGTTGTTGTTTTTTACTTTGCTAAAATTAACGTAAATCCTTTGAGTGTTGAGAATACACATGGTATTGATACCACATACCTCAAATATCTTATGTGAATATAAAGAAAGCCCTTCCTTGATTGTATTAAGGATTATTACAGACAGGTCTTTGGTGACACAATCGGAACCAACAACATGTCTCTCTTTTTTGCGGGTATTTATTGGGCTTTTGCATCCTGTACGAAATGCACATGTATTTCAAGTCAAAGGTTGATAATAGTGATGGATGGTTTGGACATTTCTTCCTCAGTTATCTTACTAGCCTCATAGCCTCGCTTAACTGTGTGGCACCTATACCGAGTTCCTTCATCAAATAAAAAATGTAGCGATGCTTACATATAATGGTAATGTTATGTGAGACCTTGTCGATGGAAACAACTACAAACTTTTCACGTAGGGCAGCCGGACTTGAGATGACATCTGGCTGGGACAGAACAAGCTTATTCTATTTATGATCCTTCATTTTCAGTTTGTGCATTCAACCAATGACAACACCACGCACTGACTTAACCCACTCCGAAAGACACTTAACAAGTTATTTTCTCTTTGGGCTCATTAATGGGCTACTAAACTAAGGATCCTAAACTGTGATTATCTTTGAAGAGCGTGACGCCCTGTTACGTTTGTTTGGGGCAGATATATGTATGGAGACACAATAACAAGAGCAGTGATAACGAAGAATGCATCACAATCAATTGGGATTCGAAACCACGTTTATACATGTAGGTTTCTGAC
The DNA here is from genome assembly GCF_023055435.1 of Haliotis rufescens. Lineage (NCBI taxonomy): Eukaryota > Metazoa > Mollusca > Gastropoda > Lepetellida > Haliotidae > Haliotis > Haliotis rufescens. The sequence continues at coordinate 38,800,173 of NW_025963813.1, forward strand.
AAGACTGAGGGACGTACCTCTGCTCGACGAATGACGCCGCGACACGTTACCCCCCGGGGCCTGTTCCCTTAGTTTTCTTACCTCGCGGCGGTGAGAAAGCAGCTCTTGTTTGCCGTATTATGGCACTTGTGATCATTCCGACACAAGACAGAACAATGAGGAAACCCAGAACCGATTTCATGTTTCGAAGATGTGTTACAGCTACCACTGGTACAGCCACCTCTGCTGGGTATTGCGCGAATCTGACTTGATGTACACGCCGTATGTGTCAGTCAGTTCACTCAAATTATACCTGTATTGTGCGCATATCGTATTATCTTCACTGTCTGAATTATTAATAGATCGTGTAGTCAGTGGTGCATTCCTTGGAATATAAAGGGAACTACCTAGCATGATGTACGAGCGGTGCGGTCATGTTCATGATTGTATAGAGGTGCGTATGTGCGTGCGTGCGTGCGTGCGTGCGTGCGTGCATGCGCGTGTGTGCATGTTCACGTGTGTGTGTGTGTGTGTGTGTGTGTGTGTGTGTGTGTGTGTGTGTGTGTGTGTGTGTGTGTGTGTGTGTGTGTGTGTGTGTGTGTGTGTGTGTGTGTGTGTGTGTGTGTGTGTGTGTGTGTGTGTGTGTGTGTGTATGTGTGTACTTGTACATGTACCAGCACAAACTTTCAACTAAGATCTGTAAATGATATTGTGTTTGAACATAACACTTCTACACAAAATTGTATGGTTTATGGTGAATGTGGTAGATACCCATTATATATTAACTCTCAGATGAGATGTTTAAAATACTGGTTTAAAATCCTTCATATGCATGAACAACGTCTCCCTAAATTAACTTATAACATGAATCTAAATTTAGATAACATGGGAAAGAATACTTGGACATCGCATTTAAGAAATCTTAAATTTTCGCATGGTTTTGGTTTTATATGGCTATGTCAGTCAGTTGGAAATGTAAATATGTTTCTTAATGAATTTCGGAATCGGACTATACGTATGTTCTACCAAGAATGGCACTCCACTTTAGAGGATAGTTCACGTTGTGAATATTACAAAGCTTTCAGCTTTACTTCAACCAGAAATATATTTATCGGTATTCACTACTTAAACTTAAGAAACTTAAGAAAACATTTAATAAAATATCGACTTGGTTTGCTAGACCTTTTTGTAAATGAAGGAAGAAAACTATCCATTGAAAAACTGAAAAGAATTTGTCCATTATGAAATGGATAGAGATAGAAAATGAAATTCATTTTGTGTTTGTCTGTGTTAAGCAAAAGAAATGAATTAATCAAACAACATGTATATCCCAATGTGTAACATTTATGATTGTATCTACATGTGTAACACTTTCTCTTGTATATGGCTCGGAGGCCTTTTGTACAATAAACTTCTTTCGACTTTTGACGTTGACATAACAAGATGCACGTGCTGAAATCCGCGAAATAGTGATCCACGTATACGTTGGTGCCTTTTAACGCTACATTCCAGGTTCGAAGATTGCTCTAAACAAGTTTAGCGCTAATAGATTCATGGTCAGAATTAGGGCTCATCAGGGATTTATGTGTGGTTAAGATCTTTCTGTTTTAATTCAAACGCTTCAATACCAGAGAATAATCTGTAAATAATAATAGGCAAAATAGTGGTGAAAATTATGACACCAGGTCAACTGAAGATGTGAAATACCCATAGTTACATTTGTATGTTACTCTGTCACCATACCTGTTCATGTACAAAGAGGTTTCATAATCACACTGCCACATTAGAAGATTACCTGGAGTGGCGGCGACCTTGGTGGCAAGATGCTACACTAATATTACGACAATACCTATAGTTACTGAGGAGAATCTATTCTGTATGAGGGTCGCGGGTAGCTCCGTCGTCTAAGGCACCACAATTGGCCATGCGGAGTTAAGTCCCTGGCATCCTATCATCAAATAGTAGAGTGTGAAGTGTTTAAATGTCCTGCATTTGATTGAAAGATTGAATGATTGAAAATTAACAATTTAACAAAGCCCTGTTACATAAGATAACATAGAAAGTCAGGGCCCGGTTCCACAAAGTGATCTTAGCGCTACGATGATCGTACGCCTATGTTAAAGCATGGGACTTACGATCACCTCAGTGCTAAGATCGCTTTGTGAAACGGGGCCCAGGTGTGTTTTTATATTTCAATTTTCTTGTGACAACTGAATTGAAAAAGAATCGTGGTTTCAGTTAATATTGATGTTGGGAGTCGTTGGGTTTTACTTCCTGGTACACACCGGTCTACATCAATTATCACTAAAAATGAGAACCCATACGCACCAGCAAAACATTTCAAAATAATAGGGCAGCCCGACTTGAGATGACAGCAGGCTGGGACAGAACAAGTTTATTCTAATTATGTTCCTTCTTTGGGCGTGATAGTGTGTGCGTGTGTGTGTGTCGGGGGGGGGGGGGGGATGCGTGTGCGTGTGTGTGTATGGGTGTGTGTGTGGGGGGGGGGGGGGGGGGGCGTGTGTGTGTAGGGGGGAGGTGCGTACTATTACCACTGAGATACCATCCACAGTTTAACATGGATACCCACCTCAGACACAGTATACTGATTTCGAGCCGTCCAATCCCTGTCATGGCCTCTAAATGCCGAGCGTTAGGCAGAGTAACAAGAAGTAATGTTTTAACGTCTTTGACATGACGCTGGAACCACCGACCTCCCGCTCAGCGGGCAGAAGTTTTATACACTACACCATGGAGGCATATGTTCAGTCAGGGACTACCCTTGTGTGTATCTTTGCTTGCCTCAGTTGCAACACAGTATGCAATTTACTGTCAAATGAAGGTACAAAATGATATTTTTACATTTTTGTAAAACACAAGAAACATTATTTGAAAACTAAGTTTGGTAGGACCATCTCGCTCTGCGTCCAGCCTCTAGCACAAACTCTCAACTTAGATCTGCACATGATATCGTGGTTGAACATGACAAGATGCACGTGCTGAAATCCGCGAAATAATGATCCAAGTAGACGCTGTGCGTTTTAACGCTACATTCCACGTTCGAAGACTCTCCTATACAAGTTTAGCGCTAAAAAGATTCCTGGTCAGAATTAGGTTGGTTGGTTTGTTGTTTAACGCCGCACGCAGCAATATTCAAGCTATATGACGGCGGTCTGTAAATAATCTAGTCTGGACCAGACAATCCAGTGATTGATATCATGAGCATCGACCCATGCAATTGGGATCGATGACATGTATCATCCAAGTTAGCGAGCCTGACCATCCGATCCCGTTAGTCGCCTTTTACGACAAGCATAGTCGCGTTTTATGGCAAGCATTGGTTGCTGAAGACCTATTCTTACCCTGGAATCTTTACGGGTCGGTCAGAATTAGGGTGCATCAGGGGTTCACTGCGCCTATTTATGTATGGTAAAGATTTCTCTATTTTTAATTCAAAACTTCAACATCAAAACAAAATCAGTAAGTAATAAAAGATAAGATAGCGGTGAAAATGATGACACCAGGTTAACTGTTTATGTACAAAGATGTTGCATAATCACACTGCCACATCAGAAGATTACCTGGAGTGGCGACGACATTGGTGGTAATGTGAGTGAGTTGGATTTAACGCCGTTTTAACAATATTCCAGTTATATCACTGTGTGTCAGCTTAATGTGCTAGGAAAGCCCGAAGTGATGCAGATCTCAGACGTTTACCATTTCGGTGAAACCCACGAGCACGGGTATGGTGCTGACAAACCTAGAAACATAATCGGGTCGAACCGGGATTAGAACCCACAATCATAGGTTTCTGGCGTGCCGAAAGGAACGCAACTCTGCACATCGAATCGCGGAGCCTTAGACGACTGGGCCACCCGTGTCCCCAATATAACAAAGCCCTGTAACAGATGATAACATAGGAAGTCGGGTGTTTTGTTAGTTCATGTGAAAACTAACTTGAAAAGGAATCGTGCTTACAGTTAATATGGATGTTGGGCGTCGTTGGTTTTGACTTCCTGCTACAGCAAACCTTTTCAAAACAACAAAGCAACTGAATTTCAATGCAATATTCCCAAAGGGGTTGCACTGAAATGATAAATACTTGTCACGATAAGTTGATCATGTCTCCGTCTTATTTCACCAATACACACACCAGCATTCATATTGATTAATATCACCAAGTCTCTTGGCATCCATTGGCGCTAAATAGATTCCTGGTCAGAATTAGGTGGGTTGGTTGGTTTGTTGTTTAACGCCGCACTCAGCAATATAGCTATATGACGGCGGTCTGTAAATAATCGAGTCTGGACCAGACAATCCAGTGCTTGATATCATGAGCATCGATCCATGCAATTTGGGATCGATGACATGTATCATCCAAGTTAGCGAGCCTGACCACCCGATCCCGTTAGTCAATTTCAATGCAATATTCCCAAAGGGGTTGCATTGAAATGTTAAATACTTGTCACGATAAGTTGATCATGTCTCCGTCGTATTCACCAAATACACGCATCCGCGTTCATATTGATTAATATCACCAAGTCTCTTGGCATCCATTGGCGCTAAATAAATTTCTGGTCAGAATTAGGTTGGTTGGTTGGTTTGTTGTTTAACGCATCCGCGTTCATATTGATTAATATCACCAAGTCTCTTGGCATCCATTGGCTCTAAATAGATTCCTGGTCAGAATTAGGTTGGTTGGTTGGTTTGTTGTTTTACGCATCCGCGTTCATATTGATCAATATCACCAAGTCTCTTGGCATCCATTGGCGCTAAATAGATTCATGGTCAGAATTAGGTTGGTTGGTTAGTTGTTTAACGCATCCGCGTTCATATTGATTAATATCACCAAGTCTCTTGGCATCCATTGGCGTCCCTTCCACATCCGGGCACTGTGATTGAGAACTACATATTGTGCCTCACTCGGCATCAAACATATTCCCCATGAGCGGCGTATAAATAGTGATTAAAGTCAGTCTGACACTTTCATTGCGCATGTGTTTATTTTAGATCATTCATGTGTTTATTGAAAAAGAAAAAAAACCACAACAATTATTATCAGAGCTTAACACATGCACAACTGGCAAAACAAAAAATCTTAATTATGAAATGGGTTGTCTTTAGGTTTCCCATCCAGATTGTCGCCAACTTATGACATGTGAAACTTTTTAACCCATGTCTTTGTTGGTCTGTCGTTACACTAACGCATGAAACATCGCTGTTGTGAGACTTCAAATCGGCAGCTATATCAAATGAAACATTTCTAAGAATATCGTGGGTTATAAGCAATGTATATTTCATAGGAGAGGTGGAGTAGAAGGTAAGACAGACAGACAGATAACAGGATATCGATATTTCCATATTTTTTCTGCAGAAAATATTGGATTACTGGACAAATTATGGCTCAATTAATGTGAGTGAGTGAGTGATTTCGATTTTACGCCGCTTTTAACAATATTCCAGTTATATCACGGCGTGTCAGCTTAATGTTGGAGGAAAGCCCGAAGTGATGCAGGTCTTAGACGTTTACCACTTCGGTGAAACCCACGAGCACGGGTATGGTGCTGACAAACCTAGAAACATAATCCGGGCGAACCGGGATTCGAACCCACAATCATAGGTTCCTGGCGGACCCAAGGGACGCAACTCTGCACAGCGAATCGCGGCGCCTTCGACGACTAGGCCACCCCTGTCCCCGGCTCAATTAATGGCAGCGTGACATGTATTTCACACAAAAAATGCATAAATCTGTGATTGAGTGAGTGAGTGAGTATGGTTTTACGCCCCTTTTAGCAATATTCCAGCAATATCACGGCGGGGGACACCAGAAATGGGCTTCACACTTTGTACCCATGTCGGGAATCGAACCCGGGTCTTCAGCGTGACGAGCGAACGCTTTAACCACCAGGCTACCCGACCGCCCCATAAATCTGTGTGGTGAACATAGGAAAGTGGTTCAGTAGTCATAATGAAATGTTTAGGTTTTCAAATACTGTAAACTACGGGTGATAACGACCTCAAAGGGACCACTAATATTGGTTCGTTATAATCGTAATGCTTTATACTAGGCATATATATAGCACGCATACAACAAATGGCCGGGTCTAAAAAACAGTTCGTTATATCTGTCAGTTTGTTATAAGCACGTTCGTTATAAACGTATTTTACTGTAACAGGAAGCTCGTCATTTTTGCAACAAATAATGAATCTCCAATGTATGTCATTAGGACGAAGAGGCTGATCTTAACACAAGCGTGTGTACAACCATAACGTCATTATGAAACGCGTCTTAGAATGCCTACATACCGTGATACACTTCGCGGGACATCTGGGCAAAGCGAAAGCTGTATCTGACTTTCCTCTAGGATGTACGTGTATTATGCTTTACCCAACCGAAACTTTCAGATGACTCAGATAATATTTTCCATTATCATACTACGCCGACATATCACAATAACACAGAGCAAGTAAAACTCGTTATTTGAATGTTTGTCCTGAGTCGTATGAAGCTGATCTCAAATAGAAACGTAATGATTAGGCACACATAATAATCCCCCAAAGGACATAATGTTAGTGCATTATGAGTGAACTTGTACAGCCAGGGTGCCAACCCAGTACACCCACTTCATGACATGTGTAACGAAGCTGTAACAAGTTGCAAAGGCTTATTCGTGGGCTATCACAGTAAAACCGGCATAAGCACACACGTGCATGCATATCTTTATAAATAAGTGAAATAATCTTTAATGTGACATTTAACCCAATTTCCGTACCCCTCCCCTCCCCATGGTGGGGGCACGGGTGGCCCAGTCGTCTAAGGCGCCGCGATTCACTGTGCAGAGTTGCGTCCCTTGGGCACACCAGAAACCTATGATTGTAGGTTCGAATCCCGGTTCGCCCCGATTATGTTTTTAGGTTTGTCAGCACCATACCCGTGCTCGTGGGTTTCACCGAAGTGGTAAACGTCTGAGACCTGCATCACTTCGGGCTTTCCTCACACATTAAGCTGACACGCCGTGATATAACCGGAATACTGTTAAAAGCGGCGTTAAACCCAACTCACTCACTCACTCACTCATGATTCATAGTCATAGTAGTAGAGATAGGTAAAAGCATCAAATTGGATTTGACACTCGCGATGAACAGGACATGAAACCACTGACTCAAATCTGAAATTGTGGAGGCAGCCTCAATGAAATATAATAGAACAAGTACATCATTAGCACTTGTCCGCTGTGAAACGTACACCATTTTGGGATTCATGTGCTGTGTAAACATCACTCTTTGCAACATATGCCACAGTTGTTAACAATATGAACATTTTCGGGGTGTTTCAACCGTTGTGACAACCTGCTGATTGCACTTTAACATCGCCTTCAAGATATATGCACATATATATTAACGTTCTTGCACGAGTGTGTGAGTGTGTGAGTGTGTGAGTGTGTGTGTGTGTGTGTGTGTGTGTGTGTCTGTGTGTGTGTGAGTGTGTGAGTGTGTGAGTGTGTGTGTGTGTGTGTGTGTGAGTGTGTGTGTGTGTGTGTGTGTGTGTGTGTGAGTGTGTGAGTGTGTGTGTGAGTGTGTGTGTGTGTGAGTGTGTGTGTGTGTGTGTGTGTGTGTGAGTGTGTGTGAGTGTGTGTGTGTGTGTGTATGTGTGTGAGTGTGTGTGTGTGTGTGTGAGTGTGTGTGAGAGTGTGTGAGTGTGTGTGTGTGTGAGAGAGTGTGTGTGTGTGTGTGTGTGTGAGTGTGTGTGTGTGTGTGTGTGTGAGAGTGTGTGTGTGTGTGTGTGTCTGTGTGTGTAAGTGTGTGAGTGTGTGTGTGAGTGTGTGTGTGTGAGTGTGTGTGTGTGAGTTTGTGTGTGAGTGTGTGTGTGTGTGTGTGTGAGTGTGTGTGAGTGTGTGTGTGTGTGTGTGAGTGTGTGTGTGTGTGAGTGTGTGAGAGAGAGAGAGAGAGTGTGTGTGTGTGTGTGTGTGTGTGTGTGTGCGTGCGTGCGTGCGTGTGTGCGTGTGTGTGTGTGTGTGTGTGTGTGCGGTCGTGTGCGTGTGCTATGTGTGTTTGATTTTTATAACATGATTATATATTATGGAGAATTTGTTTATCGTGGTTTCGAGTCCATGAATCAAACCAATTATGAAGCTCGGCGGGTGGGGATTATGCCTGTACTCTTAGGTTTCACTGAAGTACGAATCAGCTCCATCCTGTGTGTTTCAGCACATATTTTAACATATTTATTCAAGTATTTATAGAACAGATTACATGCTTCATCAACATTTGAATTTTGACTAAATAATTCATTCCAGCAAGTATTTTCAATGAGCGAATTCAGTTTATCATAGTCACCGTTTTTAAAACATGAAATTTCTCTTTTATATGCTAATTTTGTTCGCAAATCAGTGTCTATTTCAATGTAAGTTCCCCTATGGTCGCTAATTTTACTATCAAAATCAATTACACCAGTGTCGGTGACTTTTATATCTTCACTGATAATAATAGGATCCAATAAACTATTAGTATGGTCAATAATTCTGGTAGGCTCGGTTATGATATTGTGTAGATTTTTCCTATTTAGTGATTCATTTACGTTTAGGCTCCTAGACAATAACATATTTTCATTTATGTCACCAACAATAGTAATCTTGCACGAAATATCCAGGGCATTTTCAATGCTTTCATCTAAGCGAGTCCAAAAGTTCACTGAATTATGTTCAGACCTGTAGACAGAGCGCAATAAAATTGAGCTTTCAGGTGAGCATATTTGAATCCATATCGATTCGTCTTTCTTGCATGTTTTCTAATTCCTGTCTTCTTTTAAAAGATAACAGCTTACTTACATATATCATAACACCACAACCGAACATATTTCTGTCTTTTCGTACCGGTTCGCAAAAGTTTTCCTAGCTCAAGTCTTAATTTTTAATACTGTCATCTAGGTGTGTCTCGGTAAAACAAACGACGCTGTAATCTGAAAGGTATTCACTTAAATAAGAGAGTTTGTTACGTATACTTCTTGCATTTAGGTGAAATATAGACAGTGACTGGTCAGCGTTGTCACGGTTCGGTGGTCCAGGATTTGGATGTACGTCCCCGGGTAGCACGAACAGCAATAACAATACAATTGTTACATTAGCGCTTGTGATCTGAGCTTGCATGAAACAAAGAAATGCAAACACGCTGCACGCTCTGCATTCGACATGCAGAATATCACACAATTTGTAAAAATCGTTGACAAAAGATACAGTGAATGGAGTACTACTTAGGTTGAATTTATGTGTGCAACGCAGGCTCTTTTGACACAAAATACAATTGAAAACCCCGATCACCACACGGTGTTGAATTATATCATTACCCATTGGGTAAGATAAAATGTACATACTTCTCATAGGTGTCTGGTAGTGTGATCGGGAACACTGACAATAGCTGTTTATGACAGGTAGGTTTTACATTATGTGTCTGTGTGTACACTTGTATCTATGTGATACAGCTGTTTATGACAGGTAGGTTTTACATTATGTGTCTGTGTGTACACTTGTATCTATGCTATACAAGTGAATGTATCAGAGGTAGGTTTTATACAATGTGTCTATGTGAACAATTGTATCTATGTGATACAGCTCTTTCTGACAGGTAGGTTTTACATTATGTGTCTGTGTGTACACTTGTATCTATGTGATACAGCTGTTTATGACAGGTAGGTTTTACATTATGTGTCTGTGTGTACACTTGTATCTATGCTATACAAGTGAATGTATCAGAGGTAGGTTTTACTTTATGTGCCTTGTGTACACTTGTATCTATGTGATACAGCTGTTTATGACAGGTAGGTTTTACATTATGTGTTTGTGTGTACACTTGTATCTATGTGATACAGCTGTTTATGACAGGTAGGTTTTACATTATGTGTCTGTGTGTACACTTGTATCTATGCTATAAAAGTGAATGTATCAGAGATAGGTTTTATATAATGTGTCTATGTGAACAATTGTATCCATGTGATACAGCTGTTTATGACAGGTAGGTTTTACATTATGTGTCTGTGTGCACACTTGTATCTATGTGATACAGCTGTTTATGACTGGTAGGTTTTACATTATGTGTCTGTGTGTACACTTGTATCTATGCTATAAAAGTGAATGTATCAGAGGTAGGTTTTACATTATGTGTCTATGTGTACACTTGTATCTATGTTATACAGCTGTGTTAATCAGAGGTAGGTTTTACATTATGTGTCTGTGTGTACACATGTATCAATGTTATACATCTGTGTGTATCAGAGGGAGGTTTTACATTATGTGTCTTTGTGTACACTTGTATCTATGTGATACAGCTGTTTATGACAGGTAGGTTTTACATTATCTGTCTGTGTGTACACTTGTATCTATGTGATACAGCTGTTAATGACAGGTAGGTTTTACATTATGTGTCTGTGTGTACACTTGTATCTATGTGATACAGCTGTTTATGACAGGCAGGTTTTACATTATGTGTCTGTGTGTACACTTGTTTCTATGATATACAAGTGAATGTATCAAAGGTAGGTTTTACATTATGTGTCTGTGTGTACCCTTGTATCTATGTGATATAGCTGTGTGTATGTGAGATAGGTGTTACATTATGTGTCTATGTGTACACTTGTATCTATGTGATACAGCTATTAATGACAGGTAGGTTTTACATTATGTGTCTGTGTGTACACTTGTATCTATACTATACAAGTGAATGTATCAGAGGTAGGTTTTGCATTATGTGTCTGTGTGTACACTTGTATCTATACTATACAAGTGAATGTATCAGAGGTAGGTTTTACATTATGTGTCTGTGTGTACACTTGTATCTATGCTATACAAGTGAATGTGTCAGAGGTAGGTTTTACATTATGTGTCTGTGTGTACACTTGTATCTATGTGATACAGCTGTTTATGACAGGTAGGTTTTACATTATGTGTCTATGTGTACACTTGTATCTATGCTATACAAGTGAATGTATCAGAGGTAGGTTTTACATTATGTGTCTGTGTGTACACTTGTATCTATGTGATACATCTGTTTATGACAGGTAGGTTTTACATTATGTGTTTGTGTGTACACTTGTATCTATGTGATACAGCTGTTTATGACAGGAAGGTTTTACATTGTGTTTCTGTGTGTACACTTGTACCTATGTGATACAGCTGTTTATGACAGGTAGGTTTTACATTATGTGTCTGTGTGTACACTTGTATCTATGTCATCAAGCTGTTTATGACAGGTAGGTTTTACATTATGTGTCTGTGTGTACACTTGTATCTATGCTATACGAGTGAATGTACCAGAGGTAGGTTTTACATTATGTGTCTATGTGTACACTTGTATCTATGTGATACAGCTGTTTATGACAGGTAGGTTTTGCATTATGTACCTGTGTTTACACTTGTATCTATGCTATACAAGTGAATGTATCAGAGGTAGGTTTTACAATAGGTGTCTGTGTGTACACTTGTATCTATGTTATACAGCTGTTTATGACAGGTAGGTTTTACATTATGTGTCTGTGTGAACACTTGTATCTATGCTATACAAGTGAAAGTATGAGAGATAGGTTTTACATTATGTGTCTATGTGTACACTTGTATCTATGTGATACAGCTGTTTATGACAGGTAGGTTTTACATTATGTGTCTATGTTTACACTTGTATCTATGCTATACAAGTGAATGTATCAGAGGTAGGTTTTACATTATGTGTCTGTGTGTACACTTGTATCTATGTGATACAGCTGTTTATGACAGGTAGGTTTTACATTATGTGTCTGTGTGTACACTTGTATCAATGTGATACAGCTGTTTATGACAGGTAGGTTTTACATTATGTGTATGTGTGTACACTTCTATCTTTGCTATACAAGTAAATGTATGAGAGGTAGGTTTTACATTATGTGTCTATGTGTACACTTGTATATATGTGATACAGCTTTTTATGACAGGTAAGTTTTTCATTATGTATCTTTGTGTACATATGTATCTATGTGAAACAACTGTTTATGACAGGTAGGTTTTACATTATGTGTCTGTGTGCACACTTGTATCTATGTGATACAGCTGTTTATGACTGGTAGGTTTTACATTATGTGTCTGTGTGTACACTTGTATCTATGCTATAAAAGTGAATGTATCAGAGGTAGGTTTTACATTATGTGTCTATGTGTACACTTGTATCTATGTTATACAGCTGTGTTAATCAGAGGTAGGTTTTACATTATGTGTCTGTGTGTACACATGTATCAATGTTATACATCTGTGTGTATCAGAGGGAGGTTTTACATTATGTGTCTTTGTGTACACTTGTATCTATGTGATACAGCTGTTTATGACAGGTAGGTTTTACATTATCTGTCTGTGTGTACACTTGTATCTATGTGATACAGCTGTTAATGACAGGTAGGTTTTACATTATGTGTCTGTGTGTACACTTGTATCTATGTGATACAGCTGTTTATGACAGGCAGGTTTTACATTATGTGTCTGTGTGTACACTTGTTTCTATGATATACAAGTGAATGTATCAAAGGTAGGTTTTACATTATGTGTCTGTGTGTACCCTTGTATCTATGTGATATAGCTGTGTGTATGTGAGATAGGTGTTACATTATGTGTCTATGTGTACACTTGTATCTATGTGATACAGCTATTAATGACAGGTAGGTTTTACATTATGTGTCTGTGTGTACACTTGTATCTATACTATACAAGTGAATGTATCAGAGGTAGGTTTTGCATTATGTGTCTGTGTGTACACTTGTATCTATACTATACAAGTGAATGTATCAGAGGTAGGTTTTACATTATGTGTCTGTGTGTACACTTGTATCTATGCTATACAAGTGAATGTGTCAGAGGTAGGTTTTACATTATGTGTCTGTGTGTACACTTGTATCTATGTGATACAGCTGTTTATGACAGGTAGGTTTTACATTATGTGTCTATGTGTACACTTGTATCTATGCTATACAAGTGAATGTATCAGAGGTAGGTTTTACATTATGTGTCTGTGTGTACACTTGTATCTATGTGATACATCTGTTTATGACAGGTAGGTTTTACATTATGTGTTTGTGTGTACACTTGTATCTATGTGATACAGCTGTTTATGACAGGAAGGTTTTACATTGTGTTTCTGTGTGTACACTTGTACCTATGTGATACAGCTGTTTATGACAGGTAGGTTTTACATTATGTGTCTGTGTGTACACTTGTATCTATGTCATCAAGCTGTTTATGACAGGTAGGTTTTACATTATGTGTCTGTGTGTACACTTGTATCTATGCTATACGAGTGAATGTACCAGAGGTAGGTTTTACATTATGTGTCTATGTGTACACTTGTATCTATGTGATACAGCTGTTTATGACAGGTAGGTTTTGCATTATGTACCTGTGTTTACACTTGTATCTATGCTATACAAGTGAATGTATCAGAGGTAGGTTTTACAATAGGTGTCTGTGTGTACACTTGTATCTATGTTATACAGCTGTTTATGACAGGTAGGTTTTACATTATGTGTCTGTGTGAACACTTGTATCTATGCTATACAAGTGAAAGTATGAGAGATAGGTTTTACATTATGTGTCTATGTGTACACTTGTATCTATGTGATACAGCTGTTTATGACAGGTAGGTTTTACATTATGTGTCTATGTTTACACTTGTATCTATGCTATACAAGTGAATGTATCAGAGGTAGGTTTTACATTATGTGTCTGTGTGTACACTTGTATCTATGTGATACAGCTGTTTATGACAGGTAGGTTTTACATTATGTGTCTGTGTGTACACTTGTATCAATGTGATACAGCTGTTTATGACAGGTAGGTTTTACATTATGTGTATGTGTGTACACTTCTATCTTTGCTATACAAGTAAATGTATGAGAGGTAGGTTTTACATTATGTGTCTATGTGTACACTTGTATATATGTGATACAGCTTTTTATGACAGGTAAGTTTTTCATTATGTATCTTTGTGTACATATGTATCTATGTGAAACAACTGTTTATGACAGGTAGGTTTTACATTATTTGTCTGTGTGTACACTTGTATCTATGTGATACAGTTGTTTGTATCAGAGATAGGTCTTCCATAATGTGTCTGTGTGTACAATTGTACCTATGTGATACAGCTGTTTATGACAGGTAGGTTTTACATTATGTGTCTGTGTGAATACGTGTATCTATGTGATACAGCTGTTTATGACAGGTAGGTTTTAATTATGTGTCTGTGTGTACACTTATATCTATGGTATACGAGTGAATGTATGAGAGGTAGATTTTACATTATGTGTCTATGTGTACACTTGTATCTATGTGATACAGCTGTTTATGACAGGTAGGTTTTGCATTATCTGTCTGTGTTTACACTTGTATCTATGCTATACAAGTGAATGTATCAGAGGTAAGTTTTACATTATGTGTCTGTGTGTACACTTGTATCTATGTGATACAGCTGTTTATGACAGGCAGGTGTTACATTAGGTGTCTGTGTGTACACTTGTATCTATGCTATACAAGTGAATGTACTGAGTGAGTGAGTGAGTATGGTTTTTCGCCGGTTTTAGCAATATTCTAGCAATATCACGGCGGGGGACACCAGAAATGGGCTTTACACATTGTACCCATGTCGGGAATCGAACCGGGTCTTCAGCGTGACGAGCGAACGCTTTAACCACTAGTCTACCCGACCGACCCTCAAGTGAATGTATCAAAGGTAGGTTTTACATTATGTGTTTGTGTGTACACTTGTATGTATGCTATACGAGTGAATGTTTCAGAGGTAGGTTTTACATTATGTGTCTATCTGTACACTTGTATCTATGTGATACAGCTGTTTCTGACAGGTAGTTTTTGCATTATGTGTCTGTGTTTTCACTTGTATCTATGCTATACAAGTGAATGTATCAGAGGTAGGTTTTACAATATGTGTCTGTGTGTACACTTGTATCTTTGTGATACGGCTGTTTATGACAGGTAAGTTTTACATTATGTGTCTGTTTGTACACTTGTATCTGTGATATAGCTGTTTATGACAGGTAGGTTTTACATTATGTTTCTGTATGTACACTTGTATCTATGCTATACAGTTGTGTGTATCAGAGATAGGTCTTCCATAATGTGTCTGTATGTACACTTGTATCTATGTTATACAGCTGTTTATGACTGATAGGTTTTACATTATTTGTCTCTGTGTTTGCACTAGTATCTATGCTATACAAGTGAACTTATCAGATAAAGATTTTACATTATGTGTCTATGTGTACATTTGTATCTATGTTATAAAGCTGTGTTGATCAGAGGTAGGTTTTACATGATGTGTCTGTGTGAACACTTGTATCTATGTCATACAGCTGTTTATGACAGGTAGGTTTTACATTATGTTTCTGTGTTTACTCTTGTATCTATGCTATACAAGTGAATGTATCAAAGGTAGGTTTTACATTATGTGTCTGTGTGTACACTTGTATCTATGTGATACAGCTGTTTATGACACGTAGGTTTTACATTATGTGTCTGTGTGTACACTTGTATCTATGTGATACCGCTGTTTATGACAGGTAAGTTTTTTATATGTATCTTTGTGTACACATGTATCTATGTGAAACAGCTGTTTATGACAGGTAGGTTTTACATTATTTGTCTGTGTGTACACTTGTATCTATATGATACAGCTGTTTATGACAGGGAGGTTTTACATTATGTGTCTGTGTGTACACTTATATCTATGCTATACAAGTAAAAGTATCAGATGTAGGTTTTACATTATGTGTCTATGTGTACACTTGTATCTCTGTAATACAGCTGTTTATGACAGGTAAGTTTCACATTATGTGTCTGTGTGTACACTTGTATCTTTGTGATACAGATGTTTATGACAGGTAGGTTTTACATTATGTGTCTGTGTGTACGCTTGTATCAATGATATACGAGTGAATGTATCAGAGGTAGGTTTTACATGATGTGTCTGTGTGTACACTTGTATCTATGTGATACAGCTGTTTATGACAGGTAGGTTTTACATTATGTGTCTGTGTGTACACTTATATCTATGCTATACAAGTGAATCTATCAGAGGTAGGTTTTACATTATGTGTCTATGTGTACACTTGTATCTATGTGATACAGATGTTTATGACATGTAAGTTTTACATTATGTGTCTGTTTGTACACTTGTATCTATGTGATACAGCTGTTTATGACAGGTAAGTTTTACATTATGTGTCTGTATGTACACTTGTATCTATGGTATACAGTTGTGTGTATCAGAGATAGGTCTTCCATAATGTGTCTGTGTGTACACTTGTATCTATGTTATATAGCTGTGTTTATCAGATATAGATTTTACATTTTGTGTCTATGTGTACACTTGTATCTATGTTATACAGCTGTGTTTATCAGAGATAGGTTTTACATTATGTGTCTGTGTATACACTTGTATCTATGTGATAGAGCTGTTTATGACAGGTAGGTTTTACATTATGTGTCTGTGTGTACACCTGTATCTATGCTATACGAGTGAATGTATCAGAGGTAGGTTTTACATGATGTTTCTGTGTGTACACTTGTATCTATGTGATACAGCTGTTTATGACAGGTAGGTTTTAGATTATGGGTCTGTTTGTACACTTGTATCTATGCTATACAAGTGAATGTATCAGAGGTAGGTTTTACATTATGTGTCTATGTGTACACTTGTATCTATGTGATACAGCTGTTTATGACAGGTAGGTTTTACATTATGTGTTTGTGTGTACACTTGTATCTATGTGATACAGCTGTTTATGACAGGTAGGTTTTACATTGTGTGTCTGTGTGTACACTTGTACCTATGTGATACAGCTGTTTATGACAGGTAGGTTTTACATTATGTGTCTGTGTGTACACTTGTATCTATGTCATCAAGCTGTTTATGACAGGTAGGTTTTACATTATGTGTCTGTGTGTACACTTGTATCTATGCTATACGAGTGAATGTACCAGAGGTAGGTTTTACATTATGTGTCTATGTGTACACTTGTATCTATGTGATACAGCTGTTTATGACAGGTAGGTTTTGCATTATGTGACTGTGTTTACACTTGTATCTATGCTATACAAGTGAATGTATCAGAGGTAGGTTTTACAATAGGTGTCTGTGTGTACACTTGTATCTATGTTATACAGCTGTTTATGACAGGTAGGTTTTACATTATGTGTCTGTGTGAACACTTGTATCTATGCTATACAAGTGAAAGTATGAGAGATAGGTTTTACATTATGTGTCTATGTGTACACTTGTATCTATGTGATACAGCTGTTTATGACAGGTAGGTTTTATATTATGTGCCTGTGTTTACACTTGTATCTATGCTATACAAGTGAATGTATCAGAGGTAGGTTTTACATTATGTGTCTGTGTGTACACTTGTATCTATGTGATACAGCTGTTTATGACAGGTAGGTTTTACATTATGTGTCTGTGTGAACACTTGTATCTATGCTATACAAGTGAAAGTATGAGAGATAGGTTTTACATTATGTGTCTATGTGTACACTTGTATCTATGTGATACAGCTGTTTATGACAGGTAGGTTTTACATTATGTGTCTGTGTGTACACTTGTATCAATGTGATACAGCTGTTTATGACAGGTAGGTTTTACGTTATTTGTCTGTGTGTACACTTGTATCTATGTGATACAGTTGTTTGTATCAGAGATAGGTCTTCCATAATGTGTCTGTGTGTACACTTGTACCTATGTGATACAGCTGCTTATGACAGGTAGGTTTTACATTATGTGTCTGCGTGAATACTTGTATCTATGTGATACAGCTGTTTATGAGAGGTAGGTTTTAATTATGTGTCTGTGTGTACACTTGTATCTATGGTATACGAGTGAATGTATGAGAGGTAGATTTTACATTATGTGTCTATGTGTACACTTGTATCTATGTGATACAGCTGTTTATGACAGGTAGGTTTTGCATTATCTGTCTGTGTTTACACTTGTGTCTATGCTATACAAGTGAATGTATCAGAGGTAAGTTTTACATTATGTGTCTGTGTGTACACTTGTATCTATGTGATACAGCTGTTTATGACAGGCAGGTGTTACATTAGGTGTCTGTGTGTACACTTGTATCTATGCTATACAAGTGAATGTAGTGAGTGAGTGAGTGAGTATGGTTTTTCGCCGCTTTTAGCAATATTCCAGCAATATCACGGCGGGGGACACCAGAAATGGGCTTCACACATTGTACCCATGTCGGGAATCGAACCCGGGTCTTCAGCGTGACGAGCGAACGCTTTAACCACTAGTCTACCCGACCGACTCTCAAGTGAATGTATCAAAGGTAGGTTTTACATTATGTGTCTATCTGTACACTTGTATCTATGTGATACAGCTGTTTCTGACAGGTAGTTTTTGCATTATGTGTCTGTGTTTAAACTTGTATCTATGCTATACAAGTGAATGTATCAGAGGTAGGTTTTACAATATGTGTCTGTGAGTACACTTGTATCTATGTGATACATCTGTTTATGACAGGTAAGTTTTACATTATGTGTTTGTTTGTACACTTGTTTCTGTGATATAGCTGTTTATGACAGGTAGGTTTTACATTATGTGTCTGTATGTACACTTGTATCTATTCTATACAGTTGTGTTAATCAGAGATAGGTCTTCCATAATGTGTCTGTATGTACACTTGTATCTATGTTATACAGCTGTGTGTATCAGATATAGATTTTACATTATGTGTCTATGTGTACATTTGTATCTATGTTATCAAGCTGTGTTGATCAGAGGTAGGTTTTACATTATGTGTCTGTGTGAACACTTGTATCTATGTCATACAGCTGTTTATGACAGGTAGGTTTTACATTATGTGTCTGTGTGTACACTTGTATCTATGCTATACAAGTGAATGTATCAGAGGTAGGTTTTACTTTATGTGCCTTGTGTACACTTGTATCTATGTGATACAGCTGTTTATGACAGGTAGGTTTTACATTATGTGTCTGTGTGTACACTTGTATCTATGTGATACAGCTGTTTATGACAGGTAGGTTTTACATTATGTGTCTGTGTGTACACTTGTATCTATGCTATAAAAGTGAATGTATCAGAGATAGGTTTTATATAATGTGTCTATGTGAACAATTGTATCCATGTGATACAGCTGTTTATGACAGGTAGGTTTTACATTATGTGTCTGTGTGGACACTTGTATCTATGTGATACAGCTGTTTATGACTGGTAGGTTTTACATTATGTGTCTGTGTGTACACTTGTATCTATGCTATAAAAGTGAATGTATCAGAGGTAGGTTTTACATTATGTGTCTATGTGTACACTTGTATCTATGTTATACAGCTGTGTTAATCAGAGGTAGGTTTTACATTATGTGTCTGTGTGTACAAATGTATCAATGTTATACATCTGTGTGTATCAGAGGGAGGTTTTACATTATGTGTCTTTGTGTACACTTGTATCTATGTGATACAGCTGTTTATGACAGGTAGGTTTTACATTATTTGTCTGTGTGTACACTTGTATCTATGTGATACAGCTGTTAATGACAGGTAGGTTTTACATGATGTGTCTGTGTGTACACTTGTATCTATGTGATACAGCTGTTTATGACAGGCAGGTTTTACATTATGTGTCTGTGTGTACACTTGTTTCTATGATATACAAGTGAATGTATCAAAGGTAGGTTTTACATTATGTGTCTGTGTGTACCCTTGTATCTATGTGATATAGCTGTGTGTATGTGAGCTAGGTGTTTCATTATGTGTCTATGTGTACACTTGTATCTATGTGATACAGCTATTAATGACAGGTAGGTTTTACATTATGTGTCTGTGTGTACACTTGTATCTATGGGATATAGCTGTTTATGACAGGTAGGTTTTACATTATGTGTCTGTGTGTACACTTGTATCTATACTATACAAGTGAATGTATCAGAGGTAGGTTTTGCATTATGTGTCTGTGTGTACACTTGTATCTATACTATACAAGTGAATGTATCAGAGGTAGGTTTTACATTATGTGTCTGTGTGTACACTTGTATCTATGCTATACAAGTGAATGTATCAGAGGTAGGTTTTACATTATGTGTCTATGTGTACACTTGTATCTATGTGATACAGCTGTTTATGACAGGTAGGTTTTACATTATGTGTCTATGTGTACACTTGTATCTATGCTATACAAGTGAATGTATCAGAGGTAGGTTTTACATTATGTGTCTGTGTGTACACTTGTATCTATGTGATACATCTGTTTATGACAGGTAGGTTTTACATTATGTGTTTGTGTGTACACTTGTATCTATGTGATACAGCTGTTTATGACAGGAAGGTTTTACATTGTGTTTCTGTGTGTACACTTGTACCTATGTGATACAGCTGTTTATGACAGGTAGGTTTTACATTATGTGTCTGTGTGTACACTTGTATCTATGTCATCAAGCTGTTTATGACAGGTAGGTTTTACATTATGTGTCTGTGTGTACACTTGTATCTATGCTATACGAGTGAATGTACCAGAGGTAGGTTTTACATTATGTGTCTATGTGTACACTTGTATCTATGTGATCAGCTGTTTATGACAGGTAGGTTTTGCATTATGTGCCTGTGTTTACACTTGTATCTATGCTATACAAGTGAATGTATCAGAGGTAGGTTTTACAATAGGTGTCTGTGTGTACACTTGTATCTATGTTATACAGCTGTTTATGACAGGTAGGTTTTACATTATGTGTCTGTGTGAACACTTGTATCTATGCTATACAAGTGAAAGTATGAGAAATAGGTTTTACATTATGTGTCTATGTGTACACTTGTATCTATGTGATACAGCTGTTTATGACAGGTAGGTTTTACATTATGTGTCTGTGTGAACACTTGTATCTATGCTATACAAGTGAAAGTATGAGAGATAGGTTTTACATTATGTGTCTATGTGTACACTTGTATCTATTTGATACAGCTGTTTATGACAGGTAGGTTTTACATTATGTGTCTGTGTGTACACTTGTATCAATGTGATACAGCTGTTTATGACAGGTAGGTTTTACATTATGTGTATGTGTGTACACTTCTATCTTTGCTATACAAGTAAATGTATCAGAGGTAGGTTTTACATTATGTGTCTATGTGTACACTTGTATATATGTGATACAGCTTTTTATGACAGGTAAGTTTTTCATTATGTATCTTTGTGTACATATGTATCTATGTGAAACAACTGTTTATGACAGGTAGGTTTTACATTATTTGTCTGTGTGTACACTTGTATCTATGTGATACAGTTGTTTGTATCAGAGATAGGTCTTCCATAATGTGTCTGTGTGTACAATTGTACCTATGTGATACAGCTGTTTATGACAGGTAGGTTTTACATTATGTGTCTGTGTGAATACGTGTATCTATGTGATACAGCTGTTTATGACAGGTAGGTTTTAATTATGTGTCTGTGTGTACACTTGTATCTATGGTATACGAGTGAATGTATGAGAGGTAGATTTTACATTATGTGTCTATGTGTACACTTGTATCTATGTGATACAGCTGTTTATGACAGGTAGGTTTTGCATTATCTGTCTGTGTTTACACTTGTATCTATGCTATACAAGTGAATGTATCAGAGGTGAGTTTTACATTATGTGTCTGTGTGTACACTTGTATCTATGTGATACAGCTGTTTATGACAGGCAGGTGTTACATTATATGTCTGTGTGTACACTTGTATCTATGCTATACAAGTGAATGTACTGAGTGAGTGAGTGAGTATGTTTTTTCGCCGCTTTTAGCAATATTCTAGCAATATCACGGCGGGGGACACCAGAAATGGGCTTTACACATTGTACCCATGTCGGGAATCGAACCGGGTCTTCAGCGTGACGAGCGAACGCTTTAACCACTAGTCTACCCGACCGACCCTCAAGTGAATGTATCAAAGGTAGGTTTTACATTATGTGTTTGTGTGTACACTTGTATGTATGCTATACGAGTGAATGTTTCAGAGGTAGGTTTTACATTATGTGTCTATCTGTACACTTGTATCTATGTGATACAGCTGTTTCTGACAGGTAGTTTTTGCATTATGTGTCTGTGTTTTCACTTGTATCTATGCTATACAAGTGAATGTATCAGAGGTAGGTTTTACAATATGTGTCTGTGTGTACACTTGTATCTTTGTGATACGGCTGTTTATGACAGGTAAGTTTTACATTATGTGTCTGTTTGTACACTTGTATCTGTGATATAGCTGTTTATGACAGGTAGGTTTTACATTATGTTTCTGTATGTACACTTGTATCTATGCTATACAGTTGTGTGTATCAGAGATAGGTCTTCCATAATGTGTCTGTATGTACACTTGTATCTATGTTATACAGCTGTTTATGACTGATAGGTTTTACATTATTTGTCTCTGTGTTTGCACTAGTATCTATGCTATACAAGTGAACTTATCAGATAAAGATTTTACATTATGTGTCTATGTGTACATTTGTATCTATGTTATAAAGCTGTGTTGATTAGAGGTAGGTTTTACATGATGTGTCTGTGTGAACACTTGTATCTATGTCATACAGCTGTTTATGACAGGTAGGTTTTACATTATGTTTCTGTGTTTACTCTTGTATCTATGCTATACAAGTGAATGTATCAAAGGTAGGTTTTACATTATGTGTCTGTGTGTACACTTGTATCTATGTGATACCGCTGTTTATGACAGGTAAGTTTTTTATATGTATCTTTGTGTACACATGTATCTATGTGAAACAGCTGTTTATGACAGGTAGGTTTTACATTATTTGTCTGTGTGTACACTTGTATCTATATGATACAGCTGTTTATGACAGGGAGGTTTTACATTATGTGTCTGTGTGTACACTTATATCTATGCTATACAAGTAAAAGTATCAGATGTAGGTTTTACATTATGTGTCTATGTGTACACTTGTATCTCTGTAATACAGCTGTTTATGACAGGTAAGTTTCACATTATGTGTCTGTGTGTACACTTGTATCTTTGTGATACAGATGTTTATGACAGGTAGGTTTTACATTATGTGTCTGTGTGTACGCTTGTATCAATGATATACGAGTGAATGTATCAGAGGTAGGTTTTACATGATGTGTCTGTGTGTACACTTGTATCTATGTGATACAGCTGTTTATGACAGGTAGGTTTTACATTATGTGTCTGTGTGTACACTTATATCTATGCTATACAAGTGAATCTATCAGAGGTAGGTTTTACATTATGTGTCTATGTGTACACTTGTATCTATGTGATACAGATGTTTATGACATGTAAGTTTTACATTATGTGTCTGTTTGTACACTTGTATCTATGTGATACAGCTGTTTATGACAGGTAAGTTTTACATTATGTGTCTGTATGTACACTTGTATCTATGGTATACAGTTGTGTGTATCAGAGATAGGTCTTCCATAATGTGTCTGTGTGTACACTTGTATCTATGTTATATAGCTGTGTTTATCAGATATAGATTTTACATTTTGTGTCTATGTGTACACTTGTATCTATGTTATACAGCTGTGTTTATCAGAGATAGGTTTTACATTATGTGTCTGTGTATACACTTGTATCTATGTGATAGAGCTGTTTATGACAGGTAGGTTTTACATTATGTGTCTGTGTGTACACCTGTATCTATGCTATACGAGTGAATGTATCAGAGGTAGGTTTTACATGATGTGTCTGTGTGTACACTTGTATCTATGTGATACAGCTGTTTATGACAGGTAGGTTTTAGATTATGGGTCTGTTTGTACACTTGTATCTATGCTATACAAGTGAATGTATCAGAGGTAGGTTTTACATTATGTGTCTATGTGTACACTTGTATCTATGTGATACAGCTGTTTATGACAGGTAGGTTTTACATTATGTGTTTGTGTGTACACTTGTATCTATGTGATACAGCTGTTTATGACAGGTAGGTTTTACATTGTGTGTCTGTGTGTACACTTGTACCTATGTGATACAGCTGTTTATGACAGGTAGGTTTTACATTATGTGTCTGTGTGTACACTTGTATCTATGTCATCAAGCTGTTTATGACAGGTAGGTTTTACATTATGTGTCTGTGTGTACACTTGTATCTATGCTATACGAGTGACTGTACCAGAGGTAGGTTTTACATTATGTGTCTATGTGTACACTTGTATCTATGTGATACAGCTGTTTATGACAGGTAGGTTTTGCATTATGTGACTGTGTTTACACTTGTATCTATGCTATACAAGTGAATGTATCAGAGGTAGGTTTTACAATAGGTGTCTATGTGTACACTTGTATCTATGTTATACAGCTGTTTATGACAGGTAGGTTTTACATTATGTGTCTGTGTGAACACTTGTATCTATGCTATACAAGTGAAAGTATGAGAGATAGGTTTTACATTATGTGTCTATGTGTACACTTGTATCTATGTGATACAGCTGTTTATGACAGGTAGGTTTTATATTATGTGCCTGTGTTTACACTTGTATCTATGCTATACAAGTGAATGTATCAGAGGTAGGTTTTACATTATGTGTCTGTGTGTACACTTGTATCTATGTGATACAGCTGTTTATGGCAGGTAGGTTTTACATTATGTGTCTGTGTGAACACTTGTATCTATGCTATACAAGTGAAAGTATGAGAGATAGGTTTTACATTATGTGTCTATGTGTACACTTGTATCTATGTGATACAGCTGTTTATGACAGGTAGGTTTTACATTATGTGTCTGTGTGTACACTTGTATCAATGTGATACAGCTGTTTATGACAGGTAGGTTTTACGTTATTTGTCTGTGTGTACACTTGTATCTATGTGATACAGTTGTTTGTATCAGAGATAGGTCTTCCATAATGTGTCTGTGTGTACACTTGTACCTATGTGATACAGCTGCTTATGACAGGTAGGTTTTACATTATGTGTCTGCGTGAATACTTGTATCTATGTGATACAGCTGTTTATGAGAGGTAGGTTTTAATTATGTGTCTGTGTGTACACTTGTATCTATGGTATACGAGTGAATGTATGAGAGGTAGATTTTACATTATGTGTCTATGTGTACACTTGTATCTATGTGATACAGCTGTTTATGACAGGTAGGTTTTGCATTATCTGTCTGTGTTTACACTTGTGTCTATGCTATACAAGTGAATGTATCAGAGGTAAGTTTTACATTATGTGTCTGTGTGTACACTTGTATCTATGTGATACAGCTGTTTATGACAGGCAGGTGTTACATTAGGTGTCTGTGTGTACACTTGTATCTATGCTATACAAGTGAATGTAGTGAGTGAGTGAGTGAGTATGGTTTTTCGCCGCTTTTAGCAATATTCCAGCAATATCACGGCGGGGGACACCAGAAATGGGCTTCACACATTGTACCCATGTCGGGAATCGAACCCGGGTCTTCAGCGTGACGAGCGAACGCTTTAACCACTAGTCTACCCGACCGACTCTCAAGTGAATGTATCAAAGGTAGGTTTTACATTATGTGTCTATCTGTACACTTGTATCTATGTGATACAGCTGTTTCTGACAGGTAGTTTTTGCATTATGTGTCTGTGTTTACACTTGTATCTATGCTATACAAGTGAATGTATCAGAGGTAGGTTTTACAATATGTGTCTGTGAGTACACTTGTATCTATGTGATACATCTGTTTATGACAGGTAAGTTTTACATTATGTGTTTGTTTGTACACTTGTTTCTGTGATATAGCTGTTTATGACAGGTAGGTTTTACATTATGTGTCTGTATGTACACTTGTATCTATTCTATACAGTTGTGTTAATCAGAGATAGGTCTTCCATAATGTGTCTGTATGTACACTTGTATCTATGTTATACAGCTGTGTGTATCAGATATAGATTTTACATTATGTGTCTATGTGTACATTTGTATCTATGTTATCAAGCTGTGTTGATCAGAGGTAGGTTTTACATTATGTGTCTGTGTGAACACTTGTATCTATGTCATACAGCTGTTTATGACAGGTAGGTTTTACATTATGTGTCTGTGTGTACACTTGTATCTATGCTATACAAGTGAATGTATCAGAGGTAGGTTTTACTTTATGTGCCTTGTGTACACTTGTATCTATGTGATACAGCTGTTTATGACAGGTAGGTTTTACATTATGTGTCTGTGTGTACACTTGTATCTATGTGATACAGCTGTTTATGACAGGTAGGTTTTACATTATGTGTCTGTGTGTACACTTGTATCTATGCTATAAAAGTGAATGTATCAGAGATAGGTTTTATATAATGTGTCTATGTGAACAATTGTATCCATGTGATACAGCTGTTTATGACAGGTAGGTTTTACATTATGTGTCTGTGTGGACACTTGTATCTATGTGATACAGCTGTTTATGACTGGTAGGTTTTACATTATGTGTCTGTGTGTACACTTGTATCTATGCTATAAAAGTGAATGTATCAGAGGTAGGTTTTACATTATGTGTCTATGTGTACACTTGTATCTATGTTATACAGCTGTGTTAATCAGAGGTAGGTTTTACATTATGTGTCTGTGTGTACAAATGTATCAATGTTATACATCTGTGTGTATCAGAGGGAGGTTTTACATTATGTGTCTTTGTGTACACTTGTATCTATGTGATACAGCTGTTTATGACAGGTAGGTTTTACATTATTTGTCTGTGTGTACACTTGTATCTATGTGATACAGCTGTTAATGACAGGTAGGTTTTACATGATGTGTCTGTGTGTACACTTGTATCTATGTGATACAGCTGTTTATGACAGGCAGGTTTTACATTATGTGTCTGTGTGTACACTTGTTTCTATGATATACAAGTGAATGTATCAAAGGTAGGTTTTACATTATGTGTCTGTGTGTACCCTTGTATCTATGTGATATAGCTGTGTGTATGTGAGCTAGGTGTTTCATTATGTGTCTATGTGTACACTTGTATCTATGTGATACAGCTATTAATGACAGGTAGGTTTTACATTATGTGTCTGTGTGTACACTTGTATCTATGGGATATAGCTGTTTATGACAGGTAGGTTTTACATTATGTGTCTGTGTGTACACTTGTATCTATACTATACAAGTGAATGTATCAGAGGTAGGTTTTGCATTATGTGTCTGTGTGTACACTTGTATCTATACTATACAAGTGAATGTATCAGAGGTAGGTTTTACATTATGTGTCTGTGTGTACACTTGTATCTATGCTATACAAGTGAATGTATCAGAGGTAGGTTTTACATTATGTGTCTATGTGTACACTTGTATCTATGTGATACAGCTGTTTATGACAGGTAGGTTTTACATTATGTGTCTATGTGTACACTTGTATCTATGCTATACAAGTGAATGTATCAGAGGTAGGTTTTACATTATGTGTCTGTGTGTACACTTGTATCTATGTGATACATCTGTTTATGACAGGTAGGTTTTACATTATGTGTTTGTGTGTACACTTGTATCTATGTGATACAGCTGTTTATGACAGGAAGGTTTTACATTGTGTTTCTGTGTGTACACTTGTACCTATGTGATACAGCTGTTTATGACAGGTAGGTTTTACATTATGTGTCTGTGTGTACACTTGTATCTATGTCATCAAGCTGTTTATGACAGGTAGGTTTTACATTATGTGTCTGTGTGTACACTTGTATCTATGCTATACGAGTGAATGTACCAGAGGTAGGTTTTACATTATGTGTCTATGTGTACACTTGTATCTATGTGATACAGCTGTTTATGACAGGTAGGTTTTGCATTATGTGCCTGTGTTTACACTTGTATCTATGCTATACAAGTGAATGTATCAGAGGTAGGTTTTACAATAGGTGTCTGTGTGTACACTTGTATCTATGTTATACAGCTGTTTATGACAGGTAGGTTTTACATTATGTGTCTGTGTGAACACTTGTATCTATGCTATACAAGTGAAAGTATGAGAAATAGGTTTTACATTATGTGTCTATGTGTACACTTGTATCTATGTGATACAGCTGTTTATGACAGGTAGGTTTTACATTATGTGTCTGTGTGAACACTTGTATCTATGCTATACAAGTGAAAGTATGAGAGATAGGTTTTACATTATGTGTCTATGTGTACACTTGTATCTATTTGATACAGCTGTTTATGACAGGTAGGTTTTACATTATGTGTCTGTTTGTACACTTGTATCAATGTGATACAGCTGTTTATGACAGGTAGGTTTTACATTATGTGTATGTGTGTACACTTCTATCTTTGCTATACAAGTAAATGTATGAGAGGTAGGTTTTACATTATGTGTCTATGTGTACACTTGTATATATGTGATACAGCTTTTTATGACAGGTAAGTTTTTCATTATGTATCTTTGTGTACATATGTATCTATGTGAAACAACTGTTTATGACAGGTAGGTTTTACATTATTTGTCTGTGTGTACACTTGTATCTATGTGATACAGTTGTTTGTATCAGAGATAGGTCTTCCATAATGTGTCTGTGTGTACAATTGTACCTATGTGATACAGCTGTTTATGACAGGTAGGTTTTACATTATGTGTCTGTGTGAATACGTGTATCTATGTGATACAGCTGTTTATGACAGGTAGGTTTTAATTATGTGTCTGTGTGTACACTTGTATCTATGGTATACGAGTGAATGTATGAGAGGTAGATTTTACATTATGTGTCTATGTGTACACTTGTATCTATGTGATACAGCTGTTTATGACAGGTAGGTTTTGCATTATCTGTCTGTGTTTACACTTGTATCTATGCTATACAAGTGAATGTATCAGAGGTGAGTTTTACATTATGTGTCTGTGTGTACACTTGTATCTATGTGATACAGCTGTTTATGACAGGCAGGTGTTACATTATATGTCTGTGTGTACACTTGTATCTATGCTATACAAGTGAATGTACTGAGTGAGTGAGTGAGTATGTTTTTTCGCCGCTTTTAGCAATATTCTAGCAATATCACGGCGGGGGACACCAGAAATGGGCTTTACACATTGTACCCATGTCGGGAATCGAACCGGGTCTTCAGCGTGACGAGCGAACGCTTTAACCACTAGTCTACCCGACCGACCCTCAAGTGAATGTATCAAAGGTAGGTTTTACATTATGTGTTTGTGTGTACACTTGTATGTATGCTATACGAGTGAATGTTTCAGAGGTAGGTTTTACATTATGTGTCTATCTGTACACTTGTATCTATGTGATACAGCTGTTTCTGACAGGTAGTTTTTGCATTATGTGTCTGTGTTTTCACTTGTATCTATGCTATACAAGTGAATGTATCAGAGGTAGGTTTTACAATATGTGTCTGTGTGTACACTTGTATCTTTGTGATACGGCTGTTTATGACAGGTAAGTTTTACATTATGTGTCTGTTTGTACACTTGTATCTGTGATATAGCTGTTTATGACAGGTAGGTTTTACATTATGTTTCTGTATGTACACTTGTATCTATGCTATACAGTTGTGTGTATCAGAGATAGGTCTTCCATAATGTGTCTGTATGTACACTTGTATCTATGTTATACAGCTGTTTATGACTGATAGGTTTTACATTATTTGTCTCTGTGTTTGCACTAGTATCTATGCTATACAAGTGAACTTATCAGATAAAGATTTTACATTATGTGTCTATGTGTACATTTGTATCTATGTTATAAAGCTGTGTTGATTAGAGGTAGGTTTTACATGATGTGTCTGTGTGAACACTTGTATCTATGTCATACAGCTGTTTATGACAGGTAGGTTTTACATTATGTTTCTGTGTTTACTCTTGTATCTATGCTATACAAGTGAATGTATCAAAGGTAGGTTTTACATTATGTGTCTGTGTGTACACTTGTATCTATGTGATACAGCTGTTTATGACACGTAGGTTTTACATTATGTGTCTGTGTGTACACTTGTATCTATGTGATACCGCTGTTTATGACAGGTAAGTTTTTTATATGTATCTTTGTGTACACATGTATCTATGTGAAACAGCTGTTTATGACAGGTAGGTTTTACATTATTTGTCTGTGTGTACACTTGTATGTATATGATACAGCTGTTTATGACAGGGAGGTTTTACATTATGTGTCTGTGTGTACACTTATATCTATGCTATACAAGTAAAAGTATCAGATGTAGGTTTTACATTATGTGTCTATGTGTACACTTGTATCTCTGTAATACAGCTGTTTATGACAGGTAAGTTTCACATTATGTGTCTGTGTGTACACTTGTATCTTTGTGATACAGATGTTTATGACAGGTAGGTTTTACATTATGTGTCTGTGTGTACGCTTGTATGAATGATATACGAGTGAATGTATCAGAGGTAGGTTTTACATGATGTGTCTGTGTGTACACTTGTATCTATGTGATACAGCTGTTTATGACAGGTAGGTTTTACATTATGTGTCTGTGTGTACACTTATATCTATGCTATACAAGTGAATCTATCAGAGGTAGGTTTTACATTATGTGTCTATGTGTACACTTGTATCTATGTGATACAGATGTTTATGACATGTAAGTTTTACATTATGTGTCTGTTTGTACACTTGTATCTATGTGATACAGCTGTTTATGACAGGTAAGTTTTACATTATGTGTCTGTATGTACACTTGTATCTATGGTATACAGTTGTGTGTATCAGAGATAGGTCTTCCATAATGTGTCTGTGTGTACATTTGTATCTATGTTATATAGCTGTGTTTATCAGATATAGATTTTACATTTTGTGTCTATGTGTACACTTGTATCTATGTTATACAGCTGTGTTTATCAGAGATAGGTTTTACATTATGTGTCTGTGTATACACTTGTATCTATGTGATAGAGCTGTTTATGACAGGTAGGTTTTACATTATGTGTCTGTGTGTACACCTGTATCTATGCTATACGAGTGAATGTATCAGAGGTAGGTTTTACATGATGTGTCTGTGTGTACACTTGTATCTATGTGATACAGCTGTTTATGACAGGTAGGTTTTAGATTATGGGTCTGTTTGTACACTTGTATCTATGCTATACAAGTGAATGTATCAGAGGTAGGTTTTACATTATGTGTCTATGTGTACACTTGTATCTATGTGATACAGCTGTTTATGACAGGTAGGTTTTACATTATGTGTTTGTGTGTACACTTGTATCTATGTGATACAGCTGTTTATGATAGGTAGGTTTTACATTGTGTGTCTGTGTGTACACTTGTACCTATGTGATACAGCTGTTTATGACAGGTAGGTTTTACATTATGTGTCTGTGTGTACACTTGTATCTATGTCATCAAGCTGTTTATGACAGGTAGGTTTTACATTATGTGTCTGTGTGTACACTTGTATCTATGCTATACGAGTGAATGTACCAGAGGTAGGTTTTACATTATGTGTCTATGTGTACACTTGTATCTATGTGATACAGCTGTTTATGACAGGTAGGTTTTGCATTATGTGACTGTGTTTACACTTGTATCTATGCTATACAAGTGAATGTATCAGAGGTAGGTTTTACAATAGGTGTCTGTGTGTACACTTGTATCTATGTTATACAGCTGTTTATGACAGGTAGGTTTTACATTATGTGTCTGTGTGAACACTTGTATCTATGCTATACAAGTGAAAGTATGAGAGATAGGTTTTACATTATGTGTCTATGTGTACACTTGTATCTATGTGATACAGCTGTTTATGACAGGTAGGTTTTACATTATGTGCCTGTGTTTATACTTGTATCTATGCTATACAAGTGAATGTATCAGAGGTAGGTTTTACATTACGTGTCTGTGTGTACACTTGTATCTATGTGATACAGCTGTTTATGACAGGTAGGTTTTACATTATGTGTCTGTGTGAACACTTGTATCTATGCTATACAAGTGAAAGTATGAGAGATAGGTTTTACATTATGTGTCTATGTGTACACTTGTATCTATGTGATACAGCTGTTTATGACAGGTAGGTTTTACATTATGTGTCTGTGTGTACACTTGTATCAATGTGATACAGCTGTTTATGACAGGTAGGTTTTACGTTATTTGTCTGTGTGTACACTTGTATCTATGTGATACAGTTGTTTGTATCAGAGATAGGTCTTCCATAATGTGTCTGTGTGTACACTTGTACCTATGTGATACAGCTGCTTATGACAGGTAGGTTTTACATTATGTGTCTGCGTGAATACTTGTATCTATGTGATACAGCTGTTTATGAGAGGTAGGTTTTAATCATGTGTCTGTGTGTACACTTGTATCTATGGTATACGAGTGAATGTATGAGAGGTAGATTTTACATTATGTGTCTATGTGTACACTTGTATCTATGTGATACAGCTGTTTATGACAGGTAGGTTTTGCATTATCTGTCTGTGTTTACACTTGTGTCTATGCTATACAAGTGAATGTATCAGAGGTAAGTTTTACATTATGTGTCTGTGTGTACACTTGTATCTATGTGATACAGCTGTTTATGACAGGCAGGTGTTACATTAGGTGTCTGTGTGTACACTTGTATCTATGCTATACAAGTGAATGTAGTGAGTGAGTGAGTGAGTATGGTTTTTCGCCGCTTTTAGCAATATTCCAGCAATATCACGGCGGGGGACACCAGAAATGGGCTTCACACATTGTACCCATGTCGGGAATCGAACCCGGGTCTTCAGCGTGACGAGCGAACGCTTTAACCACTAGTCTACCCGACCGACTCTCAAGTGAATGTATCAAAGGTAGGTTTTACATTATGTGTCTATCTGTACACTTGTATCTATGTGATACAGCTGTTTCTGACAGGTAGTTTTTGCATTATGTGTCTGTGTGTACACTTGTATCTATGCTATACGAGTGAATGTTTCAGAGGTAGGTTTTACATTATGTGTCTATCTGTACACTTGTATCTATGTGATACAGCTGTTTCTGACAGGTAGTTTTTGCATTATGTGTCTGTGTTTACACTTGTATCTATGCTATACAAGTGAATGTATCAGAGGTAGGTTTTACAATATGTGTCTGTGAGTACACTTGTATCTATACTATACAAGTGAATGTATCAGAGGTAGGTTTTACATTATGTGTCTGTGTGTACACTTGTATCTATGCTATACAAGTGAATGTATCAGAGGTAGGTTTTACATTATGTGTCTATGTGTACACTTGTATCAATGTGATACAGCTGTTTATGACAGGTAGGTTTTACATTATGTGTCTATGTGTACACTTGTATCTATGCTATACAAGTGAATGTATCAGAGGTAGGTTTTACATTATGTGTCTGTGTGTACACTTGTATCTATG
Source organism: Haliotis rufescens (assembly GCF_023055435.1). Classification (NCBI taxonomy): domain Eukaryota; kingdom Metazoa; phylum Mollusca; class Gastropoda; order Lepetellida; family Haliotidae; genus Haliotis; species Haliotis rufescens. The sequence continues at coordinate 38,833,478 of NW_025963813.1, forward strand.
TGATACATCTGTTTATGACAGGTAGGTTTTACATTATGTGTTTGTGTGTACACTTGTATCTATGTGATACAGCTGTTTATGACAGGAAGGTTTTACATTGTGTTTCTGTGTGTACACTTGTACCTATGTGATACAGCTGTTTATGACAGGTAGGTTTTACATTATGTGTCTGTGTGTACACTTGTATCTATGTGATACAGCTGTTTATGACAGGTAGGTTTTACATTATGTGTCTGTGTGTACACTTGTATCTATGCTATACGAGTGAATGTACCAGAGGTAGGTTTTACATTATGTGTCTATGTGTACACTTGTATCTATGTGATACAGCTGTTTATGACAGGTAGGTTTTGCATTATGTGCCTGTGTTTACACTTGTATCTATGCTATACAAGTGAATGTATCAGAGGTAGGTTTAACAATAGGTGTCTGTGTGTACACTTGTATCTATGTTATACAGCTGTTTATGACAGGTAGGTTTTACATTATATGTCTGTGTGAACACTTGTATCTATGCTATAGAAGTGAAAGTATGAGAGATAGGTTTTAAATTATGTGTCTATGTGTACACTTGTATCTATTTGATACAGCTGTTTATGACAGGTAGCTTTTACATTATGTGTCTGTGTGTACACTTGTATCAATGTGATACAGCTGTTTATGACAGGTAGGTTTTACATTATGTGTATGTGTGTACACTTCTATCTTTGCTATACAAGTAAATGTATCAGAGGTAGGTTTTACATTATGTGTCTATGTGTACACTTGTATATATGTGATACAGCTTTTTATGACAGGTAAGTTTTTCATTATGTATCTTTGTGTACATATGTATCTATGTGAAACAACTGTTTATGACAGGTAGGTTTTACATTATGTGTCTGTGTGTACAATTGTACCTATGTGATACAGCTGTTTATGACAGGTAGGTTTTACATTATGTGTCTGTGTGAATACGTGTATCTATGTGATACAGCTGTTTATGACAGGTAGGTTTTAATTATGTGTCTATGTGTACACTTGTATCTATGGTATACGAGTGAATGTATGAGAGGTAGATTTTACATTATGTGTCTATGTGTACACTTGTATCTATGTGATACAGCTGTTTATGACAGGTAGGTTTTGCATTATCTGTCTGTGTTTACACTTGTATCTATGCTATACAAGTGAATGTATCAGAGGTAAGTTTTACATTATGTGTCTGTGTGTACACTTGTATCTATGTGATACAGCTGTTTATGACAGGCAGGTGTTACATTAGGTGTCTGTGTGTACACTTGTATCTATGCTATACAAGTGAATGTACTGAGTGAGTGAGTGAGTATGGTTTTTCGCCGCTTTTAGCAATATTCTAGTAATATCACGGCGGGGGACACCAGAAATGGGCTTTACACATTGTACCCATGTCGGGAATCGAACCGGGTCTTCAGCGTGACGAGCGAACGCTTTAACCACTAGTCTACCCGACCGACCCTCAAGTGAATGTATCAAAGGTAGGTTTTACATTATGTGTTTGTGTGTACACTTGTATGTATGCTATACGAGTGAATGTTTCAGAGGTAGGTTTTACATTATGTGTCTATCTGTACACTTGTATCTATGTGATACAGCTGTTTCTGACAGGTAGTTTTTGCATTATGTGTCTGTGTTTTCACTTGTATCTATGCTATACAAGTGAATGTATCAGAGGTAGGTTTTACAATATGTGTCTGTGTGTACACTTGTATCTTTGTGATACGGCTGTTTATGACAGGTAAGTTTTACATTATGTGTCTGTTTGTACACTTGTATCTGTGATATAGCTGTTTATGACAGGTAGGTTTTACATTATGTTTCTGTATGTACACTTGTATCTATGCTATACAGTTGTGTGTATCAGAGATAGGTCTTCCATAATGTGTCTGTATGTACACTTGTATCTATGTTATACAGCTGTTTATGACTGATAGGTTTTACATTATTTGTCTCTGTGTTTGCACTAGTATCTATGCTATACAAGTGAACTTATCAGATAAAGATTTTACATTATGTGTCTATGTGTACATTTGTATCTATGTTATAAAGCTGTGTTGATCAGAGGTAGGTTTTACATGATGTGTCTGTGTGAACACTTGTATCTATGTCATACAGCTGTTTATGACAGGTGATTTTACATGATGTTTCTGTGTTTACTCTTGTATCTATGCTATACAAGTGAATGTATCAAAGGTAGGTTTTACATTATGTGTCTGTGTGTACACATGTATCTATGTGAAACAGCTGTTTATGACAGGTAGGTTTTACATTATTTGTCTGTGTGTACACTTGTATCTATATGATACAGTTGTTTATGACAGGGAGGTTTTACATTATGTGTCTGTGTGTACACTTATATCTATGCTATACAAGTAAAAGTATCAGATGTAGGTTTTACATTATGTGTCTATGTGTACACTTGTATCTCTGTAATACAGCTGTTTATGACAGGTAAGTTTCACATTATGTGTCTGTGTGTACACTTGTATCTTTGTGATACAGATGTTTATGACAGGTAGGTTTTACATTATGTGTCTGTGTGTACGCTTGTATCAATGATATACGAGTGAATGTATCAGAGGTAGGTTTTACATGATGTGTCTGTGTGTACACTTGTATCTATGTGATACAGCTGTTTATGACAGGTAGGTTTTACATTATGTGTCTGTGTGTACACTTATATCTATGCTATACAAGTGAATCTATCAGAGGTAGGTTTTACATTATGTGTCTATGTGTACACTTGTATCTATGTGATACAGATGTTTATGACATGTAAGTTTTACATTATGTGTCTGTTTGTACACTTGTATCTATGTGATACAGCTGTTTATGACAGGTAAGTTTTACATTATGTGTCTGTATGTACACTTGTATCTATGGTATACAGTTGTGTGTATCAGAGATAGGTCTTCCATAATGTGTCTGTGTGTACACTTGTATCTATGTTATATAGCTGTTTTTATCAGATATAGATTTTACATTTTGTGTCTATGTGTACACTTGTATCTATGTTATACAGCTGTGTTTATCAGAGATAGGTTTTACATTATGTGTCTGTGTATACACTTGTATCTATGTGATAGAGCTGTTTATGACAGGTAGGTTTTACATTATGTGTCTGTGTGTACACCTGTATCTATGCTATACGAGTGAATGTATCAGAGGTAGGTTTTACATGATGTGTCTGTGTGTACACTTGTATCTATGTGATACAGCTGTTTATGACAGGTAGGTTTTAGATTATGGGTCTGTTTGTACACTTGTATCTATGCTATACAAGTGAATGTATCAGAGGTAGGTTTTACATTATGTGTCTATGTGTACACTTGTATCTATGTGATACAGCTGTTTATGACAGGTAGGTTTTACATTATGTGTTTGTGTGTACACTTGTATCTATGTGATACAGCTGTTTATGACAGGTAGGTTTTACATTGTGTGTCTGTGTGTACACTTGTACCTATGTGATACAGCTGTTTATGACAGGTAGGTTTTACATTATGTGTCTGTGTGTACACTTGTATCTATGTCATCAAGCTGTTTATGACAGGTAGGTTTTACATTATGTGTCTGTGTGTACACTTGTATCTATGCTATACGAGTGAATGTACCAGAGGTAGGTTTTACATTATGTGTCTATGTGTACACTTGTATCTATGTGATACAGCTGTTTATGACAGGTAGGTTTTGCATTATGTGACTGTGTTTACACTTGTATCTATGCTATACAAGTGAATGTATCAGAGGTAGGTTTTACAATAGGTGTCTGTGTGTACACTTGTATCTATGTTATACAGCTGTTTATGACAGGTAGGTTTTACATTATGTGTCTGTGTGAACACTTGTATCTATGCTATACAAGTGAAAGTATGAGAGATAGGTTTTACATTATGTGTCTATGTGTACACTTGTATCTATGTGATACAGCTGTTTATGACAGGTAGGTTTTACATTATGTGCCTGTGTTTACACTTGTATCTATGCTATACAAGTGAATGTATCAGAGGTAGGTTTTACATTATGTGTCTGTGTGTACACTTGTATCTATGTGATACAGCTGTTTATGACAGGTAGGTTTTACATTATGTGTCTGTGTGAACACTTGTATCTATGCTATACAAGTGAAAGTATGAGAGATAGGTTTTACATTATGTGTCTATGTGTACACTTGTATCTATGTGATACAGCTGTTTATGACAGGTAGGTTTTACATTATGTGTCTGTGTGTACACTTGTATCAATGTGATACAGCTGTTTATGACATGTAGGTTTTACGTTATTTGTCTGTGTGTACACTTGTATCTATGTGATACAGTTGTTTGTATCAGAGATAGGTCTTCCATAATGTGTCTGTGTGTACACTTGTACCTATGTGATACAGCTGCTTATGACAGGTAGGTTTTACATTATGTGTCTGCGTGAATACTTGTATCTATGTGATACAGCTGTTTATGAGAGGTAGGTTTTAATTATGTGTCTGTGTGTACACTTGTATCTATGGTATACGAGTGAATGTATGAGAGGTAGATTTTACATTATGTGTCTATGTGTACACTTGTATCTATGTGATACAGCTGTTTATGACAGGTAGGTTTTGCATTATCTGTCTGTGTTTACACTTGTGTCTATGCTATACAAGTGAATGTATCAGAGGTAAGTTTTACATTATGTGTCTGTGTGTACACTTGTATCTATGTGATACAGCTGTTTATGACAGGCAGGTGTTACATTAGGTGTCTGTGTGTACACTTGTATCTATGCTATACAAGTGAATGTAGTGAGTGAGTGAGTGAGTATGGTTTTTCGCCGCTTTTAGCAATATTCCAGCAATATCACGGCGGGGGACACCAGAAATGGGCTTCACACATTGTACCCATGTCGGGAATCGAACCCGGGTCTTCAGCGTGACGAGCGAACGCTTTAACCACTAGTCTACCCGACCGACTCTCAAGTGAATGTATCAAAGGTAGGTTTTACATTATGTGTCTATCTGTACACTTGTATCTATGTGATACAGCTGTTTCTGACAGGTAGTTTTTGCATTATGTGTCTGTGTGTACACTTGTATCTATGCTATACGAGTGAATGTTTCAGAGGTAGGTTTTACATTATGTGTCTATCTGTACACTTGTATCTATGTGATACAGCTGTTTCTGACAGGTAGTTTTTGCATTATGTGTCTGTGTTTACACTTGTATCTATGCTATACAAGTGAATGTATCAGAGGTAGGTTTTACAATATGTGTCTGTAAGTACACTTGTATCTATGTGATACATCTGTTTATGACAGGTAAGTTTTACATTATGTGTTTGTTTGTACACTTGTTTCTGTGATATAGCTGTTTATGACAGGTAGGTTTTACATTATGTGTCTGTATGTACACTTGTATCTATTCTATACAGTTGTGTGTATCAGAGATAGGTCTTCCATAATGTGTCTGTATGTACACTTGTATCTATGTTATACAGCTGTGTGTATCAGATATAGATTTTACATTATGTGTCTATGTGTACATTTGTATCTATGTTATAAAGCTGTGTTGATCAGAGGTAGGTTTTACATTATGTGTCTGTGTGAACACTTGTATCTATGTCATACAGCTGTTTATGACAGGTAGGTTTTACATTATGTGTCTGTGTGTACACTTGTATCTATGCTATACAAGTGAATGTATCAGAGGTAGGTTTTACATCATGTGTCTATGTGTACACTTGTATCTATGTGATACAGCTCTTTCTGACAGTTAGGCTTCACATTATGTGTCTGTGTTTACACTTGTATCTATGCTATACAAGTGAATGTATCAGAGGTAGGTTTTACATTATGTGTCTGTGTGTACACTTGTATCTATGTGATACAGCTGTTTATGACAGGTAGGTTTTACATTATGTGTCTGTGTGTACACTTGTATCTATGTGATACAGCTGTTTATGACAGGTAGGTTTTACATTATATGTATGTGTGTACACTTCTATCTTTGCTATACAAGTAAATGTATCAGAGGTAGGTTTTACATTATGTGTCTATGTGTACACTTGTATATGTGTGATACAGCTGTTTATGACAGGTAAGTTTTTCATTATGTATCTTTGTGTACACATGCATCTATGTGAAACAGCTGTTTATGACAGGTAGGTTTTACATTATTTGTCTGTGTGTACACTTGTATCTATATAATACAGCTGTTTATGACAGGGAGGTTTTACATTATGTGTATGTGTGTACACTTATATCTATGCTATACAAGTAAAAGTATCAGATGTAGGTTTTACATTATGTGTCTATGTGTACACTTGTATCTCTGTGATACAGCTGTTTATGACAGGTAGGTTTTACATTATGTGTCTGTGTGTACACTTGTATCAATGTGATATAGCTGTTTATGACAGGTAGGGTTTACATTATGTGTATGTGTGTACACTTCTATCTTTGCTATACAAGTAAATGTATCAGAGGTAGGTTTTACATTATGTGTCTGTGTGTACACTTGTATCTATGTGATACAGCTGTTTTTGACAGGTAGGATTTACATTATGTGTCTGTGTGTACACTTGTATCTATGCTATACAAGTGAAAGTATGAGAGATAGTTTAACATTATGTGTCTATGCGTACACTTGTATCTATGTGATACAGCTGTTTATGACAGGTAGGTTTTACATTATGTGTCTGTGTGTACACTTGTATCAATGTGATACAGCTGTTTATGACAGGTAGGTTTTACGTTATTTGTCTGTGTGTACACTTGTATTTATGTGATACAGTTGTTTGTATCAGAGATAGGTCTTCCATAATGTGTCTGTGTATACACTTGTACCTATGTGATACAGCTGCTTATGACAGGTAGGTTTTACATTATGTGTCTGCGTGAATACTTGTATCTATGTGATACAGCTGTTTATGAGAGGTAGGTTTTAATTATGTGTCTGTGTGTACACTTGTATCTATGGTATACGAGTGAATGTATGAGAGGTAGATTTTACATTATGTGTCTATGTGTACACTTGTATCTATGTGATACAGCTGTTTATGACAGGTAGGTTTTGCATTATCTGTCTGTGTTTACACTTGTGTCTATGCTATACAAGTGAATGTATCAGAGGTAAGTTTTACATTATGTGTCTGTGTGTACACTTGTATCTATGTGATACAGCTGTTTATGACAGGCAGGTGTTACATTAGGTGTCTGTGTGTACACTTGTATCTATGCTATACAAGTGAATGTAGTGAGTGAGTGAGTGAGTATGGTTTTTCGCCGCTTTTAGCAATATTCCAGCAATATCACGGCGGGGGACACCAGAAATGGGCTTCACACATTGTACCCATGTCGGGAATCGAACCCGGGTCTTCAGCGTGACGAGCGAACGCTTTAACCACTAGTCTACCCGACCGACTCTCAAGTGAATGTATCAAAGGTAGGTTTTACATTATGTGTCTATCTGTACACTTGTATCTATGTGATACAGCTGTTTCTGACAGGTAGTTTTTGCATTATGTGTCTGTGTGTACACTTGTATCTATGCTATACGAGTGAATGTTTCAGAGGTAGGTTTTACATTATGTGTCTATCTGTACACTTGTATCTATGTGATACAGCTGTTTCTGACAGGTAGTTTTTGCATTATGTGTCTGTGTTTACACTTGTATCTATGCTATACAAGTGAATGTATCAGAGGTAGGTTTTACAATATGTGTCTGTGAGTACACTTGTATCTATGTGATACATCTGTTTATGACAGGTAAGTTTTACATTATGTGTTTGTTTGTACACTTGTTTCTGTGATATAGCTGTTTATGACAGGTAGGTTTTACATTATGTGTCTGTATGTACACTTGTATCTATTCTATACAGTTGTGTGTATCAGAGATAGGTCTTCCATAATGTGTCTGTATGTACACTTGTATCTATGTTATACAGCTGTGTGTATCAGATATAGATTTTACATTATGTGTCTATGTGTACATTTGTATCTATGTTATAAAGCTGTGTTGATCAGAGGTAGGTTTTACATTATGTGTCTGTGTGAACACTTGTATCTATGTCATACAGCTGTTTATGACAGGTAGGTTTTACATTATGTGTCTGTGTGTACACTTGTATCTATGCTATACAAGTGAATGTATCAGAGGTAGGTTTTACATCATGTGTCTATGCGTACACTTGTATCTATGTGATACAGCTCTTTCTGACAGTTAGGCTTCACATTATGTGTCTGTGTTTACACTTGTATCTATGCTATACAAGTGAATGTATCAGAGGTAGGTTTTACATTATGTGTCTGTGTGTACACTTGTATCTATGTGATACAGCTGTTTATGACAGGTAGGTTTTACATTATGAGTCTGTGTGTACACTTGTATCTATGTGATACAGCTGTTTATGACAGGTAGGTTTTACATTATGTGTATGTGTGTACACTTCTATCTTTGCTATACAAGTAAATGTATCAGAGGTAGGTTTTACATTATGTGTCTATGTGTACACTTGTATATGTGTGATACAGCTGTTTATGAGAGGTAAGTTTTTCATTATGTATCTTTGTGTACACATGCATCTATGTGAAACAGCTGTTTATGACAGGTAGGTTTTACATTATTTGTCTGTGTGTACACTTGTATCTATATGATACAGCTGTTTATGACAGGGAGGTTTTACATTATGTGTATGTGTGTACACTTATATCTATGCTATACAAGTAAAAGTATCAGATGTAGGTTTTACATTATGTGTCTATGTGTACACTTGTATCTCTGTGATACAGCTGTTTATGACAGGTAGGTTTTACATTATGTGTCTGTGTGTACATTTGTATCTATGTGATACAGCTGTTTATGACAGGTAGGTTTTACATTATGTGTATGTGTGTACACTTCTGTCTTTGCTATACAAGTAAATGTATCAGAGGTAGGTTTTACATTATGTGTCTATGTGTACACTTGTATATGTGTGATACAGCTGTTTATGACAGGTAAGTTTTTCATTATGTATCTTTGTGTACACATGCATCTATGTGAAACAGCTGTTTATGACAGGTAGGTTTTACATTATTTGTCTGTGTGTACACTTGTATCTATATGATACAGCTGTTTATGACAGGGAGGTTTTACATTATGTGTATGTGTGTACACTTATATCTATGCTATACAAGTAAAAGTATCAGATGTAGGTTTTACATTATGTGTCTATGTGTACACTTGTATCTCTGTGATACAGCTGTTTATGACAGGTAGGTTTTACATTATGTGTCTGTGTGTACACTTGTATCAATGTGATATAGCTGTTTATGACAGGTAGGGTTTACATTATGTGTATGTGTGTACACTTCTATCTTTGCTATACAAGTAAATGTATCAGAGGTAGGTTTTACATTATGTGTCTGTGTGTACACTTGTATCTATGTGATACAGCTGTTTTTGACAGGTAGGATTTACATTATGTGTCTGTGTGTACACTTGTATCTATGCTATACAAGTGAAAGTATGAGAGATAGGTTTAACATTATGTGTCTATGTGTACACTTGTATCTATGTGATACAGCTGTTTATGACAGGTAAGTTTTACATTATGTGTCTGTGTTTACACTTGTATCTATGCTATAGAGGTGTTTGTATCAGAGGTAAGTTTTAGATTATGTGTCTATGTGTACACTTATATCTATGTGATACAGCTGTTTATGACAGGTAAGTTTTACATTATGTGTCTGTTTGTAGACTTGTATCTATGTGAAACAGCTGTTTATGACAGGTAGGTTTTACATGATGTATCTGTGTGTACACTTGTATCTATGCTATACAAGTGAATCTATCAGAGGTAGGTTTTATATTATGTGTCTATGTGTACACTTGTATCTATGTGATACAGATGTTTATGACATGTAAGTTTTACATTATGTGTCTGTTTGTACACTTGTATCTATGTGATACAGCTGTTTATGACAGGTAAGTTTTACATTATGTGTCTCTATGTACACTTGTATCTATGGTATCCAGTTGTGTGTATCAGAGATAGGTCTTCCATAATGTGTCTGTGTGTACACTTGTATCTATGTTATATAGCTGTGTTTATCAGATATAGATTTTACATTATGTGTCTATGTGTACACTTGTATCTATGTTATACAGCTGTGTTTATCAGAGATAGGTTTTACATTATGTGTCTGTGTATACACTTGTATCTATGTGATAGAGCTGTTGATGACAGGTAGGTTTTACATTATGTGTCTGTGTGTACACCTGTATCTATGCTATACGAGTGAATGTATCAGAGGTAGGTTTTACATGATGTGTCTGTGTGTACACTTGTATCTATGTGATACAGCTGTGTTTATCAGAGATAGGTTTTACATTATGTGTCTGTGTGTACACCTGTATCTATGCTATACGAGTGAATGTATCAGAGGTAGGTTTTACATTATGTGTCTATGTGTACACTTGTATCTATGTGATACAGCTGTTTATGACAGGTAGGTTTTACATTATGTGTCTCTGTGTGCACTTGTATCTATGTGATACAGCTGTTTATGACAGGTAGGTTTTACATTGTGTGTCTGTGTGTACACTTGTACCTATGTGATACAGCTGTTTATGACAGGTAGGTTTTACATTATGTGTCTGTGTGTACACTTGTACCTATGTGATACAGCTGTTTATGACAGGTAGGTTTTACATTATGTGTCTGTGTGTACACCTGTATCTATGCTATACGAGTGAATGTATCAGAGGTAGGTTTTACATGATGTGTCTGTGTGTACACTTGTATCTATGTGATACAGCTGTTTATGACAGGTAGGTTTTACATTATGTGTCGGGGTTTACACTTGTATCTATGCTATACAAGTGAATGTATCAGAGGTAGGTTTTACATTATGTGTCTGTGTGTACACTTGTATCGATGTGATACAGCTGTTTATGACAGGTAGGTTTTAGATTATGTGTCTGTTTGTACACTTGTATCTATGCTATACAAGGGAATGTATCAGAGGTAGGTTTTACAATATGTGTCTGTGTGTACACTTGTATCTATGTGATACAGCTGTTTATGACAGGTAGGTTTTACATTATGTGTCTCTGTGTACACTTGTATCTATGTGATACAGCTGTTTATGACAGGTAGGTTTTACATTGTGTGTCTGTGTGTACACTTGTACCTATGTGATACAGCTGTTTATGACAGGTAGGTTTTACATTATGTGTCTGTGTGTACACTTGTATCTATGTCATAAAGCTGTTGATGACAGGTAGGTTTTACATTATGTGTCTGTGTGTACACTTGTATCTATGCTATACGAGTGAATGTACCAGAGGTAGGTTTTACATTATGTGTCTATGTGTACACTTGTATCTATGTGATACAGCTGTTTATGACAGGTAGGTTTTGCATTATGTGCCTGTGTTTACACTTGTATCTATGCTATACAAGTGAATGTATCAGAGGTAGGTTTTACAATAGGTGTCTGTGTGTACACTTGTACCTATGTTATACAGCTGTTTATGACAGGTAGGTTTTACATTATGTGTCTGTGTGAACACATGTATCTATGCTATACAAGTGAAAGTGTGAGAGATAGGTTTTACATTATGTGTCTATGTGTACACTTGTATCTATGCTATACAAGTCAATGTATCAGAGGTAGGTTTTACATAAGGTGTCTGTGTGTTCACTTGTATCTATGTGATACAGCTGTTTATGACAGGTAGCTTTTACATTATGTGTCTGTGTGAACACTTGTATCTATGCTATACAAGTGAAAGTATGAGAGATAGGTTTTACATTATGTGTCTATGTATACACTTGTATCTATGTGATACAGCTGTTTATGACAGGTAGGTTTTACATTATGTGTCTGTGTGTACACTTGTATCAATGTGATACAGCTGTTTATGACAGGTAGGTATTACATTATGTGTATGTGTGTACACTTCTATCTTTGCTATACAAGTAAATGTATCAGAGGTAGGTTTTACATTATGTGTCTATGTGTACACTTGTATATATGTGATACAGCTGTTTCTGACAGGTAGGTTTTACATTATTTGTCTGTGTGTACACTTGTACCTATGTGAAACAGCTATTGATGACAGGTAGGTTTTACATTATTTGTCTGTGTGTACACTTGTATCTATGTGATACAGTTGTATGTATCAGAGAAAGGTCTTCCATAGTGTGTCTGTGTTTACACTTGTACCTATGTGATACAGCTGTTTATGACAGGTAGGTTTTACATTATGTGTCTGCGTGAATACTTGTATCTATGTGATACAGCTGTTTATGACAGGCAGGTGTTACATTAGGTGTCTGTGTGTACACTTGTATCTATGCTATACAAGTGAATGTATTAGAGGTAGGTTTTACAATATGTGTCTGTGTGTACACTTGTATCTATGTGATACAGCTGTTTATGACAGGTAAATTTTACATTATGTGTTTGTTTGTACTCTTGTATCTATGTGATAGAGCTGTTTATGACAGGTAGGTTTTTGCATTATGTGTCTGTGTGTACACTTGTATCTATGCTATACAGTTGTGTGTATCAGAGATAGGTTTTACATTATGTGTCTATGTGTACACTTATATCTATGTTATACAGCTGTTTATGACAGGTAAGTTTTACATTATGTGTCTGTGGGTACACTTGTATCTATGTGATACAGCTGTTTATGACAGGTTAGTTTTACATTATGTGTCTGTGTGTACACTTGTATATATGCTATACAAGTGAATGTATCAGAGGTAGGTTTTACATTATGTGTCTATGTGTACATTGGTATCTATGTTATAAAGCTGTGTTTATCAGAGGTAGGTTTTACATTATGTGTCTGTGTGAACACTTGTATCTATGTGATACAGCTGTTTATGACAGGTAGTTTTTACATTATGTGTCTGTGTGTACACTTGTATCTATGCTATACAAGTGAATGTATCAGAGGTAGGTTTTACATCATGTGTCTATGTGTACACTTGTATCTATGTGATACAGCTGTTTCTGACAGTTAGGTTTTACATTATGTGTCTGTGTTTACACTTGTATCTATGCTATACAAGTGAATGTATCAGAGGTAAGTTTTACATTATGTGTCTATTTGTACACTTGTATCAATGTGATACAGCTGTTTATGACAGGTAAGTTTTACATTATGTGTCTGTTTGTACACTTGTATCTATGCTATACAAGTGAATGTATCAGAGGTAGGTTTTACATTATGTGTTTGTGTGTACACTTGTATCTATGCTATACGAGTGAATGTTTCAGAGGTAGGTTTTACATTATGTGTCTATCTGTACACTTGTATCTATGTGATACAGCTGTTTCTGACAGGTAGTTTTTGCATGATGTGTCTGTGTTTACACTTGTATCTATGCTATACAAGTGAATGTATCAGAGGTAGGTTTTACAATATGTGTCTGTGAGTACACTTGTATCTATGTGATACATCTGTTTATGACAGGTAAGTTTTACATTATGTGTTTGTTTGTACACTTGTTTCTGTGATATAGCTGTTTATGACAGGTAGGTTTTACATTATGTGTCTGTATGTACACTTGTATCTATTCTATACAGTTGTGTGTATCAGAGATAGGTCTTCCATAATGTGTCTGTATGTACACTTGTATCTATGTTATACAGCTGTGTGTATCAGATATAGATTTTACATTATGTGTCTATGTGTACATTTGTATCTATGTTATAAAGCTGTGTTGATCAGAGGTAGGTTTTACATTATGTGTCTGTGTGAACACTTGTATCTATGTGATACAGCTGTTTATGACAGGTAGGTTTTACATTATGTGTCTGTGTGTACACTTGTATCTATGCTATACAAGTGAATGTATCAGAGGTAGGTTTTACATCATGTGTCTATGTGTACACTTGTATCTATGTGATACAGCTCTTTCTGACAGTTAGGCTTTACATTATGTGTCTGTGTTTACACTTGTATCTATGCTATACAAGTGAATGTATCAGAGGTAGGTTTTACATTATGTGTCTGTGTGTACACTTGTATCTATGTGATACAGCTGTTTATGACAGGTAGGTTTTACATTATGTGTCTGTGTGTACACTTGTATCTATGTGATACAGCTGTTTATGACAGGTAGGTTTTACATTATGTGTATGTGTGTACACTTCTATCTTTGCTATACAAGTAAATGTATCAGAGGTAGGTTTTACATTATGTGTCTATGTGTACACTTGTATATATGTGATACAGCTGTTTATGACAGGTAAGTTTTTCATTATGTATCTTTGTGTACACATGCATCTATGTGAAACAGCTGTTTATGACAGGTAGGTTTTACATTATTTGTCTGTGTGTACACTTGTATCTATATGTTACAGCTGTTTATGACAGGGAGGTTTTACATTATGTGTATGTGTGTACACTTATATCTATGCTATACAAGTAAAAGTATCAGATGTAGGTTTTACATTATGTGTCTATGTGTACACTTGTATCTCTGTGATACAGCTGTTTATGACAGGTAGGTTTTACATTATGTGTCTGTGTGTACACTTGTATCAATGTGATACAGCTGTTTATGACAGGTAGGGTTTACATTATGTGTATGTGTGTACACTTCTATCTTTGCTATACAAGTAAATGTATCAGAGGTAGGTTTTACATTATGTGTCTGTGTGTACACTTGTATCTATGTGATACAGCTGTTTTTGACAGGTAGGATTTACAGTATGTGTCTGTATGTACACTTGTATCTATGCTATACAAGTGAAAGTATGAGAGATAGGTTTAACATTATGTGTCTATGTGTACACTTGTATCTATGTGATACAGCTGTTTATGACAGGTAAGTTTTACATTATGTGTCTGTGTTTACACTTGTATCTATGCTATAGAGGTGAATGTATCAGAGGTAAGTTTTAGATTATGTGTCTATGTGTACACTTGTATCTATGTGATACAGCTGTTTATGACAGGTAAGTTTTACATTATGTGTCTGTTTGTAGACTTGTATCTATGTGAAACAGCTGTTTATGACAGGTAGGTTTTACATATTGTATCTGTGTGTACACTTGTATCTATGCTATACAAGTGAATCTATCAGAGGTAGGTTTTATATTATGTGTCTATGAGTACACTTGTATCTATGAGATACAGATGTTTATGACATGTAAGTTTTACATTATGTGTCTGTTTGTACACTTGTATCTATGTGATACAGCTGTTTATGACAGGTAAGTTTTACATTATGTGTCTGTATGTACACTTGTATCTATGGTATACAGTTGTGTGTATCAGAGATAGGTCTTCCATAATGTGTCTGTGTGTACACTTGTATCTATGTTATACAGCTGTGTTTATCAGATATAGATTTTACATTATGTGTCTATGTGTACACTTGTATCTATGTTATACAGCTGTGTTTATCAGAGATAGGTTTTACATTATGTGTCTGTGTATACACTTGTATCTATGTGATAGAGCTGTTGATGACAGGTAGGTTTTACATTATGTGTCTGTGTGTACAGCTGTATCTATGCTATACGAGTGAATGTATCAGAGGTAGGTTTTACATGATGTGTCTGTGTGTACACTTGTATCTATGTGACACAGCTGTTTATGACAGGTAAGTTTTACATTATGTAACTGTTTGTACACTTGTATCTATGTGATATAGCTATTCATGACAGGTAGGTTTTACATTATGTGTCTGTATGTACACTTGTATCTATGCTATACAGTTGTGTGTATCAGAGATAGGTCTTCCACAATGTGTCTGTATTTACACTTGTATCTATGCTATACAGCTGTGTGTATCAGATATAGATTTTACATTATGTGTCTATGTCTACAGTTGTATCTATGCTATACAAGTGAATGTATCTGAGGTAGGTTTTACATTATGTGTCTATGTGTACACTTGTATCTATGTGATACAGCTGTTTATGACAGGTAGGTTTTACATTATGTGTCTGCGTGTACACTTGTATATTTGCTATACAAGTGTATGTATCAAAGGTAGGTTTTACATTATGTGTCTGCGTGTACACTTGTATCTATGCTATACAAGTGTATCTATCAGAGGTAGGTTTTACATTATGTGTCTGTGTGTACACTTGTATCTATGTGATACAGCTGTTTATGACATGTAAGTTTTACACTATGTGTCTGTTTGTACACTATTATCTATGTGATACAGCTGTTTATGACAGGTAAGTTTTACATTATGTGTCTGTATGTACACTTGTATCTATGCTATACAGTTGTGTGTATCAGAGATAGGTCTTCCATAATGTGTCTGTGTGTACACTTGTGTCTATGCTATACAGCTGTGTGTATCAGATATATTTTTTACATTATGTGTGTATGTGTACACATGTATCTATGTCATACAGCTGTTTATGACAGGTAGGTTTTACATTATGTGTCTGTGTGTACACTTGTATCTATGCTATACGAGTGAATGTATCAGAGGTAGGTTTTACATTATGTGTCTGTGTATACACTTGTATCTATGTGATACAGCTGTTTATGACAGGTAGGTTTGACATTATGTGTCTGTGTGTACACTTGTATCTATGCTATACAAGTGTATGTATCAAAGGTAGGTTTTACATTATGTGTCTGCGTGTACACTTGTATCTATGCTATACAAGTGTATCTATCAGAGGTAGGTTTTACATTATGTGTCTATGTGTACACTTGTATCTATGTGATACGGCTGTTTATGACATGTAAGTTTTACATTATGTGTCTGTTTTTACACTATTATCTCTGTGATACAGCTGTTTATGACAGGTAAGTTTTACATTATGTGTCTGTATGTACACTTGTATCTATGCTATACAGTTGTGTGTATCAGAGATAGGTCGTCCATAATGTGTCTGTGTGTACACTTTTATCTATGCTATACAGCTGTGTGTATCAGATATATTTTTTACATTATGTGTGTATGTGTACACTTGTATCTATGTCATACAGCTGTTTATGACAGGTAGGTTTTACATTATGTGTCTGTGTGGACACTTGTATCTATGCTATACGAGTGAATGTATCAGAGGTAGGTTTTACATTATGTGTCTGTGTATACACTTGTATCTTTGTGATACAGCTGTTTATGACAGGTAGGTTTTACATTATGTGTATGTGTGTACATTTGTATCTATGCTATACGAGTGAATGTATCAGAGGTAGGTTTTACATTATGTGTCTATGTGTACACTTGTATCCATGTGATACAGCTGTTTATGACAGCTAGGTTTTAGATTATGTGTCTATGTGTAGACTTGTATATATGTGATGAAGCTGTTTATGACAGGTGAGTTTTACATTATGTATCTTTGTGTACACTTGTATCTCTGTGATACAGCTGTTTATGACAGGTAGGTTTTACATTATGTCTCTGTGAGTACCCTTGTATCTATGTTATACAGATGTGAGTATCAGAGTGACGTTTTGCATTATGTGTATGTGTGTAAACTTGAATGAATATTCTACAGCTGTGTGTATCAGAGGTAGGTTCCACATTATGTGTCTATGTGTACACTTGTATCTATGTGATGCAGCTGTGTATGAAAGGTAGGTTTTACATTATGTGTCTGTGTGTACACTTGTATCTATGCTATACAAGTGAATGTATCAGAGGTAGGTTTTACATTATGTATCTTCGTGTACACTTGTATCTATGTGATACAGCTGTTTATGACAGGTAGGTTTTACATTATTTGTCTGTGAGTACACTTGTATCTATGTGATACAGCTGTTTATGACAGGTAGGTTTTACATTATGTGTCTTTGTGTACACTTGTATCTATGTGATCCAGCTGTTTAAGACAGGTAAGTTTTACATTATGTGTCTTTGTGTACACTTGTATCTATGTGATACAGCTGTTTATGACAGGTAAGTTTTACATTATGTATCTTTGTGTACACTTGTATCAATGTGATACAGCTGTTTATGACAGGTAGGTTTGACATTATTGTCTGTGAGTACACTTGTATCTATGTGATACAGCTGTTTATGACAGGTAGGTTTTACATTATGTGTCTCTGTGTTTGCACTAGTATCTATGCTATACAAGTGAACGTATCGGATGTAGGTTTTACATTATGTGTCTATGTGTACACTTGTATCTCTGTGATACAGCTGTTTATGACTGGTAAGTGTTACATTATGTGTCTGTGTGTACACTTGTATCTATGTGATACATATGTTTATGACAGGTACCTTTTACATTATGTGTCTGTGTGTACACTTGTATCTATGCTATACGAGTGAATGTGTCAGAGGTAGGTTTTACATTATGTGTCTCTGTGTACACTTGTATCTATATGATACAGCTGTTTATGACAGGTAGGTTTTACATTATGTGTCTGTGTGTACACTTGTATCTATGCTATACAAGTGAATGTATCAGAGGTAGGTTTTACATTATGTATCTTCGTGTACACTTGTATCTATGTGATACAGCTGTTTATGACAGGTAGGTTTTACATTATTTGTCTGTGAGTACACTTGTATCTATCTGATACAGCTGTTTATGACAGGTAGGTTTTACATTATGTGTCTTTGTGTACACTTGTATCTATGTGATACAGCTGTTTATGACAGGTAGGTTTTACATTATGTGTCTGTGTGTACACTTGTATCTATGCTATACAAGTGAATGTATCAGAGGTAGGTTTTACAATATGTGTCTGTGTGTACACTTGTATCTATGTGATACAGGTGTTTAAGACAGGTAAGTTTAACATTATGTGTCTTTGTGTACACTTGTACCTATGTGATACAGCTGTTTATGACAGGTAAGTTTTACATTATGTATCTTTGTGTACACTTGTATCTATGTGATACAGCTGTTTATGACAGGTAGGTTTGACTTAATTGTCTGTGAGTACACTTGTATCTATGTGATACAGCTGTTTATGACAGGTAGGTTTGACATTATGTGTCTGTGTGTACACTTGTATCTATGCTATACGAGTGAATGTATCAGAGGTAGGTTTTACATGATGTGTCTGTGTGTACACTTGTATCTATGTGATACAGCTGTTTATGACAGGTAGGTTTTACATTATGTGTCTGTGTGTACACTTGTATCTATGCTATACAAGTGAACGTATCAGGGATAAGTTTTACATTATGTGTCTATGTTACCACTTGTATCTATGCTATACGAGTGAATGTATCTGAGGTAGGTTTTACATTATGTGTCTATGTGTACACTTGTATCTATGTGATACAGCTGTTGATGACAGGTAGGTTTTACATTATGTGTCTGTGTGTACACCTGTATCTATGCTATACGAGTGAATGTATCAGAGGTAGGTTTTACATGATGTGTCTGTGTGTACACTTGTATCTATGTGATACAGCTGTGTTTATCAGAGATAGGTTTTACATTATGTGTCTGTGTATACACTTGTATCTATGTGATAGAGCTGTTGATGACAGGTAGGTTTTACATTATGTGTCTGTGTGTACACCTGTATCTATGCTATACGAGTGAATGTATCAGAGGTAGGTTTTACATGATGTGTCTCTGTGTGCACTTGTATCTATGTGATACAGCTGTTTATGACAGGTAGGTTTTACATTGTGTGTCTGTGTGTACACTTGTACCTATGTGATACAGCTGTTTATGACAGGTAGGTTTTACATTATGTGTCTGTGTGTACACTTGTATCTATGTCATAAAGCTGTTTATGACAGGTAGGTTTTACATTATGTGTCTGTGTGTACACCTGTATCTATGCTATACGAGTGAATGTATCAGAGGTAGGTTTTACATGATGTGTCTGTGTGTACACTTGTATCTATGTGATACAGCTGTTTATGACAGGTAGGTTTTACATTATGTGTCGGGGTTTACACTTGTATCTATGCTATACAAGTGAATGTATCAGAGGTAGGTTTTACAATATGTGTCTGTGTGTACACTTGTATCTATGTGATACAGCTGTTTATGACAGGTAGGTTTTACATTATGTGTCTCTGTGTACACTTGTATCTCTGTGATACAGCTGTTTATGACAGGTAGGATTTACATTGTGTGTCTGTGTGTACACTTGTACCTATGTGATACAGCTGTTTATGACAGGTAGGTTTTACATTATGTGTCTGTGTGTACACTTGTATCTATGTCATAAAGCTGTTTATGACAGGTAGGTTTTACATTATGTGTCTGTGTGTACACTTGTATCTATGCTATACGAGTGAATGTACCAGAGGTAGGTTTTACATTATGTGTCTATGTGTACACTTGTATCTATGTGATACAGCTGTTTATGACAGGTAGGTTTTGCATTATGTGCCTTTGTTTACACTTGTATCTATGCTATACAAGTGAATGTATCAGAGGTAGGTTTTACAATAGGTGTCTGTGTGTACACTTGTATCTATGTTATACAGCTGTTTATGACAGGTAGGTTTTACATTATGTGTCTGTGTGAACACATGTATCTATGCTATACAAGTGAAAGTGTGAGAGATAGGTTTTACATTATGTGTCTATGTGTACACTTGTATCTATGCTATACAAGTCAATGTATCAGAGGTAGGTTTTACATAAGGTGTCTGTGTGTTCACTTGTATCTATGTGATACAGCTGTTTATGACAGGTAGCTTTTACATTATGTGTCTGTGTGAACGCTTGTATCTATGCTATACAAGTGAAAGTATGAGAGATAGGTTTTACATTATGTGTCTATGTATACACTTGTATCTATGTGATACAGCTGTTGATGACAGGTAGGTTTTACATTATGTGTCTGTGTGTACACCTGTATCTATGCTATACGAGTGAATGTATCAGAGGTAGGTTTTACATGATGTGTCTGTGTGTACACTTGTATCTATGTGATACAGCTGTGTTTATCAGAGATAGGTTTTACATGATGTGTCTGTGTGTACACTTGTATCTATGTGATAGAGCTGTTGATGACAGGTAGGTTTTACATTATGTGTCTGTGTGTACACCTGTATCTATGCTATACGAGTGAATGTATCAGAGGTAGGTTTTACATGATGTGTCTGTGTGTACACTTGTATCTATGTGATACAGCTGTTTATGATAGGTAGGTTTTACATTATGTGTCTCTGTGTGCACTTGTATCTATGTGATACAGCTGTTTATGACAGGTAGGTTTTACATTGTGTGTCTGTGTGTACACTTGTACCTATGTGATACAGCTGTTTATGACAGGTAGGTTTTACATTATGTGTCTGTGTGTACACTTGTATCTATGTCATCAAGCTGTTTATGACAGGTAGGTTTTACATTATGTATCTGTGTGTACACCTGTATCTATGCTATACGAGTGAATGTATCAGAGGTAGGTTTTACATGATGTGTCTGTGTGTACACTTGTATCTATGTGATACAGCTGTTTATGACAGGTAGGTTTTACATTATGTGTCGTGGTTTACACTTGTATCTATGCTATACAAGTGAATGTATCAGAGGTAGGTTTTACATTATGTGTCTGTGAGTACACTTGTATCGATGTGATACAGCTGTTTATGACAGGTAGGTTTTAGATTATGTGTCTGTTTGTACACTTCTATCTATGCTATACAAGGGAATGTATCAGAGGTAGGTTTTACAATATGTGTCTGTGTGTACACTTGTATCTATGTGATACAGCTGTTTATGACAGGTAGGTTTTACATTATGTGTCTCTGTGTACACTTGTATCTATGTGATACAGCTGTTTATGACAGGTAGGTTTTACATTGTGTGTCTGTGTGTACACTTGTACCTATGTGATACAGCTGTTTATGACAGGTAGGTTTTACATTATGTGTCTGTGTGTACACTTGTATCTATGTCATAAAGCTGTTGATGACAGGTAGGTTTTACATTATGTGTCTGTGTGTACACTTGTATCTATGCTATACGAGTGAATGTACCAGAGGTAGGTTTTACATTATGTGTCTATGTGTACACTTGTATCTATGTGATACAGCTGTTTATGACAGGTAGGTTTTGCATTATGTGCCTGTGTTTACACTTGTATCTATGCTATACAAGTGAATGTATCAGAGGTAGGTTTTACAATAGGTGTCTGTGTGTACACTTGTACCTATGTTATACAGCTGTTTATGACAGGTAGGTTTTACATTATGTGTCTGTGTGAACACATGTATCTATGCTATACAAGTGAAAGTGTAAGAGATAGGTTTTACATTATGTGTCTATGTGTACACTTGTATCTATGCTATACAAGTGAATGTATCAGAGGTAGGTTTTACATAAGGTGTCTGTGTGTTCACTTGTATCTATGTGATACAGCTGTTTATGACAGGTAGCTTTTACATTATGTGTCTGTGTGAACACTTGTATCTATGCTATACAAGTGAAAGTATGAGAGATAGGTTTTACATTATGTGTCTATGTATACACTTGTATCTATGTGATACAGCTGTTTATGACAGGTAGGTTTTACATTATGTGTCTGTGTGTACACTTGTATCAATGTGATACAGCTGTTTATGACAGGTAGGTTTTACATTATGTGTATGTGTGTACACTTCTATCTTTGCTATACAAGTAAATGTATCAGAGGTAGGTTTTACATTATGTGTCTATGTGTACACTTGTATATATGTGATACAGCTGTTTATGACAGGCAGGTGTTACATTAGGTGTCTGTGTGTACACTTGTATCTATGCTATACAAGTGAATGTATCAGAGGTAGGTTTTACAATATGTGTCTGTGTGTACACTTGTATCTATGTGATACAGCTGTTTATGACAGGTAAATTTTACATTATGTGTTTGTTTGTACTCTTGTATCTATGTGATAGAGCTGTTTATGACAGGTAGGTTTTACATTATGTGTCTGTGTGTACACTTGTATCTATGCTATACAGTTGTGTGTATCAGAGATAGGTTTTACATTATGTGTCTATGTGTACACTTATATCTATGTTATACAGCTGTTTATGACAGGTAAGTTTTACATTATGTGTCTGTGGGTACACTTGTATCTGTGTGATACAGCTGTTTATGAGAGGTTAGTTTTACATTATGTGTCTGTGTGTACACTTGTATATATGCTATACAAGTGAATGTATCAGAGGTAGGTTTTACATTATGTGTCTATGTGTACATTGGTATCTATGTTATAAAGCTGTGTTTATCAGAGGTAGGTTTTACGTTATGTGTCTGTGTGAACACTTGTATCTATGTGATACAGCTGTTTATGACAGGTAGTTTTTACATTATGTGTCTGTGTGTACACTTGTATCTATGCTATACAAGTGAATGTATCAGAGGTAGGATTTACATCATGTGTCTATGTGTACACTTGTATCTATGTGATACAGCTGTTTCTGACAGTTAGGTTTTACATTATGTGTCTGTGGTTACACTTGTATCTATGCTATACAAGTGAATATATCAGAGGTAAGTTTTACATTATGTGTCTATTTGTACACTTGTATCAATGTGATACAGCTGTTTATGACAGGTAAGTTTTACATTATGTGTCTGTTTGTACACTTGTATCTATGCTATACACGTGAATGTATCAGAGGTAAGTTTTACATTATGTGTCTATTTGTACACTTGTATGTATGTGATACAGCTGTTTATGACAGGTAGGTTTTACATGATGTGTCTGTGTGTACACTTGTATCTATGCTATACAAGTGAATCTATCAGAGGTAGGTTTTACATTATGTGTCTATGTGTACACTTGTATCTATGTGATACAGATATTTATGACATGTAAGTTTTACATTATGTGTCTGTTTGTACACTTGTATCTATGTGATACAGCTGTTTATGACAGGTAAGTTTTACATTATGTGTCTGTATGTACACTTGTATCTATGCTATACATTTGTGTGTATCAGAGATAGGTGTTCCATAATGTGTCTGTGTGTACACTTGTATCTATGTTATATAGCTGTGTTTATCAGATATAGATTTTACATTATGTGTCTGTGTATACACTTGTATCTATGTGATACAGCTGTTTATGACAGGTAGGTTTTACATTATGTGTCTATGTGTACACTTGTATCTATGTGATACAGCTGTTTATGACACGTAACATTTATATGATGTGTCTGTTTGTATACTTGTATCTATGTGACACAGCTGTTTATGACAGGTAAGTTTTACATTATGTAACTGTTTGTACACTTGTATCTGTGTGATATAGCTATTCATGACAGGTAGGTTTTACATTATGTGTCTGTATGTACACTTGTATCTATGCTATACAGTTGTGTGTATCGGATATAGATTTTACATTATGTGTCTATGTCTACAGTTGTATCTATGCTATACAAGTGAATGTATCTGAGGTAGGTTTTACATTATGTGTCTATGTGTACACTTGTATCTATGTGATACAGCTGTTTATGACAGGTAGGTTTTACATTATGTGTCTGCGTGTACACTTGTATATTTGCTATACAAGTGTATGTATCAAAGGTAGGTTTTACATTATGTGTCTGCGTGTACACTTGTATCTATGCTATACAAGTGTATCTATCAGAGGTAGGTTTTACATTATGTGTCTGTGTGTACACTTGTATCTATGTGATACAGCTGTTTATGACATGTAAGTTTTACACTATGTGTCTGTTTGTACACTATAATCTATGTGATACAGCTGTTTATGACAGGTAAGTTTTACATTATGTGTCTGTATGTACACTTGTATCTATGCTATACAGTTGTGTGTATCAGAGATAGGTCTTCCATAATGTGTCTGTGTGTACACTTGTGTCTATGCTATACAGCTGTGTGTATCAGATATATTTTTTACATTATGTGTGAATGTGTACACATGTATCTATGTCATACAGCTGTTTATGACAGGTAGGTTTTACATTATGTGTCTGTGTGTACACTTGTATCTATGCTATACGAGTGAATGTATCAGAGGTAGGTTTTACATTATGTGTCTGTGTATACACTTGTATCTATGTGATACAGCTGTTTATGACAGGTAGGTTTGACATTATGTGTCTGTGTGTACACTTGTATCTATGCTATACAAGTGTATGTATCAAAGGTAGGTTTTACATTATGTGTCTGCGTGTACACTTGTATCTATGCTATACAAGTGTATCTATCAGAGGTAGGTTTTACATTATGTGTCTGTGTGTACACTTGTATCTATGTGATACAGCTGTTTATGACATGTAAGTTTTACATTATGTGTCTGTTTTTACACTATTATCTCTGTGATATAGCTGTTTATGACAGGTAAGTTTTACATTATGTGTATGTATGTACACTTGTATCTATGCTATACAGTTGTGTGTATCAGAGATAGGTCTTCCATAATGTGTCTGTGTGTACACTTTTATCTATGCTATACAGCTGTGTGTATCAGATATATTTTTTACATTATGTGTGTATGTGTACACTTGTATCTATGTCATACAGCTGTTTATGACAGGTAGGTTTTACATTATGTGTATGTGTGTACAATTGTATCTATGCTATACGAATGAATGTATCAGAGGTAGGTTTTACATTATGTGTCTGTGTATACACTTGTATCTATGTGATACAGCTGTTTATGACAGGTAGGTTTTACATTATGTGTGTGTGTACACTTGTATCTATGCTATACGAGTGAATGTATCAGAGGTAGGTTTTACATTATGTGTCTATGTGTACACTTGTATCTATGTGATACAGCTGTTTATGACAGCTAGGTTTTACATTATGTGTCTATGTGTACACTTGTATATATGTGATGAAGCTGTTTATGACAGGTGAGTTTTACATTAAGTATCTTTGTGTACACTTGTATCTCTGTGATACAGCTGTTTATGACAGGTAGGTTTTACATTATGTCTCTGTGAGTACCCTTGTATCTATGTTATACAGATGTGAGTATCAGAGTGACGTTTTGCATTATGTGTATGTGTGTGAACTTGAATGAATATTCTACAGCTGTGTGTATCAGAGGTAGGTTCCACATTATGTGTCTATGTGTACACTTGTATCTATGTGATGCAGCTGTGTATGAAAGGTAGGTTTTACATTATGTGTCTGTGTGTACACTTGTATCTATGCTATACAAGTGAATGTATCAGAGGTAGGTTTTACATTATGTATCTTCGTGTACACTTGTATCTATGTGATACAGCTGTTTATGAAAGGTAGGTTTTACATTATGTGTCTTTGTGTACACTTGTATCTATGTGATCCAGCTGTTTAAGACAGGTAAGTTTTACATTATGTGTCTTTGTGTACACTTGTATCTATGTGATACAGCTGTTTATGACAGGTAAGTTTTACATTATGTATCTTTGTGTACACTTGTATCAATGTGATACAGCTGTTTATGACAGGTAGGTTTGACATTATTGTCTGTGAGTACACTTGTATCTATGTGATACAGCTGTTTATGACTGGTAGGTTTTACATTATGTGTCTCTGTGTTTGCACTAGTATCTATGCTATACAAGTGAACGTATCAGATGTAGGTTTTACATTATGTGTCTATGTGTACACTTGTATCTCTGTGATACAGCTGTTTATGACTGGTAAGTGTTACATTATGTGTCTGTGTGTACACTTGTATCTATGTGATACATATGTTTATGACATATAGCTTTTATGACATGTAGCTTTTACATTATGTGTCTGTGTGTACACTTGTATCTATGCTATACGAGTGAATGTGTCAGAGGTAGGTTTTACATTATGTGTCTCTGTGTACACTTGTATCTATATGATACAGCTGTTTATGACAGGTAGGTTTTACATTATGTGTCTGTGTGTACACTTGTATCTATGTTATACAAGTGAATGTATCAGAGGTAGGTTTTACATTATGTATCTTCGTGTACACTTGTATCTATGTGATACAGCTGTTTATGACAGGTAGGTTTTACATTATTTGTCTGTGAGTACACTTGTATCTATCTGATACAGCTGTTTATGACAGGTAGGTTTTACATTATGTGTCTTTGTGTACACTTGTATCTATGTGATACAGCTGTTTAAGACAGGTAAGTTTTACATTATGTGTCTGTGTGTACACTTGTATCTATGCTATACAAGTGAATGTATCAGAGATAGGTTTTACAATATGTGTCTGTGTGTACACTTGTATCTATGTGATACAGGTGTTTAAGACAGGTAAGTTTAACATTATGTGTCTTTGTGTACACTTGTATCTATGTGATACAGCTGTTTATGACAGGTAGGTTTTACATTATGTATCTTTGTGTACACTTGTATCTATGTGATACAGCTGTTTATGACAGGTAGGTTTGACTTAATTGTCTGTGAGTACACTTGTATCTATGTGATACAGCTGTTTATGACAGGTAGGTTTTACATTATGTGTCTGTGTGTACACTTGTATCTATGCTATACGAGTGAATGTATCAGAGATAGGTTTTACATGATGTGTCTGTGTGTACACTTGTATCTATGTGATACAGCTGTTTATGACAGGTAGGTTTTACATTATGTGTCTGTGTGTACACTTGTATCTATGCTATACAAGTGAACGTATGAGGGATAAGTTTTACATTATGTGTCTATGTTACCACTTGTATCTATGTGATACAGCTGTTTATGACAGGTAAGTTTTACATTATGTGTCTGTGTGTACACTTGTATCTATGTGATACAGCTGTTTATGACAGGTAGGTTTTACATTATGTATCTGCGTGTACACTTATATATATGCTATAAAAGTGAATGTATCAGAGGTAGGTTTTACATTATGTGTCTGTGTGTACACTTGTATCTATGTGATACAGCTGTTTCTGACAGTTAGGTTTTACATTATGTGTCTGTGTTTACACTTGTATCTATGCTATACAAGTGAATGTATCAGAGGTAAGTTTTACATTATGTGTCTATTTGTACACTTGTATCAATGTGATACAGCTGTTTATGACAGGTAAGTTTTACATTATGTGTCTGTTTGTACACTTGTATCTATGCTATACAAGTGAATGTATCAGAGGTAAGTTTTACTTTATGTGTCTATTTGTACACTTGTATCTTTGTGATACAGCTGTTTATGACTGGTAAGTTTTACATGATGTGTCTGTGTGTACACTTGTATCTATGCTATACAAGTGAATCTATCAGAGGTAGGTTTTACAGTATGTGTCTGTGTATACACTTGTATCTATGTGATACAGCTGTTTATGACAGGTAGGTTTGACATTATGTGTCTGTGTGTACACTTGTATCTATGCTATGCAAGTGTATGTATCAAAGGTAGGTTTTACATTATGTGTCTGCGTGTACACTTGTATCTATGCTATACAAGTGTATCTATCAGAGGTAGGTTTTACATTATGTGTCTATGTGTACACTTGTATCTATGTGATACAGCTGTTTATGACATGTAAGTTTTACATTATGTGTCTTTTTTTACACTATTATCTCTGTGATACAGCTGTTTATGACAGGTAAGTTTTACATTATGTGTCTGTATGTACCCTTGTATCTATGCTATACAGTTGTGTGTATCAGAGATAGGTCTTCCATAATGTGTCTGTGTGTACACTTTTATCTATGCTATACAGCTGTGTGTATCAGATATATTTTTTACATTATGTGTGTATGTGTACACATGTATCTATGTCATACAGCTGTTTATGACAGGTAGGTTTTACATTATGTGTCTGTGTGTACACTTGTATCTATGCTATACGAGTGAATGTATCAGAGGTAGGTTTTACATTATGTGTCTGTGTATACACTTGTATCTTTGTGATACAGCTGTTTATGACAGGTAGGTTTTACATTATGTGTATGTGTGTACACTTGTATCTATGCTATACGAGTGAATGTATCAGAGGTAGGTTTTACATTATGTGTCTATGTGTACACTTGTATCTATGTGATACAGCTGTTTATGACAGCTAGGTTTTACATTATGTGTCTATGTGTAGACTTGTATATATGTGATGAAGCTGTTTATGACAGGTGAGTTTTACATTATGTATCTTTGTGTACACTTGTATCTCTGTGATACAGCTGTTTATGACAGGTAGGTTTTACATTATGTCTCTGTGAGTACCCTTGTATCTATGTTATACAGATGTGAGTATCAGAGTGACGTTTTGCATTATGTGTATGTGTGTAAACTTGAATGAATATTCTACAGCTGTGTGTATCAGAGGTAGGTTCCACATTATGTGTCTATGTGTACACTTGTATCTATGTGATGCAGCTGTGTATGAAAGGTAGGTTTTACATTATGTGTCTGTGTGTACACTTGTATCTATGCTATACAAGTGAATGTATCAGAGGTAGGTTTTACATTATGTATCTTCGTGTACACTTGTATCTATGTGATACAGCTGTTTATGACAGGTAGGTTTTACATTATTTGTCTGTGAGTACACTTGTATCTATGTGATACAGCTGTTTATGAAAGGTAGGTTTTACATTATGTGTCTTTGTGTACACTTGTATCTATGTGATCCAGCTGTTTAAGACAGGTAAGTTTTACATTATGTGTCTTTGTGTACACTTGTATCTATGTGATACAGCTGTTTATGACAGGTAAGTTTTACATTATGTATCTTTGTGTACACTTGTATCAATGTGATACAGCTGTTTATGACATGTAAGTTTTACATTATGTGTCTTTTTTTACACTATTATCTCTGTGATACAGCTGTTTATGACAGGTAAGTTTTACATTATGTGTCTGTATGTACCCTTGTATCTATGCTATACAGTTGTGTGTATCAGAGATAGGTCTTCCATAATGTGTCTGTGTGTACACTTTTATCTATGCTATACAGCTGTGTGTATCAGATATATTTTTTACATTATGTGTGTATGTGTACACATGTATCTATGTCATACAGCTGTTTATGACAGGTAGGTTTTACATTATGTGTCTGTGTGTACACTTGTATCTATGCTATACGAGTGAATGTATCAGAGGTAGGTTTTACATTATGTGTCTGTGTATACACTTGTATCTTTGTGATACAGCTGTTTATGACAGGTAGGTTTTACATTATGTGTATGTGTGTACACTTGTATCTATGCTATACGAGTGAATGTATCAGAGGTAGGTTTTACATTATGTGTCTATGTGTACACTTGTATCTATGTGATACAGCTGTTTATGACAGCTAGGTTTTACATTATGTGTCTATGTGTAGACTTGTATATATGTGATGAAGCTGTTTATGACAGGTGAGTTTTACATTATGTATCTTTGTGTACACTTGTATCTCTGTGATACAGCTGTTTATGACAGGTAGGTTTTACATTATGTCTCTGTGAGTACCCTTGTATCTATGTTATACAGATGTGAGTATCAGAGTGACGTTTTGCATTATGTGTATGTGTGTAAACTTGAATGAATATTCTACAGCTGTGTGTATCAGAGGTAGGTTCCACATTATGTGTCTATGTGTACACTTGTATCTATGTGATGCAGCTGTGTATGAAAGGTAGGTTTTACATTATGTGTCTGTGTGTACACTTGTATCTATGCTATACAAGTGAATGTATCAGAGGTAGGTTTTACATTATGTATCTTCGTGTACACTTGTATCTATGTGATACAGCTGTTTATGACAGGTAGGTTTTACATTATTTGTCTGTGAGTACACTTGTATCTATGTGATACAGCTGTTTATGAAAGGTAGGTTTTACATTATGTGTCTTTGTGTACACTTGTATCTATGTGATCCAGCTGTTTAAGACAGGTAAGTTTTACATTATGTGTCTGTGTGTACACTTGTATCTATGTGATACAGCTGTTTATGACAGGTAAGTTTTACATTATGTATCTTTGTGTACACTTGTATCAATGTGATACAGCTGTTTATGATAGGTAGGTTTGACATTATTGTCTGTGAGTACACTTGTATCTATGTGATACAGCTGTTTATGACTGGTAGGTTTTACATTATGTGTCTCTGTGTTTGCACTAGTATCTATGCTATACAAGTGAACGTATCAGATGTAGGTTTTACATTATGTGTCTATGTGTACACTTGTATCTCTGTGATACAGCTGTTTATGACTGGTAAGTGTTACATTATGTGTCTGTGTGTACACTTGTATCTATGTGATACATATGTTTGTGAAAGGTAGCTTTTACATTATGTGTCTGTGTGTACACTTGTATCTATGCTATACGAGTGAATGTGTCAGAGGTAGGTTTTACATGATGTGTCTGTGTGTACACTTGTATCTATATGATACAGCTGTTTATGACAGGTAGGTTTTACATTATGTGTCTGTGTGTACACTTGTATCTATGTTATACAAGTGAATGTATCAGAGGTAGGTTTTACATTATGTATCTTCGTGTACACTTGTATCTATGTGATACAGCTGTTTATGACAGGTAGGTTTTACATTATTTGTCTGTGAGTACACTTGTATCTATCTGATACAGCTGTTTATGACAGGTAGGTTTTACATTATGTGTCTTTGTGTACACTTGTATCTATGTGATACAGCTGTTTAAGACAGGTAAGTTTTACATTATGTGTCTGTGTGTACACTTGTATCTATGCTATACAAGTGAATGTATCAGAGGTAGGTTTTACAATATGTGTCTGTGTGTACACTTGTATCTATGTGATACAGGTGTTTAAGACAGGTAAGTTTAACATTATGTGTCTTTGTGTACACTTGTATCTATGTGATACAGCTGTTTATGACAGGTAAGTTTTACATTATGTATCTTTGTGTACACTTGTATCTATGTGATACAGCTGTTTATGACAGGTAGGTTTGACTTAATTGTCTGTGAGTACACTTGTATCTATGTGATACAGCTGTTTATGACAGGTAGGTTTTACATTATGTGTCTGTGTGTACACTTGTATCTATGCTATACGAGTGAATGTATCAGAGGTAGGTTTTACATGATGTGTCTGTGTGTACACTTGTATCTATGTGATACAGCTGTTTATGACAGGTAGGTTTTACATTATGTGTCTGTGTGTACACTTGTATCTATGCTATACAAGTGAACGTATGAGGGATAAGTTTTACATTATGTGTCTATGTTACCACTTGTATCTATGTGATACAGCTGTTTATGACAGGTAAGTTTTACATTATGTGTCTGTGTGTACACTTGTATCTATGTGATACAGCTGTTTATGACAGGTAGGTTTTACATTATGTGTCTGCGTGTACACTTGTATATATGCTATAAAAGTGAATGTATCAGAGGTAGGTTTTACATTATGTGTCTATTTGTACACTTGTATCAATGTGATACAGCTGTTTATGACAGGTAAGTTTTACATTATGTGTCTGTTTGTACACTTGTATCTATGCTATACAAGTGAATGTATCAGAGGTAAGTTTTACTTTATGTGTCTATTTGTACACTTGTATCTATGTGATACAGCTGTTTATGACTGGTAAGTTTTACATGATGTGTCTGTGTGTACACTTGTATCTATGCTATACAAGTGAATCTATCAGAGGTAGGTTTTACAGTATGTGTCTGTGTATACACTTGTATCTATGTGATACAGCTGTTTATGACAGGTAGGTTTGACATTATGTGTCTGTGTGTACACTTGTATCTATGCTATACAAGTGTATCTATCAGAGGTAGGTTTTACATTATGTGTCTATGTGTACACTTGTATCTATGTGATACAGCTGTTTATGACATGTAAGTTTTACATTATGTGTCTTTTTTTACACTATTATCTCTGTGATACAGCTGTTTATGACAGGTAAGTTTTACATTATGTGTCTGTATGTACCCTTGTATCTATGCTATACAGTTGTGTGTATCAGAGATAGGTCTTCCATAATGTGTCTGTGTGTACACTTTTATCTATGCTATACAGCTGTGTGTATCAGATATATTTTTTACATTATGTGTGTATGTGTACACATGTATCTATGTCATACAGCTGTTTATGACAGGTAGGTTTTACATTATGTGTCTGTGTGTACACTTGTATCTATGTGATACAGCTGTTTATGACATGTAAGTTTTACACTATGTGTCTGTTTGTACACTATTATCTATGTCATACAGCTGTTTATGACAGGTAAGTTTTACATTATGTGTCTGTGTGTACACTTGTATCTATGCTATACGAGTGAATGTATCAGAGGTAGGTTTTACATTATGTGTCTGTGTATACACTTGTATCTTTGTGATACAGCTGTTTATGACAGGTAGGTTTTACATTATGTGTATGTGTGTACACTTGTATCTATGCTATACGAGTGAATGTATCAGAGGTAGGTTTTACATTATGTGTCTATGTGTACACTTGTATCTATGTGATACAGCTGTTTATGACAGCTAGGTTTTACATTATGTGTCTATGTGTAGACTTGTATATATGTGATGAAGCTGTTTATGACAGGTGAGTTTTACATTATGTATCTTTGTGTACACTTGTATCTCTGTGATACAGCTGTTTATGACAGGTAGGTTTTACATTATGTCTCTGTGAGTACCCTTGTATCTATGTTATACAGATGTGAGTATCAGAGTGACGTTTTGCATTATGTGTATGTGTGTAAACTTGAATGAATATTCTACAGCTGTGTGTATCAGAGGTAGGTTCCACATTATGTGTCTATGTGTACACTTGTATCTATGTGATGCAGCTGTGTATGAAAGGTAGGTTTTACATTATGTGTCTGTGTGTACACTTGTATCTATGCTATACAAGTGAATGTATCAGAGGTAGGTTTTACATTATGTATCTTCGTGTACACTTGTATCTATGTGATACAGCTGTTTATGACAGGTAGGTTTTACATTATTTGTCTGTGAGTACACTTGTATCTATGTGATACAGCTGTTTATGAAAGGTAGGTTTTACATTATGTGTCTTTGTGTACACTTGTATCTATGTGATCCAGCTGTTTAAGACAGGTAAGTTTTACATTATGTGTCTTTGTGTACACTTGTATCTATGTGATACAGCTGTTTATGACAGGTAAGTTTTACATTATGTATCTTTGTGTACACTTGTATCAATGTGATACAGCTGTTTATGACAGGTAGGTTTGACATTATTGTCTGTGAGTACACTTGTATCTCTGTGATACAGCTGTTTATGACTGGTAAGTGTTACATTATGTGTCTGTGTGTACACTTGTATCTATGTGATACATATGTTTGTGAAAGGTAGCTTTTACATTATGTGTCTGTGTGTACACTTGTATCTATGCTATACGAGTGAATGTGTCAGAGGTAGGTTTTACATTATGTGTCTCTGTGTACACTTGTATCTATATGATACAGCTGTTTATGACAGGTAGGTTTTACATTATGTGTCTGTGTGTACACTTGTATCTATGTTATACAAGTGAATGTATCAGAGGTAGGTTTTACATTATGTATCTTCGTGTACACTTGTATCTATGTGATACAGCTGTTTATGACAGGTAGGTTTTACATTATTTGTCTGTGAGTACACTTGTATCTATCTGATACAGCTGTTTATGACAGGTAGGTTTTACATTATGTGTCTTTGTGTACACTTGTATCTATGTGATACAGCTGTTTAAGACAGGTAAGTTTTACATTATGTGTCTGTGTGTACACTTGTATCTATGCTATACAAGTGAATGTATCAGAGGTAGGTTTTACAATATGTGTCTGTGTGTACACTTGTATCTATGTGATACAGGTGTTTAAGACAGGTAAGTTTAACATTATGTGTCTTTGTGTACACTTGTATCTATGTGATACAGCTGTTTATGACAGGTAGGTTTGACTTAATTGTCTGTGAGTACACTTGTATCTATGTGATACAGCTGTTTATGACAGGTAGGTTTTACATTATGTGTCTGTGTGTACACTTGTATCTATGCTATACGAGTGAATGTATCAGAGGTAGGTTTTACATGATGTGTCTGTGTGTACACTTGTATCTATGTGATACAGCTGTTTATGACAGGTAGGTTTTACATTATGTGTCTGTGTGTACACTTGTATCTATGCTATACAAGTGAACGTATGAGGGATAAGTTTTACATTATGTGTCTATGTTACCACTTGTATCTATGTTATACAGCTGTTTATGACAGGTAAGTTTTACATTATGTGTCTGTGTGTACACTTGTATCTATGTGATACAGCTGTTTATGACAGGTAGGTTTTACATTATGTGTCTGCGTGTACACTTGTATATATGCTATAAAAGTGAATGTATCAGAGGTAGGTTTTACATTATGTGTCTATTTGTACACTTGTATCAATGTGATACAGCTGTTTATGACAGGTAAGTTTTACATTATGTGTCTGTTTGTACACTTGTATCTATGCTATACAAGTGAATGTATCAGAGGTAGGTTTTACATTATGTGTCTATGTGTACACTTGTATCTATGTGATACAGATGTTTATGACATGTAAGTTTTACATTATGTGTCTGTTTGTACACTTGTATCTATGTGATACAGCTGTTTATGACAGGTAAGTTTTACATTATGTGTCTGTATGTACACTTGTATCTATGCTATACATTTGTGTGTATCAGAGATAGGTGTTCCATAATGTGTCTGTGTGTACACTTGTATCTATGTTATATAGCTGTGTTTATCAGATATAGATTTTACATTATGTGTCTGTGTATACACTTGTATCTATGTGATACAGCTGTTTATGACAGGTAGGTTTTACATTATGTGTCTCTGTGTACACTTGTATCTGTGGTATACGAGTGAATGTATCAGAGGTAGGTTTTACATTATGTGTCTATGTGTACACTTGTATCTATGTGATACAGCTGTTTATGACACGTAACATTTACATGATGTGTCTGTTTGTATACTTGTATCTATGTGACACAGCTGTTTATGACAGGTAAGTTTTACATTATGTAACTGTTTGTACACTTGTATCTATGTGATATAGCTATTCATGACAGGTAGGTTTTACATTATGTGTCTGTATGTACACTTGTATCTATGCTATACAGTTGTGTGTATCAGAGATAGGTCTTCCACAATGTGTCTGTATTTACACTTGTATCTATGCTATACAGCTGTGTGTATCAGATATAGATTTTACATTATGTGTCTATGTCTAAACTTGTATCTATGCTATACGAGTGAATGTATCTGAGGTAGGTTTTACATTATGTGTCTATGTGTACACTTGTATCTATGTGATACAGCTGTTTATGACAGGTAGGTTTTACATTATGTGTCTGCGTGTACACTTGTATATTTGCTATACAAGTGTATGTATCAAAGGTAGGTTTTACATTATGTGTCTGCGTGTACACTTGTATCTATGCTATACAAGTGTATCTATCAGAGGTAGGTTTTACATTATGTGTCTGTGTGTACACTTGTATCTATGTGATACAGCTGTTTATGACATGTAAGTTTTACACTATGTGTCTGTTTGTACACTATTATCTATGTGATACAGCTGTTTATGACAGGTAAGTTTTACATTATGTGTCTGTATGTACACTTGTATCTATGCTATACAGTTGTGTGTATCAGAGATAGGTCTTCCATAATGTGTCTGTGTGTACACTTGTGTCTATGCTATACAGCTGTGTGTATCAGATATATTTTTTACATTATGTGTGTATGTGTACACATGTATCTATGTCATACAGCTGTTTATGACAGGTAGGTTTTACATTATGTGTCTGTGTGTACACTTGTATCTATGCTATACGAGTGAATGTATCAGAGGTAGGTTTTACATTATGTGTCTGTGTATACACTTGTATCTATGTGATACAGATGTTTATGACAGGTAGGTTTGACATTATGTGTCTGTGTGTACACTTGTATCTATGGTATAGGAGTGTATGTATCAAAGGTAGGTTTTACATTATGTGTCTGCGTGTACACTTGTATCTATGCTATACAAGTGTATCTATCAGAGGTAGGTTTTACATTATGTGTCTATGTGTACACTTGTATCTATGTGATACAGCTGTTTATGACATGTAAGTTTTACATTATGTGTCTGTTTTTACACTATTATCTATGTGATACAGCTGTTTATGACAGGTAAGTTTTACATTATGTGTCTGTATGTACACTTGTATCTATGCTATACAGTTGTGTGTATCAGAGATAGGTCTTCCATAATGTGTCTGTGTGTACACTTTTATCTATGCTATACAGCTGTGTGTATCAGATATATTTTTTACATTATGTGTGTATGTGTACACTTGTATCTATGTCATACAGGTGTTTATGACATGTAGGTTTTACATTATGTGTCTGTGTGTACACTTGTATCTATGCTATACGAGTGAATGTATCAGAGGTAGGTTTTACATTATGTGTCTGTATATACACTTGTATCTATGTGATACAGCTGTTTATGACAGGTAGGTTTTACATTATGTGTATGTGTGTACACTTGTATCTATGCTATACGAGTGAATGTATCTGAGGTAGGTTTTACATTATGTGTCTATGTGTACACTTGTATCTATGTGATACAGCTGTTTATGACAGCTAGGTTTTACATTATGTGTCTATGTGTCGACTTGTATATATGTGATGAAGCTGTTTATGACAGGTGAGTTTTACATTATGTATCTTTGTGTACACTTGTATCTCTGTGATACAGCTGTTTATGACAGGTAGGTTTTACATTATGTCTCTGTGAGTACCCTTGTATCTATGTTATACAGATGTGAGTATCAGAGTGACGTTTTGCATTATGTGTATGTGTGTAAACTTGAATGAATATTCTACAGCTGTGTGTATCAGAGGTAGGTTCCACATTATGTGTCTATGCGTACACTTGTATCTATGTGATGCAGCTGTGTATGAAAGGTAGGTTTTACATTATGTGTCTGTGTGTACACTTGTATCTATGCTATACAAGTGAATGTATCAGAGGTAGGTTTTACATTATGTATCTTCGTGTACACTTGTATCTATGTGATACAGCTGTTTATGACAGGTAGGTTTTACATTATTTGTCTGTGAGTACACTTGTATCTATGTGATACAGCTGTTTATGACAGGTAGGTTTTACATTATGTGTCTTTGTGTACACTTGTATCTATGTGATCCAGCTGTTTAAGACAGGTAAGTTTTACATTATGTGTCTTTGTGTACACTTGTATCTATGTGATACAGCTGTTTATGACAGGTAAGTTTTACATTATGTATCTTTGTGTACACTTGTATCAATGTGATACAGCTGTTTATGACAGGTAGGTTTGACATTATTGTCTGTGAGTACACTTGTATCTATGTGATACAGCTGTTTATGACTGGTAGGTTTTACATTATGTGTCTCTGTGTTTGCACTAGTATCTATGCTATACAAGTGAACGTATCAGATGTAGGTTTTACATTATGTGTCTATGTGTACACTTGTATCTCTGTGATACAGCTGTTTATGACTGGTAAGTGTTACATTATGTGTCTGTGTGTACACTTGTATCTATGTGATACATATGTTTATGACAGGTAGCTTTTACATTATGTGTCTGTGTGTACACTTGTATCTATGCTATACGAGTGAATGTGTCAGAGGTAGGTTTTACATTATGTGTCTCTGTGTACACTTGTATCTATATGATACAGCTGTTTATGACAGGTAGGTTTTACATTATGTGTCTGTGTGTACACTTGTATCTATGCTATACAAGTGAATGTGTCAGAGGTAGGTTTTACATTATGTATCTTCGTGTACACTTGTATCTATGTGATACAGCTGTTTATGACAGGTAGGTTTTACATTATTTGCCTGTGAGTACACTTGTATCTATCTGATACAGCTGTTTATGACAGGTAGGTTTTACATTATGTGTCTGTGTGTACACTTGTATCTATGTGATACAGCTGTTTAAGACAGGTAAGTTTTACATTATGTGTCTGTGTGTACACTTGTATCTATGCTATACGAGTGAATGTATCAGAGGTAGGTTTTACAATATGTGTCTGTGTGTACACTTGTATCTATGTGATACAGGTGTTTAAGACAGGTAAGTTTAACATTATGTGTCTTTGTGTACACTTGTATCTATGTGATACAGCTGTTTATGACAGGTAAGTTTTACATTATGTATCTTTGTGTACACTTGTATCTATGTGATACAGCTGTTTATGACAGGTAGGTTTGACTTAATTGTCTGTGAGTACACTTGTATCTATGTGATACAGCTGTTTATGACAGGTAGGTTTTACATTATGTGTCTCTGTGTACACTTGTATCTATATGATACAGCTGTTTATGACAGGTAGGTTTTACATGATGTGTCTGTGTGTACACTTGTATCTATGCTATACGAGTGAATGTATCAGAGGTAGGTTTTACTTGATGTGTCTGTGTGTACACTTGTATCTATGTGATACAGCTGTTTATGACAGGTAGGTTTTACATTATGTGTCTGTGTGTACACTTGTATCTATGCTATACAAGTGAATGTATGAGGGATAAGTTTTACATTATGTGTCTATGTGACCAGTTGTATCTATGTGATACAGCTGTTTATGACAGGTAAGTTTTACATTATGTGTCTGTTTGTACACTTGTATCTATGTGATACAGCTGTTTATGACATGTAGGTTTTACATTATGTGTCTGTGTGTACATTTGTATCTATGCTATACAAGTGAATCTATCAGAGGTAGGTTTTACATTATGTGTCTATGTGTACACTTGTATCTATGTGATACAGCTGTTTATGACAGGTAAGTTTTACATTATGTGTCTGTTTGTACACTTGTATCTATGTGATACAGCTGTTTATGACATGTAGGTTTTACATTATGTGTCTGTGTGTACGTTTGTATCTATGCTATACAAGTGAATCTATCAGAGGTAGGTTTTACATTATGTGTCTATGTGTACACTTGTATCTATGTGATACAGCTGTTTATGACAGGTAAGTTTTACATTATGTGTCTGTTTGTACACTTGTATCTATGTGATACAGCTGTTTATGACAGGTAAGTTTTACATTATGTATCTTTGTGTACACTTGTATCTATTTGATACAGCTGTTTATGACAGGTAGGTTTGACATTATTGTCTGTGAGTACACTTGTATCTATGTGATACAGCTGTTTATGACTGGTAGGTTTTACATTATGTGTCTGTGTGTACACTTGTATCTATGCTATACAAGTGAACGTATCAGATGTAGGTTTTACATTATGTGTCTATGTATACACTTGTATCTTTGTGATACAGCTGTTTATGACTGGTAAGTGTTACATTATGTGTCTGTGTGTACACTTGTATCTATGTGATACAGATGTTTATGAGAGGTAGCTTTTACATTATGTGTCTGTGTGTACACTTGTATCTATGCTATACGAGTGAATGTGTCAGAGGTAGGTTTTACATTATGTGTCTCTGTGTACACTTGTATCTATATGATACAGCTGTTTATGACAGGTAGGTTTTATATTATGTGTCTGTGTGTACACTTGTATCTATGCTATACGAGTGAATGTATCAGAGGTAGGTTTTACATGATGTGTCTGTGTGTACACTTGTATTTATGTGATACAGCTGTTTATGACAGGTAGGTTTTACATTATGTGTCTGTGTGTACACTTGTATCTATGCTATACAATTGAACGTATGAGGGATAAGTTTTACATTATGTGTCTATGTGTACACTTGTATCTATGTGATACAGCTGTTTATGACAGGTAAGTTTTACATTATGTGTCTGTATGTACACTTGTATCTTTGTGATACAGCTGTTTATGACAGGTAGGTTTTACATTATGTGTCTGCGTGTACACTTGTATATATGCTATAAAAGTGAATGTATCAGAGGTAGGTTTGACATTATGTGTCTGTGTGTACACTTGTATCTATGTGATACAGCTGTTTGTGACAGGTAAGTTTTACATTATGTGTCTGTTTGTACACTTGTATCTATGTGATACAGCTGTTTATGACAGGTAAGTTTTACATTATGTATCTTTGTGTACACTTGTATCTATGTGATACAGCTGTTTATGACAGGTAGGTTTGACATTATTGTCTGTGAGTACACTTGTATCTATGTGATACAGCTGTTTATGACTGGTAGGTTTTACATTATGTGTCTGTGTGTACACTTGTATCTATGCTATACAAGTGAACGTATCAGATGTAGGTTTTACATTATGTGTCTATGTGTACACTTGTATCTTTGTGATACAGCTGTTTATGATTGGTAAGTGTTACATTATGTGTCTGTGTGTACACTTGTATCTATATGATACAGATGTTTATGAGATGTAGCTTTTACATTATGTGTCTGTGTGTACACTTGTATCTATGCTATACGAGTGAATGTGTCAGAGGTAGGTTTTACATTATGTGTCTCTGTGTACACTTGTATCTATATGATACAGCTGTTTATGACAGGTAGGTTTTACATTATGTGTCTGTGTGTACACTTGTATCTGTGCTATACGAGTGAATGTATCAGAGGTAGGTTTTACATGATGTGTCTCTGTGTACACTTGTATCTATATGATACAGCTGTTTATGACAGGTAGGTTTTACATTATGTGTCTGTGTGTACACTTGTATCTATGCTATACAATTGAACGTATGAGGGATAAGTTTTACATTATGTGTCTATGTGTACACTTGTATCTATGTGATACAGCTGTTTATGACAGGTAAGTTTTACATTATGTGTCTGTGTGTACACTTGTATCTTTGTGATACAGCTGTTTATGGCAGGTAGGTTTTACATTATGTGTCTGCATGTACACTTGTATATATGCTATAAAAGTGAATGTATCAGAGGTAAGTTTTACATTATGTGTCTGTGTGTACACTTGTATCTATGTGATACAGCTGTTTATGACAGGTAGGTTTTACATTATGTGTCTGTGTGTACACTTGTATCTATGCTATACGAGTGAATGTATCAGAGGTAGGTTTTACATTATGTGTCTCTGTGTACACTTGTATCTATATGATACAGCTGTTTATGACAGGTAGGTTTTACATTATGTGTCTGTGTGTACACTTGTATCTATGCTATACGAGTGAATGTATCAGAGGTAGGTTTTACTTGATGTATCTTTGTGTACACTTGTATCTATGTGATACAGCTGTTTATGACAGGTAGGTTTGACATTATTGTCTGTGAGTACACTTGTATCTATGTGATACAGCTGTTTATGACAGGTAGGTTTTACATTATGTGTCTGCGTGTACACTTGTATATATGTTATAAAAGTGAATGTATCAGAGGTAGGTTTTACATTATGTGTCTATGTGTACACTTGCATCTATGTGATACAGCTGTTTATGACAGGTAAGTTTTACATTATGTGTCTGTTTGTACACTTGTATCTATGTGATACAGCTGTTTATGACAGGTAAGTTTTACATTATGTGTCTGTTTGTACACTTGTATCTATGTGATACAGCTGTTTATGACTGGTAGGTTTTACATTATGTGTCTCTGTGTTTGCACTAGTATCTATGCTATACAAGTGAACGTATCAGATGTAGGTTTTACATTATGTGTTTATGTGTACACTTGTATATCTGTGATACAGCTGTTTATGACTGGTAAGTGTTACATTATGTGTCTGTGTGTACACTTGTATCTATGTGATACAGATGTTTATGACAGGTAGCTTTTACATTATGTGTCTGTGTGTACACTTGTATCTATGCTATACGAGTGAATGTGTCAGAGGTAGGTTTTACTTTATGTGTCTCTGTGTACACTTGTATCCAAATGATACAGCTGTTTATGACAGGTAGGTTTTACATTATGTGCCTGTGTGTACACTTGTATCTATGCTATACAAGTGAACGTATGAGGGATAAGTTTTACATTATGTGTCTATGTGACCAGTTGTATCTATGTGATACAGCTGTTTATGACAGGTAAGTTTTACATTATATGTCTGTGTGTACACTTGTATCTATGTGATACA
Organism: Haliotis rufescens; assembly: GCF_023055435.1. NCBI lineage: Eukaryota > Metazoa > Mollusca > Gastropoda > Lepetellida > Haliotidae > Haliotis > Haliotis rufescens. The sequence goes on from NW_025963813.1 coordinate 38,876,294, forward strand.
GCTGTTTATGACAGGTAGGTTTTACATTATGTGTCTGCGTGTACACTTGTATATATGTTATAAAAGTGAATGTATCAGAGGTAGGTTTTACATTATGTGTCTATGTGTACACTTGCATCTATGTGATACAGCTGTTTATGACAGGTAAGTTTTACATTATGTGTCTGTTTGTACACTTGTATCTATGTGATACAGCTGTTTATGACAGGTAGGTTTTACATTATGTGTCTGTGTGTACACTTGTATCTATGCTATACAAGTGAATCTATCAGAGGTAGGTTTTACATTATGTGTCTATGTGTACACTTGTATCTATGTGATACAGCTGTTTATGACAGGTAAGTTTTACATTATGTGTCTGTTTGTACAGTTGTATCTATGCTATACAGTTGTATGTATCAGAGTTAGGTCTTCCACAATGTGTCTGTATGTACATTTGTATCTATGGTATACAGTTGTGTGTATCAGGTATAGATTTTATATTATGTGTATATGTGTACAGTTGTATCTATGCTATACGAGTGAATGTAAAAGAGGTAGGTTTTACATTATGTGTCTATGTGTACACTTGTATATATGTGATACAGCTGTTTATGACAGGCAAGTTTTACATTATGTGTCTGTGTGTACACTTGTATCTATGTGATACAGCTGTTTATGACAGGTAGGTTTTACATTATATGTCTGCGTGTACACTTGTATATATGCTATAAAAGTGAATGTATCAGAGGTAGGTTTTACATTATGTGTCTATGTGTGCACTTGTATCTATGTGATACAGCTGTTTATGACAGGTAAGTTTTACATTATGTGTCTGTTTGTACACTTGTATCTATGTGATACAGCTGTTTATGACAGGTAGGTTTTACATTATGTGTCTGTGTGTACACTTGTATCTATGCTATACAAGTGAATCTATCAGAGGTAGGTTTTTTATTATGTGTCTGTGTGTACACTTGTATCTATGCTATACAAGTGAATCTATCAGAGGTAGGTTTTACATTATGTGTCTATGTGTACACTTGTATCTATGTGATACAGCTGTTTATGACATGTAAGTTTTACATTATGTGTCTGTTTGTACACTTGTATCTATGTGATATAGCTATTGATGACAGGTAGGTTTTACATTATGTGTCTGTATATACACTTGTATCTATGCTATACAGTTGTATGTATCAGAGTTAGGTCTTCCACAATGTGTCTGTATGTACATTTGTATCTATGGTATACAGTTGTGTGTATCAGGTATAGCTTTTACATTATGTGTATATGTGTACACTTGTATATATGTGATGAAGCTGTTTATGACAGGTGAGTTTTACATTATGTATCTTTGTGTACACTTGTATCTATGTGATACAGCTGTTTATGACAGGTAGGTTTGACATTATTGTCTGTGAGTACACTTGTATCTATGTGATACAGCTGTTTATGACTGGTAGGTTTTACATTATGTGTCTCTGTGTTTGCACTAGTATCTATGCTATACAAGTGAACGTATCAGATGTAGGTTTTGCATTATGTGTCTATGTGTACACTTGTATCTCTGTGATACAGCTGTTTATGACTGGTAAGTGTTACATTATGTGTCTCCGTGTACACTTGTGTCTATGCTATACAGCTGTGTGTATTAGATATATTTTTTACATTATGTGTCTATGTGTACACTTGTATCTATGTTATACAGCTGTTTATGACAGGTAGGTTTTACATTATGTGTCTGTGTGTACACTTGTATCTATGCTATACGAGTGAATGTATCAGAGGTAGGTTTTACATTATGTGTCTGTGTATACACTTGTATCTATGTGATACAGCTGTTTATGACAGGTAGGTTTTACATTATGTGTGTGTGTGTACACTTGTATCTATGTGCTACAGCTGTTTATGACAGCTAGGTTTTACATTATGTGTCTATATGTACACTTGTATATATGTGATGAAGCTGTTTATGACAGGTGAGTTTTACATTATGTATCTTTGTGTACACTTGTATCTATGTGATACAGCTGTTTATGACAGGTAGGTTTGACATTATTGTCTGTGAGTAGACTTGTATCTATGTGATACAGCTGTTTATGACTGGTAGGTTTTACATTATGTGTCTCTGTGTTTGCACTAGTATCTATGCTATACAAGTGAACGTATCAGATGTAGGTTTTACATTATGTGTCTATGTGTACACTTGTATCTCTGTGATACAGCTGTTTATGACTGGTAAGTGTTACATTATGTGTCTGTGTGTACACTTGTATCTATGTGATACAGCTGTTTATGACAGGTAGCTTTTACATTATGTGTCTGTGTGTACACTTGTATCTATGCTATACGAGTGAATGTGTCAGAGGTAGGTTTTACTTTATGTGTCTCTGTGTACACTTGTATCCAAATGATACAGCTGTTTATGACAGGTAGGTTTTACATTATGTGCCTGTGTGTACACTTGTATCTATGCTATACAAGTGAACGTATGAGGGATAAGTTTTACATTATGTGTCTATGTGACCAGTTGTATCTATGTGATACAGCTGTTTATGACAGGTAAGTTTTACATTATATGTCTGTGTGTACACTTGTATCTATGTGATACAGCTGTTTATGACAGGTAGGTTTTACATTATGTGTCTGCGTGTACACTTGTATATATCTTATAAAAGTGAATGTATCAGAGGTAGGTTTTACATTATGTGTCTCTGTGTACACTTGTATCTATATGATACAGCTGTTTATGACAGGTAGGTTTTACATTATGTGTCTATGTGACCAGTTGTATCTATGTGATACAGCTGTTTATGATAGGTAAGTTTTACATTATGTGTCTGTGTGTACACGTGTATCTATGTGATACAGCTGTTTATGACAGGTAGGTTTTACATTATGTGTCTGCGTGTACACTTGTATATATGCTATAAAAGTGAATGTATCAGAGGTAGGTTTTACATTATGTGTCTATGTGTACAGTTGTATCTATGTGATACAGCTGTTTGTGACAGGTAAGTTTTACATTATGTGTCTGTTTGTACACTTGTATCTATGTGATACAGCTGTTTATGACAGGTAAGTTTTACATTATGTATCTTTGTGTACACTTGTATCTATGTGATACAGCTGTTTATGACAGGTAGGTTTGACATTATTGTCTGTGAGTACACTTGTATCTATGTGATACAGCTGTTTATGACTGGTAGGTTTTACATTATGTGTCTGTGTGTACACTTGTATCTATGCTATACAAGTGAACGTATCAGATGTAGGTTTTACATTATGTGTCTATGTGTACACTTGTATCTTTGTGATACAGCTGTTTATGACTGGTAAGTGTTACATTATGTGTCTGTGTGTACACTTGTATCTATGTGATACAGATGTTTATGAGATGTAGCTTTTACATTATGTGTCTGTGTGTACACTTGTATCTATGCTATACGAGTGAATGTGTCAGAGGTAGGTTTTACATTATGTGTCTCTGTGTACACTTGTATCTATATGATACAGCTGTTTATGACAGGTAGGTTTTACATTATGTGTCTGTGTGTACACTTGTATCTATGCTATACGAGTGAATGTATCAGAGGTAGGTTTTACATGATGTGTCTGTGTGTACACTTGTATCTATGTGATACAGCTGTTTATGACAGGTAGGTTTTACATTATGTGTCTGTGTGTACACTTGTATCTATGCTATACAATTGAACGTATGAGGGATAAGTTTTACATTATGTGTCTATGTGTACACTTGTATCTATGTGATACAGCTGTTTATGACAGGTAAGTTTTACATTATGTGTCTGTGTGTACACTTGTATCTTTGTGATACAGCTGTTTATGACAGGTAGGTTTTACATTATGTGTCTGCGTGTACACTTGTATATATGCTATAAAAGTGAATGTATCAGAGGTAGGTTTGACATTATGTGTCTGTGTGTACACTTGTATCTATGTCATACAGCTGTTTATGACAGGTAGGTTTTACATTATGTGTCTATGTGTACAGTTGTATCTATGCTATACGAGTGAATGTATCAGAGGTAGGTTTTACATTATGTGTCTCTGTGTACACTTGTATCTATATGATACAGCTGTTTATGACAGGTAGGTTTTACATTATGTGTCTATGTGACCAGTTGTATCTATGTGATACAGCTGTTTATGATAGGTAAGTTTTACATTATGTGTCTGTGTGTACACGTGTATCTATGTGATACAGCTGTTTATGACAGGTAGGTTTTACATTATGTGTCTGCGTGTACACTTGTATATATGCTATAAAAGTGAATGTATCAGAGGTAGGTTTTACATTATGTGTCTATGTGTACACTTGCATCTATGTGATACAGCTGTTTGTGACAGGTAAGTTTTACATTATGTGTCTGTTTGTACACTTGTATCTATGTGATACAGCTGTTTATGACAGGTAAGTTTTACATTATGTATCTTTGTGTACACTTGTATCTATGTGATACAGCTGTTTATGACAGGTAGGTTTGACATTATTGTCTGTGAGTACACTTGTATCTATGTGATACAGCTGTTTATGACTGGTAGGTTTTACATTATGTGTCTGTGTGTACACTTGTATCTATGCTATACAAGTGAACGTATCAGATGTAGGTTTTACATTATGTGTCTATGTGTACACTTGTATCTTTGTGATACAGCTGTTTATGATTGGTAAGTGTTACATTATGTGTCTGTGTGTACACTTGCATCTATATGATACAGATGTTTATGAGATGTAGCTTTTACATTATGTGTCTGTGTGTACACTTGTATCTATGCTATACGAGTGAATGTGTCAGAGGTAGGTTTTACATTATGTGTCTCTGTGTACACTTGTATCTATATGATACAGCTGTTTATGACAGGTAGGTTTTACATTATGTGTCTGTGTGTACACTTGTATCTGTGCTATACGAGTGAATGTATCAGAGGTAGGTTTTACATGATGTGTCTCTGTGTACACTTGTATCTATATGATACAGCTGTTTATGACAGGTAGGTTTTACATTATGTGTCTGTGTGTACACTTGTATCTATGCTATACAATTGAACGTATGAGGGATAAGTTTTACATTATGTGTCTATGTGTACACTTGTATCTATGTGATACAGCTGTTTATGACAGGTAAGTTTTACATTATGTGTCTGTGTGTACACTTGTATCTTTGTGATACAGCTGTTTATGGCAGGTAGGTTTTACATTATGTGTCTGCATGTACACTTGTATATATGCTATAAAAGTGAATGTATCAGAGGTAAGTTTTACATTATGTGTCTGTGTGTACACTTGTATCTATGTGATACAGCTGTTTATGACAGGTAGGTTTTACATTATGTGTCTGTGTGTACACTTGTATCTATGCTATACGAGTGAATGTATCAGAGGTAGGTTTTACATTATGTGTCTCTGTGTACACTTGTATCTATATGATACAGCTGTTTATGACAGGTAGGTTTTACATTATGTGTCTGTGTGTACACTTGTATCTATGCTATACGAGTGAATGTATCAGAGGTAGGTTTTACTTGATGTATCTTTGTGTACACTTGTATCTATGTGATACAGCTGTTTATGACAGGTAGGTTTGACATTATTGTCTGTGAGTACACTTGTATCTATGTGATACAGCTGTTTATGACTGGTAGGTTTTACATTATGTGTCTCTGTGTTTGCACTAGTATCTATGCTATACAAGTGAACGTATCAGATGTAGGTTTTACATTATGTGTTTATGTGTACACTTGTATATCTGTGATACAGCTGTTTATGACTGGTAAGTGTTACATTATGTGTCTGTGTGTACACTTGTATCTATGTGATACAGATGTTTATGACAGGTAGCTTTTACATTATGTGTCTGTGTGTACACTTGTATCTATGCTATACGAGTGAATGTGTCAGAGGTAGGTTTTACTTTATGTGTCTCTGTGTACACTTGTATACAAATGATACAGCTGTTTATGACAGGTAGGTTTTACATTATGTGCCTGTGTGTACACTTGTATCTATGCTATACAAGTGAACGTATGAGGGATAAGTTTTACATTATGTGTCTATGTGACCAGTTGTATCTATGTGATACAGCTGTTTATGACAGGTAAGTTTTACATTATATGTCTGTGTGTACACTTGTATCTATGTGATACAGCTTTTTATGACAGGTAGGTTTTACATTATGTGTCTGCGTGTACACTTGTATATATGTTATAAAAGTGAATGTATCAGAGGTAGGTTTTACATTATGTGTCTATGTGTACACTTGCATCTATGTGATACAGCTGTTTATGACAGGTAAGTTTTACATTATGTGTCTGTTTGTACACTTGTATCTATGTGATACAGCTGTTTATGACAGGTAGGTTTTACATTATGTGTCTGTGTGTACACTTGTATCTATGCTATACAAGTGAATCTATCAGAGGTAGGTTTTACATTATGTGTCTATGTGTACACTTGTATCTATGTGATACAGCTGTTTATGACAGGTAAGTTTTACATTATGTGTCTGTTTGTACAGTTGTATCTATGCTATACAGTTGTATGTATCAGAGTTAGGTCTTCCACAATGTGTCTGTATGTACATTTGTATCTATGGTATACAGTTGTGTGTATCAGGTATAGATTTTATATTATGTGTATATGTGTACAGTTGTATCTATGCTATACGAGTGAATGTAAAAGAGGTAGGTTTTACATTATGTGTCTATGTGTACACTTGTATATATGTGATACAGCTGTTTATGACAGGCAAGTTTTACATTATGTGTCTGTGTGTACACTTGTATCTATGTGATACAGCTGTTTATGACAGGTAGGTTTTACATTATATGTCTGCGTGTACACTTGTATATATGCTATAAAAGTGAATGTATCAGAGGTAGGTTTTACATTATGTGTCTATGTGTGCACTTGTATCTATGTGATACAGCTGTTTATGACAGGTAAGTTTTACATTATGTGTCTGTTTGTACACTTGTATCTATGTGATACAGCTGTTTATGACAGGTAGGTTTTACATTATGTGTCTGTGTGTACACTTGTATCTATGCTATACAAGTGAATCTATCAGAGGTAGGTTTTTTATTATGTGTCTGTGTGTACACTTGTATCTATGCTATACAAGTGAATCTATCAGAGGTAGGTTTTACATTATGTGTCTATGTGTACACTTGTATCTATGTGATACAGCTGTTTATGACATGTAAGTTTTACATTATGTGTCTGTTTGTACACTTGTATCTATGTGATATAGCTATTGATGACAGGTAGGTTTTACATTATGTGTCTGTATATACACTTGTATCTATGCTATACAGTTGTATGTATCAGAGTTAGGTCTTCCACAATGTGTCTGTATGTACATTTGTATCTATGGTATACAGTTGTGTGTATCAGGTATAGCTTTTACATTATGTGTATATGTGTACACTTGTATATATGTGATGAAGCTGTTTATGACAGGTGAGTTTTACATTATGTATCTTTGTGTACACTTGTATCTATGTGATACAGCTGTTTATGACAGGTAGGTTTGACATTATTGTCTGTGAGTACACTTGTATCTATGTGATACAGCTGTTTATGACTGGTAGGTTTTACATTATGTGTCTCTGTGTTTGCACTAGTATCTATGCTATACAAGTGAACGTATCAGATGTAGGTTTTGCATTATGTGTCTATGTGTACACTTGTATCTCTGTGATACAGCTGTTTATGACTGGTAAGTGTTACATTATGTGTCTCCGTGTACACTTGTGTCTATGCTATACAGCTGTGTGTATTAGATATATTTTTTACATTATGTGTCTATGTGTACACTTGTATCTATGTTATACAGCTGTTTATGACAGGTAGGTTTTACATTATGTGTCTGTGTGTACACTTGTATCTATGCTATACGAGTGAATGTATCAGAGGTAGGTTTTACATTATGTGTCTGTGTATACACTTGTATCTATGTGATACAGCTGTTTATGACAGGTAGGTTTTACATTATGTGTGTGTGTGTACACTTGTATCTATGCTATACGAGTGAATGTATCAGAGGTAGGTTTTACATTATGTGTCTATGTGTACACTTGTATCTATGTGATACAGCTGTTTATGACAGCTAGGTTTTACATTATGTGTCTATATGTACACTTGTATATATGTGATGAAGCTGTTTATGACAGGTGAGTTTTACATTATGTATCTTTGTGTACACTTGTATCTATGTGATACAGCTGTTTATGACAGGTAGGTTTGACATTATTGTCTGTGAGTAGACTTGTATCTATGTGATACAGCTGTTTATGACTGGTAGGTTTTACATTATGTGTCTCTGTGTTTGCACTAGTATCTATGCTATACAAGTGAACGTATCAGATGTAGGTTTTACATTATGTGTCTATGTGTACACTTGTATCTCTGTGATACAGCTGTTTATGACTGGTAAGTGTTACATTATGTGTCTGTGTGTACACTTGTATCTATGTGATACAGCTGTTTATGACAGGTAGCTTTTACATTATGTGTCTGTGTGTACACTTGTATCTATGCTATACGAGTGAATGTGTCAGAGGTAGGTTTTACTTTATGTGTCTCTGTGTACACTTGTATCCAAATGATACAGCTGTTTATGACAGGTAGGTTTTACATTATGTGCCTGTGTGTACACTTGTATCTATGCTATACAAGTGAACGTATGAGGGATAAGTTTTACATTATGTGTCTATGTGACCAGTTGTATCTATGTGATACAGCTGTTTATGACAGGTAAGTTTTACATTATATGTCTGTGTGTACACTTGTATCTATGTGATACAGCTGTTTATGACAGGTAGGTTTTACATTATGTGTCTGTGTGTACACTTGTATCTATGCTATACAAGTGAATCTATCAGAGGTAGGTTTTACATTATGTGTCTATGTGTACACTTGTATCTATGTGATACAGCTGTTTATGACAGGTAAGTTTTACATTATGTGTCTGTTTGTACAGTTGTATCTATGCTATACAGTTGTATGTATCAGAGTTAGGTCTTCCACAATGTGTCTGTATGTACATTTGTATCTATGGTATACAGTTGTGTGTATCAGGTATAGATTTTATATTATGTGTATATGTGTACAGTTGTATCTATGCTATACGAGTGAATGTAAAAGAGGTAGGTTTTACATTATGTGTCTATGTGTACACTTGTATATATGTGATACAGCTGTTTATGACAGGCAAGTTTTACATTATGTGTCTGTGTGTACACTTGTATCTATGTGATACAGCTGTTTATGACAGGTAGGTTTTACATTATATGTCTGCGTGTACACTTGTATATATGCTATAAAAGTGAATGTATCAGAGGTAGGTTTTACATTATGTGTCTATGTGTGCACTTGTATCTATGTGATACAGCTGTTTATGACAGGTAAGTTTTACATTATGTGTCTGTTTGTACACTTGTATCTATGTGATACAGCTGTTTATGACAGGTAGGTTTTACATTATGTGTCTGTGTGTACACTTGTATCTATGCTATACAAGTGAATCTATCAGAGGTAGGTTTTTTATTATGTGTCTGTGTGTACACTTGTATCTATGCTATACAAGTGAATCTATCAGAGGTAGGTTTTACATTATGTGTCTATGTGTACACTTGTATCTATGTGATACAGCTGTTTATGACATGTAAGTTTTACATTATGTGTCTGTTTGTACACTTGTATCTATGTGATATAGCTATTGATGAGAGGTAGGTTTTACATTATGTGTCTGTATATACACTTGTATCTATGCTATACAGTTGTATGTATCAGAGTTAGGTCTTCCACAATGTGTCTGTATGTACATTTGTATCTATGGTATACAGTTGTGTGTATCAGGTATAGCTTTTACATTATGTGTATATGTGTACACTTGTATATATGTGATGAAGCTGTTTATGACAGGTGAGATTTACATTATGTATCTTTGTGTACACTTGTATCTATGTGATACAGCTGTTTATGACAGGTAGGTTTGACATTATTGTCTGTGAGTACACTTGTATCTATGTGATACAGCTGTTTATGACTGGTAGGTTTTACATTATGTGTCTCTGTGTTTGCACTAGTATCTATGCTATACAAGTGAACGTATCAGATGTAGGTTTTGCATTATGTGTCTATGTGTACACTTGTATCTCTGTGATACAGCTGTTTATGACTGGTAAGTGTTACATTATGTGTCTCCGTGTACACTTGTGTCTATGGTATACAGCTGTGTGTATTAGATATATTTTTTACATTATGTGTCTATGTGTACACTTGTATCTATGTTATACAGCTGTTTATGACAGGTAGGTTTTACATTATGTGTCTGTGTGTACACTTGTATCTATGCTATACGAGTGAATGTATCAGAGGTAGGTTTTACATTATGTGTCTGTGTATACACTTGTATCTATGTGATACAGCTGTTTATGACAGGTAGGTTTTACATTATGTGTGTGTGTGTACACTTGTATCTATGCTATACGAGTGAATGTATCAGAGGTAGGTTTTACATTATGTGTCTATGTGTACACTTGTATCTATGTGATACAGCTGTTTATGACAGCTAGGTTTTACATTATGTGTCTATATGTACACTTGTATATATGTGATGAAGCTGTTTATGACAGGTGAGTTTTACATTATGTATCTTTGTGTACACTTGTATCTATGTGATACAGCTGTTTATGACAGGTAGGTTTGACATTATTGTCTGTGAGTAGACTTGTATCTATGTGATACAGCTGTTTATGACTGGTAGGTTTTACATTATGTGTCTCTGTGTTTGCACTAGTATCTATGCTATACAAGTGAACGTATCAGATGTAGGTTTTACATTATGTGTCTATGTGTACACTTGTATCTCTGTGATACAGCTGTTTATGACTGGTAAGTGTTACATTATGTGTCTGTGTGTACACTTGTATCTATGTGATACAGCTGTTTATGACAGGTAGCTTTTACATTATGTGTCTGTGTGTACACTTGTATCTATGCTATACGAGTGAATGTGTCAGAGGTAGGTTTTACTTTATGTGTCTCTGTGTACACTTGTATCCAAATGATACAGCTGTTTATGACAGGTAGGTTTTACATTATGTGCCTGTGTGTACACTTGTATCTATGCTATACAAGTGAACGTATGAGGGATAAGTTTTACATTATGTGTCTATGTGACCAGTTGTATCTATGTGATACAGCTGTTTATGACAGGTAAGTTTTACATTATATGTCTGTGTGTACACTTGTATCTATGTGATACAGCTGTTTATGACAGGTAGGTTTTACATTATGTGTCTGCGTGTACACTTGTATATATGTTATAAAAGTGAATGTATCAGAGGTAGGTTTTACATTATGTGTCTATGTGTACACTTGCATCTATGTGATACAGCTGTTTATGACAGGTAAGTTTTACATCATGTGTCTGTTTGTACACTTGTATCTATGTGATACAGCTGTTTATGACAGGTAGGTTTTACATTATGTGTCTGTGTGTACACTTGTATCTATGCTATACAAGTGAATCTATCAGAGGTAGGTTTTACATTATGTGTCTATGTGTACACTTGTATCTATGTGATACAGCTGTTTATGACAGGTAAGTTTTACATTATGTGTCTGTTTGTACAGTTGTATCTATGCTATACAGTTGTATGTATCAGAGTTAGGTCTTCCACAATGTGTCTGTATGTACATTTGTATCTATGGTATACAGTTGTGTGTATCAGGTATAGATTTTATATTATGTGTATATGTGTACAGTTGTATCTATGCTATACGAGTGAATGTAAAAGAGGTAGGTTTTACATTATGTGTCTATGTGTACACTTGTATATATGTGATACAGCTGTTTATGACAGGCAAGTTTTACATTATGTGTCTGTGTGTACACTTGTATCTATGTGATACAGCTGTTTATGACAGGTAGGTTTTACATTATATGTCTGCGTGTACACTTGTATATATGCTATAAAAGTGAATGTATCAGAGGTAGGTTTTACATTATGTGTCTATGTGTGCACTTGTATCTATGTGATACAGCTGTTTATGACAGGTAAGTTTTACATTATGTGTCTGTTTGTACACTTGTATCTATGTGATACAGCTGTTTATGACAGGTAGGTTTTACATTATGTGTCTGTGTGTACACTTGTATCTATGCTATACAAGTGAATCTATCAGAGGTAGGTTTTTTATTATGTGTCTGTGTGTACACTTGTATCTATGCTATACAAGTGAATCTATCAGAGGTAGGTTTTACATTATGTGTCTATGTGTACACTTGTATCTATGTGATACAGCTGTTTATGACAGGTAAGTTTTACATTATGTGTCTGTTTGTACACTTGTATCTATGTGATATAGCTATTGATGACAGGTAGGTTTTACATTATGTGTCTGTATATACACTTGTATCTATCCTATACAGTTGTATGTATCAGAGTTAGGTCTTCCACAATGTGTCTGTATGTACATTTGTATCTATGGTATACAGTTGTGTGTATCAGGTATAGATTTTACATTATGTGTATATGTGTACACTTGTATATATGTGATGAAGCTGTTTATGACAGGTGAGTTTTACATTATGTATCTTTGTGTACACTTGTATCTATGTGATACAGCTGTTTATGACAGGTAGGTTTGACATTATTGTCTGTGAGTACACTTGTATCTATGTGATACAGCTGTTTATGACTGGTAGGTTTTACATTATGTGTCTCTGTGTTTGCACTAGTATCTATGCTATACAAGTGAACGTATCAGATGTAGGTTTTGCATTATGTGTCTATGTGTACACTTGTATCTCTGTGATACAGCTGTTTATGACTGGTAAGTGTTACATTATGTGTCTCCGTGTACACTTGTGTCTATGCTATACAGCTGTGTGTATTAGATATATTTTTTACATTATGTGTCTATGTGTACACTTGTATCTATGTTATACAGCTGTTTATGACAGGTAGGTTTTACATTATGTGTCTGTGTGTACACTTGTATCTATGCTATACGAGTGAATGTATCAGAGGTAGGTTTTACATTATGTGTCTGTGTATACACTTGTATCTATGTGATACAGCTGTTTATGACAGGTAGGTTTTACATTATGTGTGTGTGTGTACACTTGTATCTATGCTATACGAGTGAATGTATCAGAGGTAGGTTTTACATTATGTGTCTATGTGTACACTTGTATCTATGTGATACAGCTGTTTATGACAGGTAGGTTTTACATTATGTGTCTATGTGTACACTTGTATATATGTGATGAAGCTGTTTATGACAGGTGAGTTTTACATTATGTATCTTTGTGTACACTTGTATCTATGTGATACAGCTGTTTATGACAGGTAGGTTTGACATTATTGTCTGTGAGTAGACTTGTATCTATGTGATACAGCTGTTTATGACTGGTAGGTTTTACATTATGTGTCTCTGTGTTTGCACTAGTATCTATGCTATACAAGTGAACGTATCAGATGTAGGTTTTACATTATGTGTCTATGTGTACACTTGTATCTCTGTGATACAGCTGTTTATGACTGGTAAGTGTTACATTATGTGTCTGTGTGTACACTTGTATCTATGTGATACAGCTGTTTATGACAGGTAGCTTTTACATTATGTGTCTGTGTGTACACTTGTATCTATGCTATACGAGTGAATGTGTCAGAGGTAGGTTTTACATTATGTGTCTCTGTGTACACTTGCATCCAAATGATACAGCTGTTTATGACAGGTAGGTTTTACATTATGTGTCTGTGTGTACACTTGTATCTATGCTATACAAGTGAACGTATGAGGGATAAGTTTTACATTATGTGTCTATGTGACCAGTTGTATCTATGTGATACAGATGTTTATGACAGGTAGCTTTTACATTATGTGTCTGTGTGTACACTTGTATCTATGCTATACGAGTGAATGTGTCAGAGGTAGCTTTACATTATGTGTCTCTGTGTACACTTGTATCCAAATGATACAGCTGTTTATGACAGGTAAGTTTTACATTATATGTCTGTATGTACACTTGTATCTATGTGATACAGCTGTTTATGACAGGTAGGTTTTACAGTATGTGTCTGCGTGTACACTTGTATATATGCTATAAAAGTGAATGTATCAGAGGTAGGTTTTACATTATGTGTCTATGTGTACACTTGCATCTATGTGATACAGCTGTTTATGACAGGTAGGTTTTACATTATGTGTCTGTTTGTACACTTGTATCTATGTGATACAGCTGTTTATGACAGGTAGGTTTTACATTATGTGTCTGTTTGTACACTTGTATATATGTGATACAGCTGTTTATGACAGGCAAGTTTTACATTATGTGTCTGTTTGTACACTTGTATCTATGTGATACAGCTGTTTATGACAGGTAAGTTTTACATTATGTGTCTGTGTGTACACTGGTATCTATGCTATACAAGTGTATCTATCAGAGGTAGGTTTTACATTATGTGTCTATGTGTACACTTGTATCTATGTGATACAGCTGTTTATGACATGTAAGTTTTACACTATGTGTCTGTTTGTACACTATTATCTATGTGATACAGCTGTTTATGACAGGTAAGTTTTACATTATGTGTCTGTATGTACACTTGTATCTATGCTATACAGTTGTGTGTATCAGAGATAGGTCTTCCATAATGTGTCTGTGTGTACACTTGTATCTATGCTATACAGCTGTGTGTATCAGATATATTTTTTACATTATGTGTGTATGTGTACACTTGTATCTATGTTATACAGCTGTTCATGACGGGTAGGTTTTACATTATGTGTCTGTGTATACACTTGTATCTATGTGATACAGCTGTTTATGACAGGTAGGTTTGACATTATTGTCTGTGAGTACACTTGTATCTATGTGATACAGCTGTTTATGACTGGTAGGTTTTACATTATGTGTCTCTGTGTTTGCACTAGTATCTATGCTATACAAGTGAACGTATCAGATGTAGGTTTTACATTATGTGTCTATGTGTACACTTGCATCTCTGTGATACACCTGTTTATGACTGGTAAGTGTTACATTATGTGTCTGTCTGTACACTTGTATCTATGTGATACAGATGTTTATGACAGGTAGCTTTTACATTATGTGTCTGTGTGTACACTTGTATCTATGCTATACGAGTGAATGTATCAGAGGTAGGTTTTACATTATGTGTCTCTGTGTACACTTGTATCTATATGATACAGCTGTTTATGACAGGTAGGTTTTACATTATGTGTCTGTGTGTACACTTGTATCTATGCTATACAAGTGTATCTATCACAAGTAGGTTTTACACTATGTGTCTGTTTGTACACTATTATCTATGTGATACAGCTGTTTATGACAGGTAAGTTTTACATTATGTGTCTGTATGTACACTTGTATCTATGCTATACAGTTGTGTGTATCAGAGATAGGTCTTCCATAATGTGTCTGTGTGTACACTTGTATCTATGCTATACAGCTGTGTGTATCAGATATATTTTTTACATTATGTGTGTATGTGTACACTTGTATCTATGTTATACAGCTGTTCATGACGGGTAGGTTTTACATTATGTGTCTGTGTATACACTTGTATCTATGTGATACAGCTGTTTATGACAGGTAGGTTTGACATTATTGTCTGTGAGTACACTTGTATCTATGTGATACAGCTGTTTATGACTGGTAGGTTTTACATTATGTGTCTCTGTGTTTGCACTAGTATCTATGCTATACAAGTGAACGTATCAGATGTAGGTTTTACATTATGTGTCTATGTGTACACTTGCATCTCTGTGATACACCTGTTTATGACTGGTAAGTGTTACATTATGTGTCTGTCTGTACACTTGTATCTATGTGATACAGATGTTTATGACAGGTAGCTTTTACATTATGTGTCTGTGTGTACACTTGTATCTATGCTATACGAGTGAATGTATCAGAGGTAGGTTTTACATTATGTGTCTCTGTGTACACTTGTATCTATATGATACAGCTGTTTATGACAGGTAGGTTTTACATTATGTGTCTGTGTGTAAACTTGTATCTATGCTATACGAGTGAATGTATCAGAGGTAGGTTTTACATGATGTGTCTGTGTGTACACTTGTATCTATGTGATACAGCTGTTTATGACATGTAGGTTTTACATTATGTGTCTGTGTGTACCCTTCTATCTATGTTACACATATGTGAGTATCAGAGTGACGTTTTGCATTATGTGTATGTGTGTAAACTTGTATGAATATTATACAGCTGTGTGTATCAGAAGTAGGTTTCACATTATGTGTCTATGTGTACACTTGTATCTATGTGATACAGCTGTTTATGACAGGTAGGTTTTACATTATGTGTCTGTGTGGACACTTGTAATTTTGTGATGCAGATGTGTATGACAGGTAGGTTTTACATTATGTGTCTGTGTGTACACTTGTATCTATGCTATACAAGTGAATGTATCAGAGGTAGGTTTTACATTATGTATCTTCGTGTACACTTGTATCTATGTAATAAAGCTGTTTATGACAGGTAGGTTTTACATTATGTGTCTGTGTGTACACTTGTATCTATGTGATACAGCTGTTTAAGACAGGTAAGTTTTACATTATGTGTCTTTGTGTACACTTGTATCTATGTGATACAGCTGTTTAAGACAGGTAAGTTTTACATTATGTGTCTGTATGTACACTTGTATCTATGCTATACAGTTGTGTGTATCAGAGATAGGTCTTCCATAATGTGTCTGTGTGTACACTTGTATCTATGCTGTACAGCTGTGTGTATCAGATATATTTTTTACATTATGTGTCTATGTGTACACTTGTATCTATACTATACAGCTGTTTATGACAGGTAGTTTTACATTATGTGTGTGTGTGTACACTTGTATCTATGCTATACGAGTGAATGTATCAGAGGTAGGTTTTACATTATGTGTCTATGTGTACACTTGTGTCTATATGATACAGCTGTTTATGACAGCTAGGTTTTACATTATGTGTCTATGTGTACACTTGTATCTCTGTGATACAGCTGTTTATGACTGGTAAGTGTTACATTATGTGTCTGTGTGTACACTTGTATCTATGTGATACAGATGTTTATGACAGCTAGCTTTTACATTATGTGTCTGTGTGTACACTTGTATCTATGCTATACGAGTGAATGTATCAGAGGTAGGTTTTACATTATGTGTCTGTGTGTACACTTGTATCTATGTGATACAGCTGTTTATGACAGGTAGGTTTTACATTATGTGTTTGTGTGTACACTTGTATCTATGCTATACAAGTGAACGTATGAGGGATAAGTTTTACATTATGTGTCTATGTGACCACTTGTATCTATGTGATACAGCTGTTTATGACAGGTAAGTTTTACATTATGTGTCTGTATGTACACTTGTATCTATGTGATACAGCTGTTTATGACAGGTAGGTTTTACATTATGTGGCTGCGTGTACACTTGTATATATGCTATAAAAGTGAATGTATCAGAGGTAGGTTTTACATTATGTGTCTGTGAGTAAACTATTATCTATGTGATACAGCTGTTTATGACAGGTAGGTTTTACATTATGTGTCTGTGTGTACACTTGTATCTATGCTATACGAGTGAATGTATCAGAGGTAGGTTTTACATGATGTGTCTGTGTGTACACTTGTATCTATGTGATACAGCTGTTTATGACAGGTAGTTTTACATTATGTGTGTGTGTGTACACTTGTATCTATGCTATACGAGTGAATGTATCAGAGGTAGGTTTTACATTATGTGTCTATGTGTACACTTGTGTCTATATGATACAGCTGTTTATGACAGCTAGGTTTTACATTATGTGTCTATGTGTACACTTGTATCTCTGTGATACAGCTGTTTATGACTGGTAAGTGTTTACATTATGTGTCTGTGTGTACACTTGTATCTATGTGATACAGATGTTTATGACAGCTAGCTTTTACATTATGTGTCTGTGTGTACACTTGTATCTATGCTATACGAGTGAATGTATCAGAGGTAGGTTTTACATTATGTGTCTGTGTGTACACTTGTATCTATGTGATACAGCTGTTTATGACAGGTAGGTTTTACATTATGTGTTTGTGTGTACACTTGTATCTATGCTATACAAGTGAACGTATGAGGGATAAGTTTTACATTATGTGTCTATGTGACCACTTGTATCTATGTGATACAGCTGTTTATGACAGGTAAGTTTTACATTATGTGTCTGTATGTACACTTGTATCTATGTGATACAGCTGTTTATGACAGGTAGGTTTTACATTATGTGGCTGCGTGTACACTTGTATATATGCTATAAAAGTGAATGTATCAGAGGTAGGTTTTACATTATGTGTCTGTGTGTACACTATTATCTATGTGATACAGCTGTTTATGACAGGTAGGTTTTACATTATGTGTCTGTGTGTACACTTGTACCTATGCTATACGAGTGAATGTATCAGAGGTAGGTTTTACATGATGTGTCTGTGTGTACACTTGTATCTATGTGATACAGCTGTTTATGACAGGTAGGTTTTACATTATGTGTCTGTGTGTACTCTTGTATCTATGCTATACAAGTGAACGTATGAGGGATAAGTTTTACATTATGTGTCTATGTGACCACTTGTATCTATGTGATACAGGTGTTTATGACAGGTAAGTTTTACATTATGTGTTTGTTTGTACACTTGTATCTATGTGATACAGCTGTTTATGACAGGTAGGTTTTACATTATGTGTCTGCGTGTAAACTTGTATCTATGTGATACAGCTGTTTATGACAGGTAGGTTTTACATGATGTGTCTGTGTTTACACTTGTATCTATGCTATACGAGTGAATCTGTCACAGGTAGGTTTTACATTATGTGTCTATGTGTACACTTGTATCTATGTGATACAGCTGTTTATGACAGGTAAGTTTTACATTATGTGTCTGTTTGTACACTTGTATCTATGTGATATAGCTATTCATGACAGTTAGGTTTTACATTATGTGTCTTTATGTACACTTGTATCTATGCTGTACAGTTGTATGTATCAGAGATAGGCTTCCACAATGTGTCTGTATGTACATTTGTATCTATGGTATACAGTTGTGTGTATCAGGTATAGATTTTACATTATGTCTATATGTGTACAGTTGTATCTATGCTATACGAGTGAATGTATCAGAGGTAGGTTTTACATTATGTGTCTATGTGTACACTTGTATATATGTGAGACAGCTGTTTATGACAGGCAAGTTTTACATTATGTGTCTGTTTGTACACTTGTATCTATGTGATACAGCTGTTTATGACAGGTAAGTTTTACATTATGTGTCTGTATGTACACTTGTATCTATGCTATACAGTTGTGTGTATCAGAGATAGGTCTTCCATAATGTGTCTGTGTGTACACTTGTATCTATGCTATACAGCTGTGTGTATCAGATATATTTTTTACATTATGTGTCTATGTGTACACTTGTATCTATGTGATACAGCTGTTTATGACAGCTAGGTTTTACATTAAGTGTCTATGTGTACACTTGTATATATGTGATGAAGCTGTTTATGACAGGTGAGTTTTACATTATGTATCTTTGTGTACACTTGTATCTATGTGATACAGCTGTTTATGACAGGTAGGTTTTACATTATGTGTCTGTGAGTAAACTTGTATCTATGTGATACAGCTGTTTATGACAGGTAGGTTTTAGATTATGTGTCTGTGTGTACACTTGCATCTATGCTATACAAGTGAATATATCAAAGGTAGGTTTTACATTATGTGTCTGTGTGTACTCTTGTATCTATGTTATACAGATGTGAGTATCAGAGTGACGTTTTGCATTATGTGTATGTGTGTAAACTTGTATGAATATTATACAGCTGTGTGTATCAGAGGTAGGTTTCACATTATGTGTCTATGTGTACACTTGTATCTATGTGATACAGCTGTTTTGACGGTAGGTTTTACATTATGTGTCTGTGTGGTCACTTGTAATTTTGTGATGCAGCTGTGTATGACAGGTAGGTTTTACATTATGTGTCTGTGTGTACACTTGTATCTATGCTATACAAGTGAATGTATCAGAGGTAGGTTTTACATTATGTATCTTTATGTACACTTGTATCTATGTGATACAGCTGTTTAAGACAGGTAAGTTTTAAATTATGTGTCTTTGTGTACGCTTGTATCTATGTGATACAGCTGTTTATGACAGGTAGGTTTTACATTATGTGTCTGTGTGTACACTTGTATCTATGTGGTACAGCTGTTTATGACAGGTAGGTTTTACATTATGTGTCTGTGTGTACACTTGTATCTATGTGATACAGCTGTTTATGACAGGTAGGTTTTACATTATGTGTCTGTGTGTACACTTGTATCTATGTGGTACAGCTGTTTATGACAGGTAGGTTTTACATTATGTGTCCTTGTGTACACTTGTATCTATGTGATACAGCTGTTTATGACAGGTAGGTTTTACATTATGTGTCTGTGTGTACACTTGTATCTATGCTATACAAGTGAATGTATCAGAGGTAGGTTTTACATTAGGTGTCTGTGTGTACACTTGTATATATGTGATGAAGCTGTTTATGACAGGTTAGTTTTACATTATGTATCTTTGTGTACACTTGTATCTATGTGATACAGCTGTTTAGAACAGGTAGGTTTTACATTATTTGTCTGTGAGTACACTTGTATCTATGTGATACAGGTGTTTATGACTGGTAGGTTTTACATTATGTGTCTATGTGTACACTTGTATCTATGTGATACAGCTGTTTTGACGGTAGGTTTTACATTATGTGTCTGTGTGGTCACTTGTAATTTTGTGATGCAGCTGTGTATGACAGGTAGGTTTTACATTATGTGTCTGTGTGTACACTTGTATCTATGCTATACAAGTGAATGTATCAGAGGTAGGTTTTACATTATGTATCTTTGTGTACACTTGTATCTATGTGATACAGCTGTTTATGACAGGTAGGTTTTACATTATGTGTCTGTGTGTTCACTTGTATATATGTGATTAAGCTGTTTATGACAGTTAGTTTTACATTATGTTTCTTTGTGTACATTTGTATCTATGTGATACAGCTGCTTATGACAATTAAGTTTTACACTATGTATCTTTGTGTACACTTGTATCTATGTGATACAGGTGTTTATGACAGGTAGGTTTTACATATTTGTCTGTGAGTACATTTGTATCTACGTGATACAGCTATTTATGACAGGCAGGTTTTACATTATGTGTCTGTGTGTACACTTGTATCTATGCTATACAAGTGAATGTATCAAAGGTAGGTTTTACATTATGTGTCTGTATGTTCCCTTGTAACTATGTGATACAGCTGTTTATGACAGGTAGGTTGTACATTATGTGTCTTTGTGTACACTTGTATGTATGCTATACAAGTGAACGTATCAGAGATAGGTTTTACATTATTTGTCTGTGTGAACACTTGTATCTACGTGGTACAGGTGTTTATGACAGGTAGGTTTTACATTATGTGTCTTTGTGTACACTTGTATGTATGCTATACGAGTGAATGTATCAGATGTAGTTTTACATTATGTGTCTGTGTGTACACTTGTATCTATGTGATACAGCTGTTTATGACAGGTAGGTTTTACATTATGTGTCTGTGTGTACACTTGTATCTGTGCTATACAAGTGAACGTATGAGAGATAGGTTTTACATTATGTGTCTATGTGAACACTTGCATCTATGTGATACAGGTGTTAAAAACAGGTAAGTTTTACATTATGTGTCTGTGTGTACACTTGCATATATGTGATGAAACTGTTTATGACAGGTAGGTTTTACATTATGTATCTTTTTGTACACTTGTAACTATGTGATACAGCTGTTTATGACAGGTAGGTTTTACAGTATGTGTCTGTGTGTAGACTTGTATATATGTCATAAAGCTGTTTATGACAGGTAAGTTTTACATTATGTATCTTTGTGTACACTTGTATCTATGTGATATAGCTCTTTATGACAGGTAGGTTTTACATTATGTGTCTGTGTGTACACTTGAAATTTTGTGATGCAGCTGTGTATGACAGGTAGATTTTACATTATGTGTCTGTGTGTACACGTGTATCTATGCCAAACAAGTGAATGTATCAGAGGTAGGGTTTACTCTATATGTCTGTGTGTACACTTGTATATATGTGATACAGCTGTTTATGACAGGTATGTTTTACATTATTTGTCTGTGAGTACACTTGTATCTACGTGATACAGCTGTTTATGACAGGTAGGATTTACATTATGTGTCTTTGTGTACACTTGTATGTATGCTATACGATTTAATGTATCAGAGGTAGGTTTTACATTATGTGTCTGTGTGTACACTTTTATCTATGTGATACAGCTGTTTATGACAGGTAGGTTTTACATTATGTGTCTGTGTGTACACTTGTATATATGTGATCAAGCTGTTTATGACAGGTAGGTTTTACATTATGTATCTTTTTGTACACTTGTAACTATGTGATACAGCTGTTTATGACAGGTAGATTTTACAGTATGTGTCTGTGTGTACACTTGTATATATGTGATCAAGCTGTTTATGACAGGTAAGTTTTACATTATGTATCTTTGTGTACACTTGTATCTATGTGATACAGCTCTTTATGACAAGTAGGTTTTACATTATGTGCCTGTGTATACACTTGTAATTGTGTGATGCAGCTGTGTATGACGGGTAAGTTTTACATTATGTGTCTGTGTGTATACTTGTATCTATGCTATAAATGTGAATGTATCAGAGGTAGGTTTTACTTTATGTGTCTTTGTGTACACTTGTATATATGTGATAAAGCTGTTTATGACAGGTAAGTTTTACATTATGTATCTTTGTGTACACTTGTATCTATGTGATACAGCTGTTTATGACAGGTAGGTTTTTACATTATGAGTCTGTGTGTACACTTGTATATATGGGATACAGCTGCTTATGACAGTTAAGTTTTACACTATGTATCTTTGTGTACACTTGTATCTATGTGATACAGGTGTTTTTGACTGGTAGGTTTTACATATTTGTCTGTGAGTACATTTGTATCTACGTGATACAGCTATTTATGACAGGTAAGTTTTACATTATGTGTCTGTGTGTACACTTGTATCTATGCTATACAGCTGTTTATGACAGGTAGGTTTTACATTATGTGTCTATGTGTACACTTGTATCTATGTGATACAGCTGTTTATGACAGGTAAGCTTTACATTATGTGTCTTTGTGTACACTTGTATCTATGTGAGACAGATGTTTATGACAGGTAGGTTTTACATTATGTGTCTGTGTGTACCCTTGTATCTATGTGATACAGCTGTTTATGACAGGTAAGTTTTACATTATGTGTCTGTGCGTACACTTGTATCTATGTTGTACAGCTGTTTATGACAGGTAGGTTTTACATTATTTGTCTTTGTGTACACTTGTATCTATGTGATACAGCTGTTTATGACATGTAGGTTCTACATTATGTGTCTGTGTGTACACTTGTAATTTTGTGATGCCGCTGTGTATGGCAGGTAGATTTTACATTATGTGTCTGTGTGTACACTTGTATCTATGCCAAACAAGTGACTGTATCAGAGGTAGGTTTTACTTTATATGTCTGTGTGTACACTTGTATATATGTGATACAGCTGTTTATTACAGGTAAGTTTTACATTATGTATCTGTGTGTACACTTGTATCTATGTGATACAGCTGTTTATGACAGGTAGGTTTTACATTATATATCTGTGAGTACACTTGTATCTACGTGATACAGCTGTTTATGACAGGTAGATTTTACATCATTTGTGTTTGTGTACACTTGTATCTATGCTATACAAGTGAATGTATCAAAGGTAGGTTTTACATTATGTGTCTGTGTGTTCCCTTGTAACTATGTGAAACAGCTGTTTATGACACGTAGGTTTTACATTATGTGTCTTTGTGTACACTTGTATGTATGCTATACGAGTGAATGTATCAGAGGTAGGTTTTACATTATGTGTCTGTGTGTACACTTGTATCTATGTGATACAGCTGTTTATGACAGGTAGGTTTTTTATTATGTGTCTGTGTGTACACTTGTATCTATGCTATACAAGTGAACGTATGAGAGATAGGTTTTACATTATGTGTCTATGTGAACACTTGTATCTATGTGATACAGCTGTTTATGACAGGTAGGTTTTACATTATGTGTCTGTGTGTACACTTGTATATATGTGATAAAGCTGTTTATGAGAGGTAGGTTTTACATTATGTATCTTTTTGTACACTTGTAACTATGTGATACAGCTGTTTATGACAGGTAGGTTTTACATTATGTGTCTGTGTGTACACTTGTATCTATGCTATACAAGTGAACGTATGAGAGATAGGTTTTACATTATGTGTCTATGTGAACACTTGTATCTATGTGATACAGCTGTTTATGACAGGTAGGTTTTACATAATGTGTCTGTGTGTACACTTGCATATATGTGATGAAGCTGTTTATGACAGGTAGGTTTTACATTATGTGCCTGTGTGTACACTTGTATATATGTGATTCAGCTGTTTATGACAGGTAGGTTTTACATTATGTGTCTGTGTGTACACTTGTAATTTTGTGATGCAGCTGTGTATGACA
The DNA here is from genome assembly GCF_023055435.1 of Haliotis rufescens. Lineage (NCBI taxonomy): Eukaryota > Metazoa > Mollusca > Gastropoda > Lepetellida > Haliotidae > Haliotis > Haliotis rufescens. Next base: position 38,900,966 of record NW_025963813.1, read on the forward strand.
GGAAGGTTTTACATTATGTGTCTGTGTGTACACTTGTAATTTTGTGATGCAGCTGTGTATGACTGGTAGATTTTACATTATGTGTCTGTGTGTACACTTGTATCTATGCCAAACAAGTGAATGTATCAGAGGTAGGTTTTACCCTATATGTCTGTGTGTACACTTGTATACATATGATAAAGCTGTTTATGACAGGTAAGTTTTACATGATGTATCTTTGTGTACACTTGTATCTATGTGATACAGCTGTTTATGACAGGTAGGTTTTACATATTTGTCTGTGAGTACATTTGTATCTACGTGATACAGCTATTTATGACCGGCAGGTTTTACATTATGTGTCTGTGTGTACACTTGTATCTATGCCAAACAAGTGACTGTATCAGAGGTAGGTTTTACTTTATATGTCTGTGTGCACACTTGTATATATGTGATACAGCTGTTTATGACATGTAAGTTTTACATTATGTATCTGTGTGTACACTTGTATCTATGTGATACAGCTGTTTATGACAGGTAGGTTTTACATTATGTGTCTATGTGTACACTTGTATCTATGTGATACAGCTGTTTATGACAGGTAAGCTTTACATTATGTGTCTTTGTGTACACTTGTATCTACGTGGTGCAGGTGTTTATGACAGGTAGGTTTTACATTATTTGTCTTTGTGTACACTTGTATATATGCTATACAAGTGAATGTATCAGAGGTAGTTTTACATTATGTGTCTGTGTGTACACTTTTATCTATGTGATACAGCTGTTTATGACAGGTAGGTTTTACATTATTTGTCTGTGTGTACACTTGTATCTATGCTATACAAGTGAACGTATGAGAGATAGGTTTTACATTATGTGTCTATGTGAACACTTGCATCTATGTGATACAGGTGTTTATGACAGGTAAGTTTTACATTATGTGTCTGTGTGTACACTTGCATATATGTGATGAAACTGTTTATGACAGGTAGGTTTTACATTATGTATCTTTTTGTACACTTGTAACTATGTGATACAGCTGTTTATGACAGGTAGGTTTTACAGTATGTGTCTGTGTGTACACTTGTATATATGTGATAAAGCTGTTTATGACAGGTAAGTTTTACATCATGTATCTTTGTGTACACTTGTATCTATGTGATATAGCTCTTTATGACAGGTAGGTTTTACATTATGTGTCTGTGGTACACATGTAATTTTGTGATGCAGCTGTGTATGACAGGTAGGTTTTACGTTATGTGTCTGTGTGTACACTTGTATCTATGCCAAACAAGTGAATGTATCAGAGGTAGGTTTTACTTTATATGTCTGTGTGTACACTTGTATATATGTGATACAGCTGTTTATGACAGGTAAGTTTTACATTATGTATCTGTGTGTACACTTGTATCTATGTGATACAGCTGTTTATGACAGGTAGGTTTTACATTATGTGTCTATGTGTACACTTGTATCTATGTGATACAGCTGTTTATGACAGGTAAGCTTTACATTATGTGTCTTTGTGTACACTTGTATCTATGTGAGACAGATGTTTATGACAGGTAGGTTTTACATTATGTGTCTGTCTGTACCCTTGTATCTATGTGATACAGCTGTTTATGACAGGTAAGTTTTACATTATGTGTCTCTGCGTACACTTGTATCTATGTGATACAGCTGTTTATGACAGGTAGGTTTTACATTATTTGTCTTTGTGTACACTTGTATCTATGTGATACAGCTGTTTATGACATGTAGGTTCTACATTATGTGTCTGTGTGTACACTTGTAATTTTGTGATGCCGCTGTGTATGGCAGGTAGATTTTACATTATGTGTCTGTGTGTACACTTGTATCTATGCCAAACAAGTGACTGTATCAGAGGTAGGTTTTACTTTATATGTCTGTGTGTACACTTGTATATATGTGATACAGCTGTTTATGACAGGTAAGTTTTACATTATGTATCTGTGTGTACACTTGTATCTATGTGATACAGCTGTTTATGACAGGTAGGTTTTACATATTTGTCTGTGAGTACATTTGTATCTACGTGATACAGCTATTTATGACAGGCAGGTTTTACATTATGTGTCTTTGTGTACACTTGTATCTATGCCAAACAAGTGACTGTATCAGAGGTAGGTTTTACTTTATATGTCTGTGTGTACACTTGTATATATGTGATACAGCTGTTTATGACAGGTAAGTTTTACATTATGTATCTGTGTGTACACTTGTATCTATGTGATACAGCTGTTTATGACAGGTAGGTTTTACATTATGTGTCTATGTGTACACTTGTATCTATGTGATACAGCTGTTTATGACAGGTAAGCTTTACATTATGTGTCTTTGTGTACACTTGTATCTATGTGAGACAGATGTTTATGACAGGTAGGTTTTACATTATGTGTCTGTGTGTACCCTTGTATCTATGTGATACAGCTGTTTATGACAGGTAAGTTTTACATTATGTGTCTCTGCGTACACTTGTATCTATGTGATACAGCTGTTTATGACAGGTAGGTTTTACATTATTTGTCTTTGTGTACACTTGTATCTATGTGATACAGCTGTTTATGACATGTAGGTTCTACATTATGTGTCTGTGTGTACACTTGTAATTTTGTGATGCCGCTGTATATGGCAGGTAGATTTTACATTATGTGTCTGTGTGTACACTTGTATCTATGCCAAACAAGTGACTGTATCAGAGGTAGGTTTTACTTTATATGTCTGTGTGTACACTTGTATATATGTGATACAGCTGTTTATGACAGGTAAGTTTTACATTATGTATCTGTGTGAACACTTGTATCTATGTGATACAGCTGTTTATGACAGGTAGGTTTTACATAATATGTCTGTGAGTACACTTGTATCTACGTGATACAGCTGTTTATGACAGGTAGGTTTTACATCATTTGTGTTTGTGTACACTTGTATCTATGCTATACAAGTGAATGTATCAAAGGTAGGTTTTACATTATGTGTCTGTGTGTTCCCTTGTAACTATGTGATACAGCTGTTTATGACACGTAGGTTTTACATTATGTGTCTTTGTGTACACTTGTATGTATGCTATACGAGTGAATGTATCAGAGGTAGGTTTTACATTATGTGTCTGTGTGTACACTTGTATCTATGTGATACAGCTGTTTATGACAGGTAGGTTTTTTATTATGTGTCTGTGTGTACACTTGTATCTATGCTATACAAGTGAACGTATGAGAGATAGGTTTTACATTATGTGTCTATGTGAACACTTGTATCTATGTGATACAGCTGTTTATGACAGGTAGGTTTTACATTATGTGTCTGTGTGTACACTTGTATATATGTGATAAAGCTGTTTATGAGAGGTAGGTTTTACATTATGTATCTTTTTGTACACTTGTAACTATGTGATACAGCTGTTTATGACAGGTAGGTTTTACATTATGTGTCTGTGTGTACACTTGTATCTATGCTATACAAGTGAACGTATGAGAGATAGGTTTTACATTATGTGTCTATGTGAACACTTGTATCTATGTGATACAGCTGTTTATGACAGGTAGGTTTTACATTATGTGTCTGTGTGTACACTTGTATATATGTGATCAAGCTGTTTATGACAGGTAGGTTTTACATTATGTGTCTGTGTGTACACTTGTATATATGTGATCAAGCTGTTTATGACAGGTAAGTTTTACATTATGTATCTTTGTGTACACTTGTATCTATGTGATTCAGCTGTTTATGACAGGTAGGTTTTACATTATGTGTCTGTGTGTACACTTGTAATTTTGTGATGCAGCTGTGTATGACAGGAAGGTTTTACATTATGTGTCTGTGTGTACACTTGTAATTTTGTGATGCAGCTGTGTATGACTGGTAGAATTTACATTATGTGTCTGTGTGTACACTTGTATCTATGCCAAACAAGTGAATGTATCAGAGGTAGGTTTTACCCTATATGTCTGTGTGTACACTTGTATACATATGATAAAGCTGTTTATGACAGGTAAGTTTTACATGATGTATCTTTGTGTACACTTGTATCTATGTGATACAGCTGTTTATGACAGGTAGGTTTTACATTATTTGTCTGTGAGTACACTTGTAACTACGTGATGCAGCTGTTTATGACAGGTAGGTTTTACATCATTTGTCTTTGTGTACACTTGTATCTATGCTATACAAGTGAATGTATCAAAGGTAGGTTTTACATTATGTGTCTGTGTGTTCCCTTGTAACTATGTGATACAGCTGTTTATGACAGGTAGGTTGTACATTATGTGTCTTTGTGTACACTTGTATGTATGCTATACAAGTGAACGAATCAGAGATAGGTTTTACATTATTTGTCTGTGTGAACACTTGTATCTACGTGGTGCAGGTGTTTATGACAGGTAGGTTTTACATTATGTGTCTTTGTGTACACTTGTATGTATGCTATACAAGTGAATGTATCAGAGGTAGTTTTACATTATGTGTCTGTGTGTACACTTGTATCTATGTGATACAGCTGTTTATGACAGGTAGGTTTTACATTATTTGTCTGTGTGTACACTTGTATCTATGCTATACAAGTGAACGTATGAGAGATAGGTTTTACATTATGTGTCTATGTGAACACTTGTATCTATGTGATACAGGTGTTTATGACAGGTAAGTTTTACATTATGTGTCTGTGTGTACACTTGCATATATGTGATGAAACTGTTTATGACAGGTAGGTTTTACATTATGTATCTTTTTGTACACTTTTAACTATGTGATACAGCTGTTTATGACAGGTAGGTTTTACAGTATGTGTCTGTGTGTACACTTGTATATATGTAATAAAGCTGTTTATGACAGGTAAGTTTTACATCATGTATCTTTGTGTACACTTGTATCTATGTGATATAGCTCTTTATGACAGGTAGGTTTTACATTATGTGTCTGTGTGTACACTTGTAATTTTGTGATGCAGCTGTGTATGACAGGTAGGTTTTACATTATGTGTCTGTGTGTACACTTGTATCTATGCCAAACAAGTGAATGTATCAGAGGTAGGTTTTACTTTATATGTCTGTGTGTACACTTGTATATATGTGATACAGCTGTTTATGACAGGTAAGTTTTACATTATGTATCTGTGTGTACACTTGTATCTATGTGATACAGCTGTTTATGACAGGTAGGTTTTACATTATGTGTCTATGTGTACACTTGTATCTATGTGATACAGCTGTTTATGACAGGTAAGCTTTACATTATGTGTCTTTGTGTACACTTGTATCTATGTGAGACAGATGTTTATGACAGGTAGGTTTTACATTATGTGTCTGTGTGTACCCTTGTATCTATGTGATACAGCTGTTTATGACAGGTAAGTTTTACATTATGTGTCTGTGCGTACACTTGTATCTATGTGATACAGCTGTTTATGACAGGTAGGTTTTACATTATTTGTCTTTGTGTACACTTGTATCTATGTGATACAGCTGTTTATGACATGTAGGTTCTACATTATGTGTCTGTGTGTACACTTGTAATTTTGTGATGCCGCTGTGTATGGCAGGTAGATTTTACATTATGTGTCTGTGTGTACACTTGTATCTATGCCAAACAAGTGACTGTATCAGAGGTAGGTTTTACTTTATATGTCTGTGTGTACACTTGTATATATGTGATACAGCTGTTTATGACAGGTAAGTTTTACATTATGTATCTGTGTGTACACTTGTATCTATGTGATACAGCTGTTTATGACAGGTAGGTTTTACATATTTGTCTGTGAGTACATTTGTATCTACGTGATACAGCTATTTATGACAGGCAGGTTTTACATTATGTGTCTGTGTGTACACTTGTATCTATGCCAAACAAGTGACTGTATCAGAGGTAGGTTTTACTTTATATGTCTGTATGTACACTTGTATATATGTGATACAGCTGTTTATGACAGGTAAGTTTTACATTATGTATCTGTGTGTACACTTGTATCTATGTGATACAGCTGTTTATGACAGGTAGGTTTTACATTATGTGTCTATGTGTACACTTGTATCTATGTGATACAGCTGTTTATGACAGGTAAGTTTTACATTATGTGTCTGTGCGTACACTTGTATCTATGTGATACAGCTGTTTATGACAGGTAGGTTTTACATTATTTGTCTTTGTGTACACTTGTATCTATGTGATACAGCTGTTTATGACATGTAGGTTCTACATTATGTGTCTGTGTGTACACTTGTAATTTTGTGATGCCGCTGTGTATGGCAGGTAGATTTTACATTATGTGTCTGTGTGTACACTTGTATCTATGCCAAACAAGTGACTGTATCAGAGGTAGGTTTTACTTTATATGTCTGTGTGTACACTTGTATATATGTGATACAGCTGTTTATGACAGGTAAGTTTTACATTATGTATCTGTGTGAACACTTGTATCTATGTGATACAGCTGTTTATGACAGGTAGGTTTTACATTATATGTCTGTGAGTACACTTGTATCTACGTGATACAGCTGTTTATGACAGGTAGGTTTTACATCATTTGTGTTTGTGTACACTTGTATCTATGCTATACAAGTGAATGTATCAAAGGTAGGTTTTACATTATGTGTCTGTGTGTTCCCTTGTAACTATGTGATACAGCTGTTTATGACACGTAGGTTTTACATTATGTGTCTTTGTGTACACTTGTATGTATGCTATACGAGTGAATGTATCAGAGGTAGGTTTTACATTATGTGTCTGTGTGTACACTTGTATCTATGTGATACAGCTGTTTATGACAGGTAGGTTTTTTATTATGTGTCTGTGTGTACACTTGTATCTATGCTATACAAGTGAACGTATGAGAGATAGGTTTTACATTATGTGTCTATGTGAACACTTGTATCTATGTGATACAGCTGTTTATGACAGGTAGGTTTTACATTATGTGTCTGTGTGTACACTTGTATATATGTGATAAAGCTGTTTATGAGAGGTAGGTTTTACATTATGTATCTTTTTGTACACTTGTAACTATGTGATACAGCTGTTTATGACAGGTAGGTTTTACATTATGTGTCTGTGTGTACACTTGTATCTATGCTATACAAGTGAACGTATGAGAGATAGGTTTTACATTATGTGTGTATGTGAACACTTGTATCTATGTGATACAGCTGTTTATGACAGGTAGGTTTTACATTAAGTGTCTGTGTGTACAATTGTATATATGTGATCAAGCTGTTTATGACAGGTAGGTTTTACATTATGTGTCTGTGTGTACACTTGTATATATGTGATCAAGCTGTTTATGACAGGTAAGTTTTACATTATGTATCTGTGTGTACACTTGTATCTATGTGATTCAGCTGTTTATGACAGGTAGGTTTTACATTATGTGTCTGTGTGTACACTTGTAATTTTGTGATGCAGCTGTGTATGACAGGAAGGTTTTACATTATGTGTCTGTGTGTACACTTGTAATTTTGTGATGCAGCTGTGTATGACTGGTAGATTTTACATTATGTGTCTGTGTGTACACTTGTATCTATACCAAACAAGTGAATGTATCAGAGGTAGGTTTTACCCTATATTTCTGTGTGTACACTTGTATACATATGATAAAGCTGTTTATGACAGGTAAGTTTTACATGATGTATCTTTGTGTACACTTGTATCTATGTGATACAGCTGTTTATGACAGGTAGGTTTTACATTATTTGTCTGTGAGTACACTTGTAACTACGTGATACAGCTGTTTATGACAGGTAGGTTTTACATCATTTGTCTTTGTGTACACTTGTATCTATGCTATACAAGTGAATGTATCAAAGGTAGGTTTTACATTATGTGTCTGTGTGTTCCCTTGTAACTATGTGATACAGCTGTTTATGACAGGTAGGTTGTACATTATGTGTCTTTGTGTACACTTGTATGTATGCTATACAAGTGAACGAATCAGAGATAGGTTTTACATTATTTGTCTGTGTGAACACTTGTATCTACGTGGTGCAGGTGTTTATGACAGGTAGGTTCTACATTATGTGTCTTTGTGTACACTTGTATGTATGCTATACAAGTGAATGTATCAGAGGTAGTTTTACATTATGTGTCTGTGTGTACACTTGTATCTATGTGATACAGCTGTTTATGACAGGTAGGTTTTACATTATTTGTCTGTGTGTACACTTGTATCTATGCTATACAAGTGAACGTATGAGAGATAGGTTTTACATTATGTGTCTATGTGAACACTTGCATCTATGTGATACAGGTGTTTATGACAGGTAAGTTTTACATTATGTGTCTGTGTGTACACTTGCATATATGTGATGAAACTGTTTATGACAGGTAGGTTTTACATTATGTATCTTTTTGTACACTTGTAACTATGTGATACAGCTGTTTATGACAGGTAGGTTTTACAGTATGTGTCTGTGTTTACACTTGTATATATGTGATAAAGCTGTTTATGACAGGTAAGTTTTACATCATGTATCTTTGTGTACACTTGTATCTATGTGATATAGCTCTTTATGACAGGTAGGTTTTACATTATGTGTCTGTGGTACACTTGTAATTTTGTGATGCAGCTGTGTATGACAGGTAGGTTTTACATTATGTGTCGGTGTGTACACTTGTAATTTTGTGATGCAGATGTGTATGACAGGTAGATTTTACATTATGTGTCTGTGTGTACACTTGTATCTATGCCAAACAAGTGAATGTATCAGAGGTAGGGTTTACTCTATATGTCTGTGTGTACACTTGTATATATGTGATACAGCTGTTTATGACAGGTATGTTTTACATTATTTGTCTGTGAGTACACTTGTATCTGTGGGATATAGCTGTTTATGACAGGTAGGTTTTACATTATGTGTCTGTGTGTACACTTGTATATATGCTATAGAAGTGAATGTATCAGAGGTAGGTTTTACATTATGTGTCTGTGTGTACACTTGTATATATGTGATAAAGGTGTTTATGACAGGTGAGTTTTACATTATGTATCTTTGTGTACACTTGTATCTATGTGATACAGCTGTTTATGACAGGTAGGTTTTACATCATTTGTCTTTGTGTACACTTGTATCTATGCTATACAAGTGAATGTATCAAAGGTAGGTTTTACATTATGTGTCTGTGTGTTCCCTTGTAACTATGTGATACAGCTGTTTATGACAGGTAGGTTGTACATTATGTGTCTTTGTGTACACTTGTATGTATGCTATACAAGTGAAGATATCAGAGATAGGTTTTACATTATTTGTCTGTGTGTACACTTGTATCTAAGTGGTACAGGTGTTTATGACAGGTAGGTTTTAAATTATGTGTCTGTGTTTACACTTGTATCTATGCTATAAAAGTTTATATATCAGAAGTAGGTTTTGCAATATGTGTCTGTGTGTACCCTTGTATCTATGTGATACAGCTGTTTATGACAGGTAGGTTTTACATTATGTGTCTATGTGTACACTTGTATCCACGTGATACAGCTGTTTATGACAGGCAGGTTTTACATTATGTGTCTGTGTTTACACTTGTATCTATGCTATACAAGTGAATATATCAGAAGTAGGTTTTACAATATGTGTATGTGTGTACACTTGTATCTATGCTATACAAGTGAATGTATCAAAGGTAGGTTTTACATTATGTGCCTGTGTGTTCCCTTGTAACTATGTGATGCAGCTGTTTATGACAGGTAGGTTTTACATTATTTGTCTGTGAGTACACTTGTATCCACGTGATACAGCTGTTTATGACAGGCAGGTTTTACATTATGTGTCTGTGTGTACACTTGTATCTATGCTATACAAGTGAATGTATCAGAGGTAGGTTTTACATTATGTGTCTGTGTGTACCCTTGTATCAATGTGATACAGCTGTTTATGACAGGTAGGTTTTACATTATGTGTCTATGTGTACACTTGTATCCACGTGATACAGCTGTTTATGACAGGCAGGTTTTACATAATGTGTCTGTGTTTACACTTGTATCTATGCTATACAAGTGAATATATCAGAAGTACGTTTTACAATATGTGTATGTGTGTACACTTGTAACTATGCTATACAAGTGAATGTATCAAAGGTAGGTTTTACATTATGTGCCTGTGTGTTCCCTTGTAACTATGTGATGCAGCTGTTTATGACAGGTAGGTTTTACATTATTTGTCTGTGAGTACACTTGTATCTACGTGATACAGCTGTTCATGACAGGCAGGTTTTACATTATGTGTCTGTGTGTACACTTGTATCTATGCTATACAAGTGAATGTATCAGAGGTAGGTTTTACATTATGTGTCTGTGTGTACCCTTGTATCAATGTGATACAGCTGTTTATGACAGGTAGGTTTTACATTATGTGTCTATGTGTACACTTGTATCCACGTGATACAGCTGTTTATGACAGGCAGGTTTTACATTATGTGTCTATGTTTACACTTGTATCTATGCTATACAAATGAATATATCAGAAGTACGTTTTACAATATGTGTATGTGTGTACACTTGTAACTATGCTATACAAGTGAATGTATCAAAGGTAGGTTTTACATTATGTGCCTGTGTGTTCCCTTGTACCTATGTGATACAGCTGTTTATGACAGGTAGGTTTTACATTATGTGTCTGTGTGTACACTTGTATCTATGCTATACAAGTGAATGTGTCAGAGGTAGGTTTTACATTATGTGTCTGTGTGTACACTTGTATACATATGATAAAGCTGTTTATGACAGGTAAGTTTTACATTATGTATCTTTGTGTACACTTGTATCTATGTGATACAGCTGTTTATGACAGGTAGGTTTTACATTATTTGTCTGTGAGTACACTTGTATCTACGTGATGCAGCTGTGTATGACAGGTAGGTTTTACATTATGTGTCTGTGTGTACACTTGTATCTATGCTATACAAGGGAATGTATGAGAGGTAGGTTTTACATTATGTGTCTGTGTGTACACTTGTATATATGTGATGAAGCTGTTTATGACAGGTAAGTTTTACATTATGTATCTTTGTGTACACTTGTATCTATGTGATACAGCTGTTTATGACAGGTAGGTTTTACATTATGTGTCTGTGTGTACACTTGTAATTTTGTGATGCAGCTGTGTATGACAGGTAGGTTTTACATTATGTGTCTGTGTGGACACTTGTATCTATGTTATACAAGTGAATGTATCAGAGGTAGGTTTTACATTATGTGTCTGTGTGTACACTTGTATATATGTGATACAGCTGTTTATGACAGGTAAGTTTTACATTATGTATCTTTGTGTACACTTGTATCTATGTGATACAGCTGTTTATGACAGGTAGGTTTTACATTATGTCTCTGTGTGTACACTTGTATCTATGTGATACAGCTGTTTATGACAGGTAGGTTTTACACTATTTGTCTGTGAGTACACTTGTATCTATGTGATACAGCTGTTTATGACAGGTAGGTTTTACATTATGTGTCTGCGTGTACACTTGTATATATGTGATAAAGCTGTTTATCAGAGGTAAGTTTTACATAATGTTTCTTTGTGTACATTTGTATCTATGTGATACAGGTGTTTATGACAGGTAGGTTTTACATTATGTGTCTGTGTGTACACTTGTATCTATGTGATACAGCTGTTTATGACAGGTAGGTTTTACATTATGTGTCTATGTGTACACTTGTATCCACGTGATACAGCTGTTTATGACAGGCAGGTTTTACATTATGTGTCTGTGTTTACACTTGTATCTATGCTATACAAGTGAATATATCAGAAGTAGGTTTTGCAATATGTGTCGGTGTGTACCCTTGTATCTATGTGATACAGCTGTTCATGATAGGTAGGTTTTACATTATGTGTCTATGTGTACACTTGTATCCACGTGATACAGCTGTTTATGACAGGCGGGTTTTACATTATGTGTCTGTGTTTACACTTGTATCTATGCTATACAAGTGAATATATCAGAAGTAGGTTTTACAATATGTGTATGTGTGTACACTTGTATCTATGCTATACAAGTGAATGTATCAAAGGTAGGTTTTACATTATGTGCCTGTGTGTTCCCTTGTAACTATGTGATGCAGGTGTGTATGACAGGTAGGTTTTACATTATGTGTCTGTGTGTACACTTGTATATATGCTATACAAGTGAATGTATCAGAGGTAGGTTTTACATTATGTGTCTGTGTGTACACTTGTATATATGTGATACAGCTGTTTATGACAGGTAGGTTTTACATCATTTGTCTTTGTGTACACTTGTATCTATGCTATACAAGTGAATGTATCAAAGGTAGGTTTTACATTATGTTTCTGTGTGTTCCCTTGTAACTATGTGATACAGCTGTTTATGACAGGTAGGTTTTACATTATGTGTCTTTGTGTACACTTGTATGTATGCTATACAAGTGAAAGTATCAGAGATAGGTTTTACATTATATGTCTGTGTGTACACTTGTATCTAAGTGGTACAGGTGTTTATGACAGGTAGGTTTTACATTATGTGTCTTTGTTTACACTTGTATCTATGCTATAAAAGATTATATATCAGAAGTAGGTTTTGCAATATGTGTATGTGTGTACACTTGTATCTATGCTATACAAGTGAATGTATCAAAGGTAGGTTTTACATTATGTGCCTGTGTGTTCCCTTTTAACTATGTGATGCAGCTGTTTATGACAGGTAGGTTTTACATTATTTGTCTGTGAGTACACTTGTATCTACGTGATACAGCTGTTTATGACAGGCAGGTTTTACATTATGTGTCTGTGTGTACACTTGTATCTATGCTATACAAGTGAATGTATCAGAGGTAGGTTTTACATTATGTGTCTGTGTGTACCCTTGTATCAATGTGATACAGCTGTTTATGACAGGTAGGTTTTACATTATGTGTCTATGTGTACACTTGTATCCATGTGATACAGCTGTTTATGACAGGCAGGTTTTACATTATGTGTCTGTGTTTACACTTGTATCTATGCTATACAAGTGAATATATCAGAAGTACGTTTTACAATATGTGTATGTGTGTACACTTGTAACTATGCTATACAAGTGAATGTATCAAAGGTAGGTTTTACATTATGTGCCTGTGTGTTCCCTTGTAACTATGTGATGCAGCTGTTTATGACAGGTAGGTTTTACATTATTTGTCTGTGAGTACACTTGTATCTACGTGATACAGCTGTTCATGACAGGCAGGTTTTACATTATGTGTCTGTGTGTACACTTGTATCTATGCTATACAAGTGAATGTATCAGAGGTAGGTTTTACATTATGTGTCTGTGTGTACCCTTGTATCAATGTGATACAGCTGTTTATGACAGGTAGGTTTTACATTATGTGTCTATGTGTACACTTGTATCCACGTGATACAGCTGTTTATGACAGGCAGGTTTTACATTATGTGTCTGTGTTTACACTTGTATCTATGCTATACAAATGAATATATCAGAAGTACGTTTTACAATATGTGTATGTGTGTACACTTGTAACTATGCTATACAAGTGAATGTATCAAAGGTAGGTTTTACATTATGTGCCTGTGTGTACACTTGTACCTATGTGATACAGCTGTTTATGACAGGTAGGTTTTACATTATGTGTCTATGTGTACACTTGTATCCACGTGATACAGCTGTTTATGACGGGCAGGTTTTACATTATGTGTCTGTGTTTACACTTGTATCTATGCTATACAAGTGAATATATCAGAAGTACGTTTTACAATATGTGTATGTGTGTACACTTGTAACTATGCTATACAAGTGAATGTATCAAAGGTAGGTTTTACATTATGTGCCTGTGTGTTCCCTTGTAACTATGTGATGCAGGTGTGTATGACAGTTAGGTTTTACATTATGTGTCTTTCTGTACACTTGTATCTATGCTATACAAGTAAATGTATCAGAGGTAGGTGTTACATTATGTGTCTGTGTGTACACTTGTATATATGTGATAAAGCTGTTAATGACAGGTAAGTTTTACATTATGTATCTTTGTGTACACTTGTATCTATGTGATACAGCTGTTTATGACAGGTAGGTTTTACATTATTTGTCTGTGTGTACACTTGTATCTATGCTATACAAATGAATGTATCAGAGGTAGGTTTTACATTATGTGTCTGTGTGTACACTTGTATATATGTGATAAAGGTGTTTATGACAGGTAAGTTTTACATTTTGTATCTTTGTGTACACTTGTATCTATGTGATACAGCTGTTTATGACAGGTAGGTTTTACATTATGTGTCTGTGTGTACACTTGTAATTTTGTGATGCAGCTGTGTATGACAGGTAGGTTTTACATTATGTTTCTGTGTGTACACTTGTATCTATGCTATAGAAGTGAATGTATCAGAGGTAGGTTTTACATTATGTGTCTGTGTGTACACTTGTATATATGTGATTAAGCTGTTTATGACAGGTAGGTTTTACATTATGTGACTGTGTGTACACTTGTATCTATGCTGTACAAGTGAATGTATCAGAGGTAGGTTTTACATTATGTGTCTGTGTGTACACTTGTATATATGTGATAAAGGTGTTTATGACAGGTAAGTTTTACATTATGTATCTTTGTGTACACTTGTATCTATGTGATACAGCTGTTTATGACAGGTAGGTTTTACATTATTTGTCTGTGAGTACACTTGTATCTACGTGATACAGCTGTTTATGACAGACAGGTTTTACATTATGTGTCTGTGTGTACACTTGTATCTATGCTATACAAGTGAATATATCAGAAGTAGGTTTTACAATATGTGTATGTGTGTACACTTGTATCTATGCTATACAAGTGAATGTGTCAAAGGTAGGTTTTACATTATGTGCCTGTGTGTTCCCTTGTAACTATGTGATGCAGCTGTGTATGACAGGTAGGTTTTACATTATGTGTCTGTGTGGACACTTGTATCTATGCTATACAAGGGAATGTATCAGAGGTAGGTTTTACATTATGTGTCTGTGTGTACACTTGTATCTATGTGATACAGCTGTTTATGACAGGTAGGTTTTACATTATGTGTCTGTGTGTACACTTGTATCTATGCTATACAAGTGAATCTATCAGAGGTAGGTTTTACATTTTGTGTCTGTGTGTACACTTGTATATATGTGATAAAGCTGTTTATGACAGGTAGATTTTACATTATGTATCTTTTTGTACACTTGTAACTATGTGATACAGCTGTTTATGACAGGTAGGTTTTACGTGATGTGTCTGTGTGTACACTTGTAATTTTGTGATGCAGCTGTGTATGACAGGTAGATTTTACATTATGTGTCTGTGTGTACATTTGTATCTATGCCAAACAAGTGAATGTATCAGAGGTAGGTTTTACTTTATATGTCTGTGTGTACGCTTGTATCCATGTTATACAGCTGTGTGTATCGGAGATAGGTTTTACATTATGTGTCTATGTGTACACGTGTATCCATGTTTTTGAGCTGTCTATCTTACAGATAGGTTTTACATTATGTGTCTGTTTGTATAGTTGTATCTATGTTATACAGCTGTGTGTATCAGAGAGAGATTTAAAATTATGTGTCTGTGTGTACAATTGGATCAATGTTATACATCTGTCTGTATCATGGAAGGGTTTTACATTACGTGTCTGTGTGTACAGTTGTACCAATGTTATACACCTGTATGTATCAGAGATAGGTTTTACATTATGTGTCTTTGTGTATACTTGTATCTATGTTATACAGGTGAAGGTGTCAGAGATAGGTTTTACATTAAGTGCCTGTGTGTACACTTTTAACTATGTTATACAGGTGATAGTGTCAGAGAAAGGTTTTACATCATGTTCCTTTTTGTACACTTGTATCTATGTTATACAGCTGTGTGTATCAGAGAAAGGTTTAACATTATGTGTCTGTGTGTACACTTGTATCCATGTTAAAAAAATATGTGTATCAGTTTTAGGTTTTACATTATGTGTCTGTGTGTACACTTGTGTCAATGTTATATACTTGTGTGTATCAGTTTTAGGTCTAACTTTATGTGTCTATGTGTACACTTGTGTCTATGTTATACAGGATTGTGTATCAAAGATAGGTTTTACAATATGTGTCTATGTCTACACTTGTGTCTTTGTTATTGAGCTGTGTATCTCACATATAGGTTTTAAATTATGTATTTGTGTGTACACTTGTATCCATGTTATACAGTTGTGTGTATCAGAGACAGGCTTTACATTATGTGTCTGTATGTACCCTTGTATCTATATTACATAGTTGTGTATCTCACAGATAGGTTTTATATTATGTGTTTGTGTGTACACTTGTATATATGTTATACAGCTGTGTGCATCAAAGATAGGTTTTACATTATGTTTCTGTGTTTACACTTGTATCCATGTTATACAGGTGTGTGTATGTCACAAAGAGGTTTTACATTATGTGTCTATGTGTACACTTGTATCTATGGTATACAGGTGATTGTGTCAGAGATAGGTTTTACATCATGTGTCTGTGTTAACACTTGTATCTATGTGATACAGGTTAATGTATCAGAGATAGGTTTTACATGATGTGTCTGTGTGTACACTTGTATCCATGTTATACAGCTGTGTGTATCAGAGACAGGCTTTACATTATGTGTCTGTGTGTACCCTTGTATCTATATTACATAGTTGTGTATCTCACAGATAGGTTTTATATTATGTGTTTGTGTGTACACTTGTATATATGTTATACAGCTGTGTGCATCAAAGATAGGTTTTACATTATGTTTCTGTGTTTACACTTGTATCCATGTTATACAGGTGTGTGTATGTCACAAAG